>NC_136633.1:13130067-13710067 GCF_933228915.1 Telmatherina bonti
TCAGTCCCACATGACAACGGCAAATGCACAAAATCAAATAATGAAAATTCCAGTCAGAGCCTATTTTTTCTCCTAACTTTTAACATTAAAAGGTCCTATCAAAATAAACCTCTCGATGTGGTGCCTCCTCACAGTATAATCTTTAAACACCGCCACACACTCTGAATATGAAACAAATACATATCAGTTCAGGCGGGGTTAAATCTGCGGTTTTCGTTGTCACTTTTGCATTTTTGGGACAGAGAGCGACATGCTTGCTAGCACTACTCTTACAACTTCACAACACAACAACACGTGCTGGGGTTAATGTTGCTAGGCAACCAAGTGTTGCATTTATGGTCTGCACAACTGTGGGATTGTAGGCCACCTAATTAGCGTAGGAATGAGGGAAGGTTCTTGATTAATATCTTTATTTTTTTACATAAGCTGGGCCACATAGAAGTTGGTTCTGGGCCGCATGTGGCCCGCGGGCCCGCCGTTTGGAGAGTAACCAATTAACCTAACATGCATGTCTTTGGACGGTGGGAAGCCGGAGTACCTGGATAGAACCCACGCATACATTGGGAGAACATGCAAACTACACACAGAAAGGTCACCGTTTGAGCCTCCCCCAGCCAAGGATCGACCCCGTGACCTTCTTGCTGTGAGGCCACAGTGCTAACCACTACACCACCATGCAGCCCATCTATCATTACCAATTCATTCTAATTATTATGGTCTGCTGAGAAAAGTTTTATTACGAATATCAGGATTGCAGCTAATATGGCTAATTTTTTATGATTAGGGCTGAATTTGTGCCTATGAGGGCTGCAGTCCTGCACATTTAAATAAAAATAAATGAATCCAACAGCCTTGAAATTTTGCACAATGACTCAGTTTGAGTCAGGTTTGTTGGAGGTGGAACATATTGAAAACCTGTTGTACTGCCGCCTTTGTAGAACTTACTGGCATTACTGTCATTATTATTATTATCATCATCAATATGTAACTACTAATATTGTTATAACCATTATTACTATTGTGTTTATTTGCCGTATTTCAGTTGTTGCAACTATAAATATAGTACATACATAAAAACAAGCATTCACTGTCAAACACCTTTCCATTGTTAGATGGTTGGCCTTTATACCTCTTTTTTCTTTCGTTGTTTTTGCATTGGGTGTTAATTAATGTTTTGTTTTCTTTAACCTACTGGAAATGACCAATTTTTTTAAAACAAGCAAGCAAATAATGATAAAAAAAAAGAAAAAAAGAAAAAAGCTAGACTTGCAGCCTCTCTAACACAGTGACCCTGGACAAGTGTGTTAAACCATTCTAGTGAAGCAGCTCACAGATCAGCAGGTAAAACCCTGAACCCACACAAAGCTGCTGTCTGCTGGTGCACTCAGGTGAATAACAGAAAATGAGAAGAGACAACCTGAGCAGCCATGTTGATGAGCTCATCCATCATCAGGTTATTATTTATGGCAAAGAGACGAAACATGGTTTTTGCACGCATAAAAACTGCGTTGGGCATAACTCTTCTGTGCTGCGCAGGCACAATTCAATGCATCACTGACCCTGTAGCAGACAAGAACACTCATTTGAATTAATAATTAAAGTTAACATGAGGAATGTAATCAGACCAAAATGACACGATATTAACTTCTTCTGGAGGTAAAATTGGAAAGGATGGTTATTGTTTACACTTGTTTGCCCTCACATACACTCCATATTAACACAAATCAAAACCATTATTTTATTCAAAATTGTCTTGTACGCTAAAACTGTTCATTCAGTTTTGTTTTATTAGGTCCTAAAAGCACATTTTTAGGTTAAAACAAGTGTTCTCTTTTCTTGTCATTTCTGTATTCATGCAAAACAAAAACAAACGGGACAATATGGGCACGTATGGCAACTTCCTGGCTTTTAAAAGATGTTGAGAGCTTTAAAGCTTTGAGGAGAACATAAAGCAGGATGGACATGATTAGCACTATTGACACTAATGTGATGTCTCACATTTCTGAAAGAGAATTGTAACATGTAGTTTATTTACTTGTACACATGAAAAGCAACCAAAGAAATCAAATATAGATTAATTCTTTCTCCTTTTCATCCTTCATTAAATTATATTTAAACTATATATATTTAATACTTGTTTAACTTGTGAAGCCCTGGCAATATTTTCAGAAAAAAAAACCCAACATATTTTTTTGGCAATGATTGTGAGGATTACCTTTTGAGCCAATATTGTTTTATTATTCCACTTCTGAGAATTACTTAAAAATATAATCAAAATTCATCCATAACTTTTTAGCTATGATGCTAACGGGCGAACAAAGCAACACATACCGAAAACCTCTGCCATGACAGAGGTAAAACACAGTACAAGTCACTTATACTTTCAGTTCTACTTTTTATCAATACATACAGTTATGTAATAATATAATTTATCAAATAGTTGGTGAATATTGGCAGCTACCGACCAAAAGGTATAAATTAGTTGTTTCCTCTCTGTGCAATTTTTCCTTTTTTTCCCTTTTAAACTGTTAAATGTTGTGTTATGCATGTTAGTGTTCTGGGTGTGAGAATCGTGTGTACGTGTATGAGTGCCAAATGCATGCTGTGAAATTTTCCCCCTCAAACAAAACAACAATAAGTCACACAACTACTTTATCATTGGTTTCAGGTGGTGCACCTGAATTTTGTTGCGTGCAGTTTATAATAATCGTCATTTCATAAAGTCATGGTGGGAAAGAGCAGCAGATGAATTTAACCAAATTTTTCTTTAATGACATCATTTAAATTGTTTGCTAGTTACAAATGAGTCTGATTTCATTAAGCGTAATGTCATTTTGTTTTTTATTAGTTTAGTTAATGTAATAACCTAATGTTACCTTTTGCAGGAATTAGTTGCATCTCTTTGTGCTTTATTATAATCTTTCCTTTTAAACTGCATGTTTATCCAAGGTTCACATAATTTCAGCTGTAATTATTTAAAGCTTATCAAAGACTGCAACACCTCCTAAAACCATGCACTCAACTGTCCACCTTAAGGGGTAAGTGTAGGGGGGAGAGCTGAGTAGAGAGGGGCTTAAGAGGATAGTTAAAAGAAAAAACATAAAGGAGGAAAAGCAGATGAAAAGGACGTTATTAGCTTAGTCGCGGTCGGAGCCCATTTGTGTCCATTTGCATCTGGGCTGAAACCTGCAGCTGAGAGCATCTCAGCGATGTATAATGACCGGTTGTCACAACAACACGGGAGGTGGCCCCGCCGGCAAAATGACGGCCCTGTCACTCCTCCGCAAAGACGAAACGCTGGCAACCTGTAATTCCCCTCCCAGCGCTGCTTCCTTCCTGCCTGCCGCCTGGTTAAATGGCACTTTTGAAGGAAGTACATCTACAAAGTTGTGTTTAATAACATTGCCAGAGCCAAATGTTTAAAGGGGTGAGGTGTGTTTGTGGGGGGTGGAGAGCGAAAAGCTCATAGGGTTAAGAGGGATTTGTCATTTGTTTGTGCTCGCAGGCCTTAATCTGTTCATTGAAACGGCCCATCTTTTCAGCTAGCTGTTTTCAAAGTAGATGAAAAACAATTATGCAGTCCACGAAGAGGAAGCGAGACAAGGTGGGATGCTGCTTGCTCAGTGTGGAGTGGATGCTGATGCTGGAACCTCCCTGACAGTCCGTGTTTAGAGGGATTTTTCAAACACTTTAGCATTTAAATGCAAAAAATTGAAACTAAAAATTGCTCATGCAATTTTTTAAAAGTTTAAAGAAGTTTAACATTTAATACACGGCAAAGAGGCTTTTCACTATTTTGCATTTTATCATCCAACCACATGATTCATATAACGTATAAACATCGGACATTGTATCTCTTTGTCTGAGTCAGTAACAAAAAGTGTAACTCCAAAATAGATTTAGCTTCATCTATAATGAGTCAAAAACAGCAGAATCGCTTCAGTTGCAGCCTCCTGTCTCTGCAGATGTGAAGTGAGACATTGATATGCAGGGAAGAGAGAAAAAAAAAAAAAACACACTAAAACTCACAACCGAAGGCCTCACCAAAAGGCAAACACATAACTAAACCTGTGCGCTGAAGAAGCAGCGGGGAAATTAGCGACAAAGCATTATAATTTGTCACTGATGCATAAATCTTGCTGACATGCTCAGTCACTTTAATGGTGCCACGGATGCTCGGTGGAAGGCTGTGCAAACTTGCGCAGTTGCAGAAAAACAGAAAAACTATATGTTCGAACATCACCTTATTTGCATAATTTACCAAAAGCCAATGAGGCAGCTCAAGGAGTGCGGGTGATAGTAATAAGTGTTTGGGAAAGGCAGAAAGATCACTAATGGTTTGCCTATGGGGATTTCTCCACGCCATGGGGGAGGAAAATGAGAAATATTTTTCAAACAGCAGGGGTAAAGGTTTTAAAACTAGGAGCACATGGGGAGATAAAGATGTTCCTGCCACGGGGTGCTACGCGGGAAAAATGCAACGGCGAGGATGACAAAAAGAATGCCCCCGTAATTTCAGCATTAAGAGGTAATAATCATGTTTCACCGACGATATTAAAATCGGTAACCCGCAAAGCTGGGGTAAAATAGATAAATATATAAATAAAAGTGAAGAGGGAGGAAAAGGATGTGGGCCCATCAGGTAGAGGAGGTAATGAGGTGGTGGGAGGGTAGGAGGAGGAAGAAGAGGGGCTGGGTGCTCATCACCAACTCTGTGTGAGAGTAAACAAAGAGAGAAGTGAGCGGGGAGGAAGAGTTCGGAGATCACGACCCAGCCGCTGATCGGCGGCTCCCCGCCAGGCGCTGTTGTAGAGATAGAAGGCCTCATCTGGATGAAATATGTGACATATCGTTACGCACATGCTCATCTAGAGAAGTCGAGGAAGAGGCGCACACTTTGCACGCAGCATATCATCACATTTCCTAAAACAAGAGCAGAGAGATGTCAAGGTAACTTCAAAGCTGTCTTTTTATTTTAAGGTGAACGAAATGATGTGACACAACTCCATCTAATAATGGCTTTGCCACACAAACGGCTTTATATATGAGATAGACATTAAATATGTTGCTTTGTAGATTTGATTGTCATTCAACATGATGTGGGATTAATGTGACCTTCCGACATCACAGACATCACTCTTAGCCAAAATCCTCCCATTACAGGTGCATTTCTGGAATTAAGATGTACTTAATATTTATATCAGATTGATTTGAGTGTCACAAGCAGAACAATGAAGGACAGAAGACAAAAAGAGTGCAAATGCATGTGTATGAAGGCCTCGTATGATTACAGCATGCACCAAGAAGGTCATTTGTTTTTCAGGAAGTATCACTGATGCAAAATATTTGAGACACAATAAATCATATTGGTTTTAAACAACACATTAATTCACTCATATGCATGCTAAGTATTTCTGTTTAGGTTTATAAAGCCTTAAAATGACTCATTTAAGTGGTTATTTATCCGGTTTAATAATTTAAAATTATGTTTACATTATCTTTAGATAATAGATGGTTTTAATGCACTTACTTGCCTCAATTTTGTTTTATATTTGTTATAAAAAGTTACTTTTTGTTTAATTTATATGCTTTTCTCTGATTAAGCTCATATTGAAACAAAAATGCACGAGTTAATATCCATTATGTTTTTTTGAATACTTACAAAGCAGGACAATTATTAGGAAACCTATGAATATTTATGTAAGAGTTGTGCTGCATCTATGATTCACTCATCAGTTTGAATGGCAAGCCTGTCAATTAATATGAACATTTTCAACAATGATGTCGGGTTTCATGCAGAATTAACAACCAGCACCAAGTTCAGCGCGCAACAACTCCAAAGCAGTGAACTCCAAACTACAGAAACGACTTCTGAATAATGTCCTGTGTTTGTCTGGCGTGCTGAGGACAAGAGCTGCAGTGAGAGCTTGGTGAATGTCAGCGGACGCCTGCCTTCAACTTCCCATGAAGAAAACGATAAGCAGGGAGCCGGTTGAGACGGCCGGCCTGCGCAGTACATTGTGATAATGACATTTGGGGAGGGATAGTGTTGCAAAGCTGTTAAGCTCTTTCATTGCACCAAGAAGATTAGTCGACGAGATGGGGCTGAATGACAGCGAAGGTAGCGTCCCCAGCCATCGCCTGCAGAGGACTTGGCATGCAGAGGTCCGTTAAAAGCCAAGCGCTCACTTTACACCGAGGACCAATTGTCCTTCGCTCGCAAAGTATTGCAAACCCCCACAAAGCAAGGGCATTCTGTTGTTTGTGTCTCTTTCATCTGGCGGTTGATGTTTCTGGATTTACTGCTGATTTCTACTTCTGTTCCTGTTTGTGTACCTCTTCAATAGCTTCTCTGCTGTGGATGACTTTGACTCGCTCATCTGAGTTTGTTGCCTTTCTAAAGCTGAAGTTTTGCCGTCACGCAGAGGTTTGTCTGCAGCTGTGTGGTGAGGCTGTATTAGGTTTATCTACCCATCCAACCCGCTCTCAAACCTCCAGATGGTTGCAAAGTCACCACATTAGGACTTGTTTGACTGTACCAAAGCAAGAAGCGGCGACTCTGGACAGCTTGTTCTATTATCTGGGACACTGGCCTGCCATGCCTTTAACTCTTTGTCACATTGCCTGTTTCCATTATAAGCCTTGGGGGAGCAGGGGGCTGCCTGCCTGCATCCTAAGTGTTTGTGTATACACATCATCGTGTGTGTTGGTTTGTGGTTTCCCTACAGGCCTGGAGAAACACTTTGTCCATCTCTTGATGTTCCGTCTCGGCCATCCTCCATCCGCCCACGCAGGAGTCATTTTTATTTATTATCTATTCTGACAGCAGAGGGAATGACGGGGAGTCGGAGAAAGTGTTTTGTCAGTTCTTAAGTATCTGACAATCCAAATGAAGTTTAGCATGTGAAGAACAAGAGGACATAGTGCTTCGTTGTTTTTTTTTTTTTTTTAATTTATTTCCTCACTGATTGAAGGATGGGGAGGGCCACGGACAGATGCAAAAAGAGAGATGGGAATGACAGAAGGGGGCAATGTTTGTTGAACCCACCAGTGTCTCCTTTCTGTCATCGGGAAGGCCTGCCGCTGTGGCGATAGGCGGGGAGGTGATCCTCTCGTGCTGACCTCCACCACCAGCCCCTGGTCCCATGGTGGCGGCAGCCCCAGGAAAGCAGCGAGCGCCGAGTGATGAAACACGCCGTCTGCCAATGTGACAGGGAAGTCATCTCAAGAGGGGATCAGTCTCAGACATTGCAACTCCTTGCCTGTCAACCACTTCCTCCCTTCTCAGTTCCCTGCTCGTATCATCAATTTTGTCAAATAAGGCCATGCAGCAGGACCCCCCCCCCCCCCCCCCCCCCCGGATGAGAGATTTAGTGGTTTAGCTGCTGTGGATCGGCTTGATTGATGTGGAAACAATTCAGCAATTTCTCAAAACACAATTCTCAAATTCACATCTTCACTAAACATGCCAAATATTTGCCCTTTTGCATAATTTCGTCGGGGGTTTCGGACAATAGACACCACAAAGGACGTATTTGCTGAAAGTTACGCTGTGGATTGTCATGTTTGTTTGAATATCTTGCAGCAGGAGTCTTTGAGGAGCCCGTGAGTCTTATAGGTGGCTGTTTGTTTGTTTTTGTGGTACACAGTGTAGCTGTGAGGACACATCTGTCCGTGACAATGTTTAGTCACAGTCTCAGCCTGAATTCCCAGGTGTGGGATCACACTGAGGCTGAGGCCCTGAGTGCCTTCAGGACTCTGTGGTGGACATCTTCAAAACCAGCATGTTGCTTTGGATTAAGATCAGGTCAGATCAGGGTGTTCAGTTTGTGTTGGCTTGAACTGCAGCTGTAAAATTCCCACTTTGTATTTAGTTGTTTGTAATATGCTTGCATTTCATTTCAAAATTTGTATTGAATTAATTTCCAAATGCTTTTTACTTATTTTCTTTTTGCAAAATGTGGCTTTAATCTCATAATGAAAGCGTTCACACATGCACAGTGGTATAAGCAGACATGACTTGCCTCGCCTCAGAAACTACATTAATGCAGCCTTCTCTGGTGTAATTTGTGGCCTCAGTAGGTTTTTTTTTATATTTTTTTTCTTTTGTCATTCTTTTTTTTTTTTTTAATGCGATGTTTATCCCTGCAAACACAGCAAACAGATTCTGTGAGAGCAACGACAGCCGTGAAAAGCATCGGCAAGCACAGCAGGTACTCCTGAGCTCCACTGTAACAAATACCTCTTAAAGACTCTTATTTAAATGCCCCATCTGCTTTGACAGGTGCTGTTTGAAATCTAACCCCACGGGGGACAACCTTGTAACTTTTTACGCGCCTCTTTGTAATCGCGCGAGGGAAAACAACGGGGAGCGTTCTCTTTAGTCAACCCGTCGCACTTTGGAAGAAGAAGAAAAAAAGGAATTGTAGAAAAGGAGTGTGTGTGTGTTTTGTGTGAGCGGTGATGCCTTCGAAAACTTTAACTCAAAGATTTCTCTCCATGTGGTGACTTTTCACTCTCACACACACACACACACACACACACACAGTGTAATAGTGAGGATCATTCCTTGCTGTTTTGGCATTCCTGATTTGATAAACGTGACCTGCCCGTTGGATTATGACAAATAAACCTACCTGCTTTCCTCTGCTTTCTCCATGAAGATGAATTACCCCTTTAATAAATAATGACATGCAGAGCGCAATGACAATTACCTGACTTATTTTTCATTTGGGGAGGAGGGTTGATGGGAGGCTGGATGGAGGACACCTCACGCTGTCATGGATGGCAGAGCATAAACGGCACGCTTTAAGCTTTAATTACCTTGTTGTTTTTGTCCCTCCGACACACTGGCCCCTGCACTCAATCATACTCCTGCCAAAGCCACGGCTCTACTCCAGAGACCCCCTCACACGCCCCTCCTTCCCCCTCTCAGTCCACCACTACACATTAAGAATAGATTAATAAACAAATTTAATGTCTTTTGTCCGCCTCTTGTTCTCCTTCTTTCTGTTCTGTCAAATGATGCCTTTTCTTCATGAAATCAGGCTTTGTTCATCGTTAAAGGTTCACCAAAAAGCATTGCTTTTAATTGCCACCACCCTTGATTGCAAGCTTGTGTGTGTGTTGTGTGTGTGTGTGTGTGTGTGCAAGAGAGGCCACAGCCATTAAAGCCTCCTGAAGGATAATTGCTATCAGTGTAATGATCACAGTGCTTTCATGTATCAGGCTCCTCCATCTCCCAGATATGTGCCATTAAGAGCAAGGTTGTCTTTGTTGCAGCTCATGCTTGGACGTAGGCCAACCTACTGTACGCATGGACACAAACACACGCCACCGAAGCTTAAACATATTTCCAATACGCCAAGATATTCTCCTTTGGGTTGAGGAGGGGCTGACAGAACAGAGAGCAGAGTTCTGTTTTATCTCATCATTGAAGCAGGCCTGCATCATCATGCTTCCATAAATAATTTATGGTGTGGTTGTCGAGCCTTCATCTGCAGCTGGAAACCTATCACCACAGTGAATTAATTTTAATTAAACAGTGTGAAAAGGTAACTCCTGAGTCAGGTCGGACTTCTCTTTTTTCTATCAGCAGATTCAGCAGGGACCAAGTGACAATATTCACATGAGAGGCAGTTTTATTTTTGCCATTTCCCAACATTAAGAATGCAAAAGCTCTCAGAGAAAACAAAAAGCAAGAAAAGAAAAAGGGAAAAAAAAAAAAAAAAGCACAAGGCAGACATTTTGGCATCTGTTACCATTAATTTACTGCTCACTGCTTTCAAAGTGATTTCCTCCCATATGTTTCAGATGTGTCTTTGCCTTCACCCCCCATGAAAACAAACGGCTTTTTCTCTGAATTATTCACTCTGGTTCCACTCAAAACGTGCACAAAGCCAGAAACGCACACCCGTAAAAGCACCATAAACAATTCATCCTCCGCTTTATCATTAAAAGATGTCACACTGACTTTTCATAAAGGATATTCTTGAATTTTTGGTCAACAACATAAAGACACATGCACACACACACACACACACACATACTGACACACGTAACCATGACGACTGTACTTGAGCAGCACGCCGAGTACAATACTTAGGAGTGATTGCACCGTAAATTCAAACCTAAAAGCACAGAAACACACAAAACTCTGACGCAGTCGTACATGCATGAAAACATGATCTTCAGGATGCATTTTTTTTCAGGACATTGTGCCAGTTGCATTTCCCATCAGATAAGCCCCAGGTGTGTCTTCTTACGCCCTAATATGTTTAGTCTGACCTCCCTCATGAACACAATCTACTCCGATGGCTCACAATGAGACAGGAACTGTCCCTGGTAGCCTTTGGCTGATAACAGTCTCCACTGTAATGGTCCTCCATTGTTGAGCGCAAACAATGCATTTTGAATTGTGCCACTCTGACGGTGTCGCCGGCTCGGCCCGACCTGCCTTTGAAGCTTCCCTCTCGTGCCACCAGCTCTGACTGAATGATTGATGACGCAGATCAGGAGAGGTCATAGAGTGAAATAAAGATTTAAGAGACCAGGCTCGAATGTGACCACTCTGCATTAGCAGCTCATACTTTTGTCTATTTAAAACCCTAAATGATTTGGAAAATTAGCATCTTTAAACGTAATTTCTAATCCCCACCTTTTTTTGCTTTCCTTCAGTTTCCTGTTTTTGATTATTTTAATTCAAAGGATTACACACCGATGTCGTGCTCATCGTTTTCCAATTTCTGTGTCAAAATCACAGTCATGGAAAAGCCCCCCCACTGTGTAATTTGCTACAGGTTTGCTCATGGTCAGAGACTCCTGCTGTTTTAAAAAAATGCATTAAAAAGAAGATACAAACACTCAGTCTTTCAGGCTGTCAACTGACAGCTAATGAGCTCGACCATCTTCAGCATGTCTCAGAAAAACAAGTTGTGCAGCTACACAGGCTTCACATTTCTACTCGTCCAACTTTTTGAGGTAATTGCACAGTTGAATGGAATAGACAGGCTTCACTCATAAATTAAAAATGTGGAAAAATTTGCTTTTATATCGACACAATCTGACAGATGCATGTATATTGATTAGAACAATAGAGAAGCAGAGTTAGAAAAGGAGATGATTTTTTCTTAATGAGCAACTCCTGAGAAGAGCTTTACAATTACAAATAATGAAATGTTGTTGAACTGATTATTATCTCAGTATAAAAGAAGCACAATAACTGGATTGTGCAGTAAGTAACCTGGAGGGTTTTTTCTTTTCTTTTTTAATTTAGTTTGACATCACTGTGGTGGTCAGAGCCAAAGGTTTAACAAGAGAGGCCTTAGTATGTGAACGTGTTTAAAACCCCTGTTTTAGGGATTTATTATAGGTCCCGATCACATGGTAGCATGGAAAAATGTTCCATAACGATAATGGGATGTGTATGATACACAAATGATGACAGATTCAACACAATTGCCAAATCCAAACAAAACACACAAGGGGATCTTTGTTGGTGAAATGGGACTTTCCAAAGACCTCCTGCCCTGGCTAGTTGTTGGTCATGGGGTTGCTTGTATCAGCTGAAAAACAGGGCCAACGATAACAAGCAGCTTGGACAATTTTTTCACACAATTTCTGGTTGTTATACTCAAAGAACAACTGGGATTCAGTTGTGTCATCTATATTGATGCATCCTCACTCAATGTTTTTTTTTTTTTTTTCTTTCAAAGCTCTGATTAATTTTCACGCATGATTCCCAGAGTCAGTAAGAATGTGTTGTTCAGTAGAAATGAAGAAGTAGTTCTGATATTTACTCTTTAAACCACAAAGAAGCCTTTATTAGTCTAAAACCTCAAATCTGAACCTGAAGGGACCTAAATGTTGACTTCAGACTTGATTAAAACCAAAGAGTCTGGCCTCAGACTTGATGGTGCCATGCAGTTGACATGCTCTAAATCTCATTCTTAGGACATGAATAGATTTTCAGAATAATGCTCAAACATTTCTGGTTTAATATATAAGCTTATATCACACAGACTTTATGTAATAAAACCCAACGTGGACCCAACGTACCACATGAAATCAACTGCATCCAGAGTGAAGGGTGGACTATAGTCTGAATAAGAAACCTGTTGATAATCTGTTATTAGTTTACCAATCAGTTTACCAAGCCCAACGCCAGTAAAAATTACAACAGAGAAAGGCTCCGATACCAAGTGTAGCACTGTGAATTTTAGTGATAACAAAGTCTAAAACAGTTCCATCTAGGCAGGGTGACATGGCAAAATAATCACTATTTTATTTTCTGTAATGACCTTGATTTTAATCTCACATAGTGTGTTATTGTTGTAAATGTCAAAGGTACACAATTAATGGCTACAGTAGATAACAAACTTTATTAAAGCAGAGTTTGCAGTTGTTGAGATCATTTCGCGTCATTTTGATGCTTTTCAGGTAGCAGCAAAAGATTATATGATGCTACACGAGTCACATTGGTCGCATTTTCATGTTATTTGCACAGTTGCTTGGGTAATACCATTTTTATGTGACTAAACAAGTTAGTTGTGTTTCTCATTTCTCATTCACCAACTGATGGAAATGTTTGCACATTGTATTGATATGAATTTCACTATTTTACTGAATCTAAACCACTCGCATATTACTGAGGTAGTAGGGCCTTTTTGTCAACATCGTTGAGAACTTGACTGAAAATATCGCTCCCCAATCACAAAGAGAGACGTTAATTTGTGATCTAATTTTGAGATGGTTTTAATATTTAGCCCTGTGGAATCCCTTAACACAAGCCAACAAATAAATAAATAAAAGACTCAGTGCAACTAGTGCTGGACAAATCAATCTCGTCATCCGTCCACCATGATTGTTATTATCGAGGAGTGAAGCATCCAACAGACGGTCTGTCCACAAATAAGCATCTAAAATATTTAAAGAATGGGCAAATATATCTCATAGAGCAGTGTTTTTCAGCTTTTGCCAGGCACACGTTTTTCACTGAAAACTCACAAGGCACACCACAAACCAAAATGTATTTTTTAAAAGCCCATATTATTAATATAAAGTCATCTTGTCAAAGTGTCTTGAATAGAAATAAGAAAACGTGATTTTATTATCTTTCACCTGG
Organism: Telmatherina bonti; assembly: GCF_933228915.1. Classification (NCBI taxonomy): domain Eukaryota; kingdom Metazoa; phylum Chordata; class Actinopteri; order Atheriniformes; family Telmatherinidae; genus Telmatherina; species Telmatherina bonti. The sequence goes on from NC_136633.1 coordinate 13,143,191, forward strand.
GCCTCTTTGGATGAACACAGAGCTGCTTTTTAGACCAGTCAGGTGAAATCGGATAATTTCTCAGGGCACACCTGATGATCTCTCACGGCACACTAGTGTGCCACGGCACAGTGGTTGAAAAACACTGTCATAGAGTATGAAAAGTGTGTTTGCTTAGAAAGCCCATCCCCTCCCACGTCTAGTCCAGATCAGGTCTTTAGTACCTTGGATTAGGATCCAGGTTTAGACTTGCATGGATGGTTGTCGACAGGAACAGACTCTTCTTATCTATGTCTCATAGTAATTGCTGAGTAATTGTGATTCATAGTAATTGAGTTCTTCTTAAGAAAAACCTAAGAACTAGAGGTAATTTTAAAGATGTTAATATTTCTTCCAATGCATTCTCTACATTGTGATTTATTGCCACTAAACTGTGCTCTAAGTTCAGCATATTGTCAGTAGTAGGACTAAATAATCAGCACATTTAGAAGTTTTGTCTCCTCAAACACTTGAAAACAAATTATCCCCAGTGTTTCAGTCTCCAGCTTTTATCCAGACAGCTCTAATGGGTACAAAAAAAAAAAAACCCAGACATTTCTTCTTTCATTCCCTTTTTTTAAAATTTGAGTGCCACCAATGTGACAGGCAGAAAGACGTCTGGGGGCATATGATGTCATTTATTGATAAACTGACGGCCTATCAGCCTACATAGGGGCCATGTCACTGTTTTTGTCTCAACTTATCCACCCTTTTACCGTCACTGCTCACAGTCTTATCAGACAAATGGAGATGTACAAAGAAATGAAGAAACAGAGCGCAGATCCGATTTTCTTCGATTGGAAACAGTGTTTTCTGGGCAGTGCGTCATCGCGCTCGGCCCACTTCCTTTTGATGTGCCGCACAGAAATGATACAAATTGCATTTTGTCCCTGTGAAATACAATAAGCGGTCGGCGTGATGGAGAACATATTCATTTATTAACTTGGTGCTTCAAGCGAAGGGCTCCCATTCTTATCTGAAGGGACTCATCAGCTTCCTTTTTTAAGATAAAAACCAAAAAGGGGAGAAGCAGCAGCGGCGGCGGCAGCGGCGGCAGCAGCAGTTGCAGTCCTTCCGACTCCAAGCGCTCTGATTTACAGACCCGCTGATTTTCCCAAGATGTGGATTAATTCAGGAAATAAGATTGAAGAAATTGAATGATACACATAATTTTAACTGAAAAAGACAGAGAGGCATTTTCTCTATTGAGCAGAACAGATTCTTAACTTAATTCAGTTTGTCTGAATTTGTTTAAATTTAGTTTGTGAGACTTTGACCAGAACTACAAGTTATTTACTTCTCTGATTTGAACTATAAACTTCAGCTGTGAATTATTGCAGTACTCAAACGCCATGATGTCGGATCGGTCCTTATTTTTATATCCGTAGTTTTTGTGAGCACATATGCTCCAGAAAATAATGATTTGGAGTGTAGACTATTATAACCATAAACTAGCTGAATTCCCACTGGGAACATGTGTTAACAAAGAGATTTGGTTCTGCTGATGCTGCTGCTGCTTTTCCTTGAGTTTGTTTTACTATAGACGTCACTTCAGCTCCTTCACTTAAGTGTTCCTTTTGTTAAAAGTTTCAATCACTTATATCCTCAACTTTATATTGTTTTGTTTGTGGGGGACAATAATTAAAAACAAATTAGAAAGACATTATGAGAAAAGAAATGCTCACTGACCCATAACAGCTTTGGTCTCATCTCTGTGAACGCAATTTGATCCAGAGTATGCCTTGGTGTCAGAGGGTTTCTTTAAGGGTCACTTCCTTAAGTAAACCACTGTGTCCCTTGAGCTGGTCTTCTGCTTGGTAGTGACTATTGAACTTAAAAATGGGAGTCATAAATGGAAATATGGTTAAGTGTATATACACACACACACACACACACACATATATATATATATATATATGTATATGTGTGTGTGTGTGTGTGTGTGTGTGTGTGTATATATATATATATATATATATATATATATATATATATATATATGTAGAGAGAGAGAGAGAGAGAGAGAGAGAGAGAGAGAGAGAGAGTGTGTATATATACACACACATTCAGAAAACATTCAGATGAATTCAAATCATTGTTGTAAAAGCAGAATAACTAAATTCATGCATGACCAAAAACTCATAGACAGTTGATTATGCCACTATCATCCATCCATCCCACAATGCAAACATCGGTTACGTTTGACTTGAAGCACACAGACTGCAGCACTCTGAGGAGCATGTGCATGACACTAATTTGACCATGTGATTCCCATTGGTGCGCAAATTAGCTGAAATATGATTTTGATTAACTTTGGATGTCTCAAAACAGGTACATGCCATAAAACAACCTCAGATTGTCTTTAAACAGATCTGGTGTTACTGCTTGATGGGGAAAAAGCAGCACTCAAAGCAAGTGCTCAATCTTTTGCAGAATGACCTCATCTACTTAGAAAAGGCACTGGGTTGATGGATGGATGGATAGATGCACAGAAGCATCTAGACATTCACTTTAACACAAGGTAAATATAATGTGACAGGCCAGGGTTTCCCTGGAGATTGTGTAATTGTATTTTCACATTGGCGCGTCAAAGCTGAGCAGATTCCCCTGGAGCGTCCGCAGACAGATGGACAGTACTGCATATTTTAAAAGTGACAAAACTCAATCTTACAGTGTTTTATAGCTTATTTTAATGTTTTTGGGAGACAGGCACCAGGCAGCTCCTACAAACTGCTGAATCTGACTGTAGTCACTGTGTAGATTGTTCATTCCTGATTGTTGTGTCTGTGAAAAAACAGGTGGAAAAGATATTGGGTTTGTCTTTCAGAGACAACATTGAAAGTTTTCATAAATATCTGGATTTCAATCATTTTAAATGCAGCTAAGATATGACATTAGAATAGCATAACAAAAAGGAATGCCATGAATTTCATTACATCAGCTATGGAAATGGAAAAAAAACTCAGCTGTTTTGTTTGATAATAAATTTATATGAAGGTGTTTTGTTTTGATGGGATTTGTAATCAAGAGTTAAACTATTTGTAGTGAATATCTCCTCAAAACCATACAGAAACTTGTAAAGCACCCAGAAAGCACAGACTCCACCAAGCGGCTCAATTCCACCCATATTGTGATTGCCAACTAATTTAATTGTCATACTTTCCTTTTATACGGACACATTATTAGATTCCTAGGTACACCTATGATAAATCTACAGTGTGTTGCTTTTATTGTGGTGTTTATTGCATGTTTTTATCTTAAGTTGTTCTCTTGCATTGGTGTAAATTCTGAAGATCCTTCATTTTCCCTTATTCTTTAGATCTACCTTTGATAACTTGTTAAACCTGTTGGGAACTTATACGCATATATAAGGAAAACTGCCTATCTTGCAATAATAAAAAATCATTCAAAAATTCCTAAATCCAGATGGTAACCGGGATTAATTCCAAAATTTAATGGAATCTAAAGTTAGAAAAGATTTATGAAACAACAATGCAGAAATGACCAGTCCAACATAGGGCTTTAATGTGTAAGAATTCCTCTATGAAAATGTAAAAATATGACTATTTAAGACTGTTCAGTGTCTTTTTTTGAAGGATATTTGAACCTTTGTTTCCCAGCATGGAAGTGCACATGTTCATCCAACAAGACGCTGAAGCTCCGAGGTACTTTGACCTGAGGCTAACATTGATACAGTGGCAGATGTCAGCTATTTTAGCCTCCACTATAAGCTCAATTTATTGCTTTTTTTTGTTCTCTCTCTCCCCATTTTGAACATAGTCTGAAGAGAATCCATTTTGACAGAAAACCCTGTAATTAAGTGCATTGGTGTGCCCTCTCGCTAAGCTAATGGCTTTATTTTGACAGTGTTAATTGTCATAACTGCACAATGGTACCTCTGACACTCGGCTCAAAGATGTCGGCAAGGAATTGTTGCGCATTGATGAAAGTGTTGTCATACATACTTCATCTCAACGAGCTAATGCGGCCTGCGTCTTGCCTCTCCCCGTCGAGCCTTATGGGACGCTGCAGCATTGACTTTCTAATTGCCTCTAATGAAACGCTAGCGAGGGAGGTGATCTACTCCTATTTAGATCTCAGGCTTTAAAGAGCAACACAGAGACAGATGGAGGCAAATAGGTGGAGGGAGTGAAAGAATGAGTGCACGGATGCTGAGGCGAATAGCAGAATGACAGAAAGGTGGAAGAAGTGCAGGAGGAAAAGGAAAACGAGAGGTATCAAGGGGGAATGAGGCTTTCTCGGACCCATCTTCAAAACAAATTCATGCCAATTAAGGCTTAACCCCCTCTCAAAGTGGTGTTGTGAAACTTGACAGTGATAGGATTTCACAGTGAACTGCTGCAGGCTGCTTGGGCTTGTTAGCCATGGAGTTGTTGCAGTGGAGGTGGTTGGGCAGCAGATGGAGCTGTGCGTGACCTTCCACATCCAAGGCGTTGTAGTTCCTTTCAGCATCATGGACTCTTTCTACACATTATTTAACCCAGAGAGACAAAACCTCCTCTTGCAAAGGTGTATATTCAGTTGTATTAAATTCAGTGGTGATGACAAGTTTAACAATGATAGATTAGAAACAAAAAACTAAAAACAAAACAAAAATTAAGACAAATTTTTTATTCTAACATTTGAAGTATCATTAATAAAGATAATAAATGAAAAGCCCCAACAAAGGTTTAAATAAGACTAAATGTATTTAAAACAGTAAAATTGAGCCTCATGTTGTCTTGTGATTCATTATTACAGAGTAATCATTTTACTTTTAATCCCTTAATAGCTCAAATACTCATATTTTAGGTTTCTCAGACTTTTAAAATACTTTCAAATAGATAAAAAGGTAAAAAAAGAAGCATAAAAACTTGATAAAAGTATTTAGTTATGTCTTTCTCTTGTAATCATGTTGCAACCTCAAGGTCCTGCAGCTCTGCTCTAAACAGATTTAATAATGAACTTGAAGATTTGTTCTCTGTCTGGAGTTGGAGATGGTGAAATGGCCACGCAAACAGCAACAGAGGTGGAAACAAAAACACCAGAACCCAGAGGAAGAGTCATCTCTGACTTCACTGTAATAATCCAAGTGCAATTATTGCAGCAGCTGCAACAACAACAACAATAACAGGGTCACAGAACAGATAATTTGCACTGGAAGTTCAAAGCTAACGATTTAGATGAAACTGCGTGCTGGTAAACAGCACCAGGATTATCCGGAGGAGGAAAATGGAAGGAGACGAGAAACGAGACATAGATGGAGAGCGGTTCCTCTGAGAGCTCCTCTCCCCTCAGCTCAGGTCCAGATAAGAGAATTATAGCGTGACAAGGAGAGTTGACAGAACTCACTTAGTCTGTTTATTAGCAAACGCACTTCATTAGAAAGCGAGATCAGGTTGATAAGCCGCCCTTTTGGAGAGTAAATATCCATCACTCCTCCGTTTTGGGAAGCTTCTCTCACTGTAGAGGGTGAGATTTATAATTCTGCTTTAAGGGGCAACAAACTGTAAAGAGCAGCAGGAGAAAAAACTAGAGGAAAGAAAAAAAAAACCACTACTACCAAATTTTCTTTTTTCTTTCTTTTTTTTTTTTTTTTAAAAAAAGATTGATAAATACGGTGGAATCTCAATTAAGCGTCAAGCACGAATGCAGATATTAAAAATTTGGTCAAGAATCTAATTAGCTGAAGGTAATTAAACAGTCTCACACAGGGTCATTAATCTTTCCCGTGGACCTTTGATGTTTTGCATACTGTCTTGCAAGTCATTAATAAAATTCACAACGCTTTTCTTTGTGGTGTTTTATCATGGCCATTTCTTTTTACCCCCCCTTCTTTTTTCTTTTTTTCCCTCTTAACCCCCCTTCTGTACCCTCATGCCTCCTCCTTCCACTCTTTCCTTTGCAGTACAAGTGTCAACACATCCCAAGGACCTCTCCTCTTGAGTTAATTTACTTTTTGTGCATATTACATTTTAAAGTTGCACGCACTGCGACCCCCTCCCTGTACCCGTTTCTCCCCCTCCCACCCCGGCATGCCTCAACCACCCTCCACCACCACTCTTCTTCTTCTTCTTTTTTCCCTCTTCTACTTCTATTTTTTTGCGAGAGCACAATTACAGCAGCAGATCAAATTAAATTCTTCTGCAAGCACAGCTCATTTGGAGTGTAAAACATTCCTCGGCAGTGTGCAGCCGAGTGTGCGGCGTGTCAGTGCCTCGCAAGAAGGGAAGAGAAGAAAACAGAATTGTGTGGCCATTGTGTCCCCCGTAATTAAATCCCCACAATCAGTCCATCTTAAATCAGTCACGCTGTAAATATGAAAAGGGGGCCGGGATGAGCTTGAGTACTTACTTGGCGGTCAACACAGCAGGGTAATATATGTTATGTAAATGTGTCGAAGATTATAACACCGCAGACCGACATAAATATGGAAATATGAGGCTTTAAAATGACACAGACCTGTGTTTGGGTCTGAATGTGTGTGCATTTATATTTGCACATACAGACAACCATAACATACGTGTGTGCAAATGCGTAATTTCATAAATGTGTGTGTGTGTGTATAAATTGACCAGTCTTGTCTGTATGGCTCTTGAGTATGTGTAAATATGCGTTTGCATGTGGCTGATGGTGTTAAATCATCAAATGTAAAGATGATGTCAAGTGTTGTGTGCACCCTGTGTGGAACAGTGTGTGTAGATGCACTCATGTAAAGAAACACATGTATGTGTATACGTGTAGGTACACCCATCCTATAGCTCCTTGTGTGTTTGCTAACATGCATGTGAGACTAAAACAGTGAGCACTATATTTGTGTGTGTGTGTGTGTGTATGTGTGTGTAAGTAGTGAGTGAATGACATTAATGCACAGCTATCATGGTGAGTGTAAAAGTGTTGCTGAACCGCAGGAGGACACGTTTCAAATGCTGACAGGTCTGAATGGAGTCTTTTGACTGATGAGTTGAAGCCCCCCCTCCCCCTTCACTATATACACACACACACACACACACACACACACACACACACACACACACACACACACACAAACACAACTCTTTTTTTGTTTTTGGCTCAAAAAGTATTTTCATCTTATTTTAACAGTTTGATTAAAATAAGCTGATAAGACATTGCGAGGACGAACCATATGGTTTAATTTTTTTTATTTTTTTATTTATTTTATTTTTAACAGGCTTGAAGAAAATTTTCTTTTGCTGCTTTTTTAAATGTCTTGTTTTTTAATTACTGTAGTTTCTTATTGGCTCTGAAATCATGACCAGGTTTAAGAAAGCATACAAAGCTTCATCCATGAAAAAGAATAAGCACAAAAATCTTTTGTTTTAGGATAAATGTTTATGGTTGATTGGGATAAATCAGTTTTATCAGCATCAATGTCTCCGATCAGGATGTTTATAAATGAGAGTATCTGCTGGAAATTAAACATAGATGCTACTTTCTGTTCTCTCACAAGGCATATTGTTGTTTGACCTTGATAACCGCCAGGTGGCCAACCAACCCACCAACCCAACAACCCACCCACCCACCAACCAGCCAACCAGCCAACCAGCCCACCCACCCACCAACCAACCAACCAACCAACCAACCAACCAACCCACCAAACAACCAACCAACCAACCAACCAACCCACCAAACAACCAACCAACCAACCAACCAACCCACCAAACAACCAACCAACCAACCAACCAACCAACCAAACAAAACTTTCACATACCCCAATGTAACCAAAGTGCTGTACAGGTAAAATAAATCAACATAAAAGCATAAAAAAGACCTAAAAAGACAATAAAACAGTTGAAAAGACAATATAAGACAGAAAAGACCTAGTCGTCATGCTTTCTGGAGTTAAAAGCCAACGTAAAATGATGAGTTTTTAAAACAAACCTAAAACCACTTGAAGTCCTAGCCGACCTCTCAGGAAGATGGAGACCAATCAGAGTTTGGTGGCTGCTGTGGAAAAGGCTCTGTCTCCACGAGTCAAGTCCTTGGTACCACTAAGAGAATCTGGTCTTCAGATGTCAGAGCTCTAACAGGATGGTGACGGTGCTGAGGCTCAGAAAGGTATAAAGGTGCCAGAACATTTAAACATTTAAAATCCAGAAGAAAAACTTTTAATTCTATTCTAAACGAGACAGGCAGCCAGTGAAGAGAACACAGTACAGGGGTAATGTGCTCACACCGTCTTGTCCCCGTTAACAGGCGGGCAGCTGAGTTCTGGACAAGCTCTAGACGGCGGAGACTGGTTCCAGTATAAAGTGAGTTGCAGTAGTCCAGGTGGTAATAATCTTCCAACCAAAACACAAGCACATCTTTGAAAGCAACAAAACAAAGAGGTTGATGCAATATACCAGTAGTGGTAATGAAGAATTTATTTATTATTATTTTATTGTAATGATATTGGGATTTGATGTCAACTGATGAATGTAATAATTATTGATTTCTTTTTCTAAAACTGCTTTTATAGTGCTTTACTTCATTTTGCATATAATTGGACTTTTCTGTTACTATGATTCCACACTAATTATGAATGTGTTTGACCTTTCTGTAAATAAGGTAACTGAAATGGAAATGAAAGCCTCTGAGGTTATACCGAGCAGCTCGTGCAAGAGCTGTTGTAACGGTCCGTACATTAATGTATCTGATTTATCATACAGTGGACTTATAGCTTTTATAGCTATTATTTTTATTATTGCTACAAAGCAAACATCATGCAGATCTGTTATAATAGCACAAAACCATGTTGAAAATCCCACAAGCTTGAGTTCAATCTATATATTTACTGATGAAGTGCTGCAAAACTGTATTTAGGTATATAGTCATCGGCCACTTTATTTAGGTCCACCTGTTTCTTTTTTTTTGCTTGTTAGCTAATCGGCCAATCACATGACAGAGACTCGATATATTTCATCATATAAATGTAGTCTAGATAATTTAAAGTTCAAAATGAATGAAGAACAAAGGAGATCAGGGTGACTTTGAATGTGGCATAGTAGTTCTGAATTTTTTAGAGCTGATTGACTGGCATTTTCACACCTTCTGTAGGGTTTACAGAGAATGGTCTGAGGAAGAGAAATATCCAGTTAGCAGTGGTTGTCAGTTGACTCAGCAAATAGGACAATAGAAGATGGAAAAATATTGCCTGGTCTGATGAGTCTTCATTTCAAGCTCAACATTTAGATTATAGGCTCAGAATTAAGTGGTAACAGTGTGAAATTGTGGATCATGGTTTAACTCCTTTACATTTTTTTTTGCCTAAAACTATTTTTTTTCTGAATTAAAAAAAAATGTTGTGAACCAACTGTTTTATTGGACGAATACTTCTTTTTCTATTGGACCCTTGCTAACCTGACAGGACTTTGCCCAAAGTGTTTACTGAATCCACACTTATGATTGTATCCTAATATGAAGACTAAAAGCCTTTTCACACCTACTCTGAATGTTTTGTCCAAATAATTCACACAATATATGTATATATATTTTTTTTTTTATCAGATTAGTCAATACGTTCACATTAGTAATGAAAATCTGTCCAGCAATTTTTGCAAGTTTTTTTTCTTATATTTGCAACTGATAGATATATAATCGACCAATCAAAGAAAAACATGTTGACTGAAAGATCACTGGTTGCAAACTATGCAGGCATCATAGCTTTGTTTCTGTGATTTCATTTAAACTTTGTATCATGATGACTGAGCATCTTTATTATTTACTAAATAGATATGCAAGAAAGAAAGAATTAAATACAAAATAAGGAAATAGAATATTTTCATAAGCTTAGATTGGGTTTGGAGTGACATGTTATGGTTGCCTTGGTGACAACCCGTAGTCATGTGATCTGCGACAAAAAGCTGTAGCGATTTTTAAAAATAATAAACTTAAGCAGTTTGGAAGTTTTGGTTTGGTTGTGTTTCAATTTGATTAGTAAGTGAAAGGTGTTCATTAAAGCACAGAATTATTCAGAAAGTAAAGTATTAATTTGTTATAGGTTTCAGACCTGGTGGTGATCTTCCCATTGTACATCCAAAACTAATAAGTGGATGTTTAGAGGAGGAAGAAGCTCTGTCAGGATTTGGCCCCAATTAAGCCACAGTGCACAAATTTAGCAGATGGAGGGGGGGGGCAAAACTTTCACATAATGCTGTGGCTCAGAGGTTTATCTTGGAGGAGGAAAATTTGGATGAGCTGAGAAAACTGCAGCTAATTAATACGGGAATACTTCTTTGTCCATCTCTCATGTCAAAACGCAAGAACTCATATAACATTCATCACAATTTACACATAGAAAGACAGAAATAAATGACAAATAATTAAGAAAAACCCCAAAGTTTACCTGAAAATTATATATAAAAAAATTGTTGAAAAAAATCCAGCTGTTTTTTTTATTCTTTTAAAAAATATCTCCCTTTCTTTTTTTATTGACAAATGTTTTCAGCCTTATTTGTCACATTCATAAATAACAGCGTAACCAAATGACCTTCCTCCTTCACATAATTGTGCATCCATCCACCATGGCGTTTGTGCTAGTTTGTGGTTTCTGCGTTGTTGCGTGAGGCCTGTAAAACATGAATGTCCTTAATTACATCGTCTGCAAGGCCTCAACACATTCCTCTGTGGTTCACCATGTGCAGCCCAAAAATGTTTTGTGCAACTGCTTGGCATGTGTATAGTCCAGATAATTTTGTGTTAAAGGATGCAAAAACAAGGAGTAAAGCTTTAGGTGTGTGGGTTGGGGGTGGGGTGGCAAATGTAGTTAAGTTTTAAATAGATCTATATTTGTATAGTAAGCGTCATATATACTGTATATAGGGTTTCAAAATGAATATACAAATTATACGCAGAAAAGAACACTGTACATTAAGTTAAATGTAAATTATGTAAGTTAGCCAAAAGGGTCATTTTCTACAGCTGAATGAAATATACAATAAAAGAATAAAACTTGAAACTCCTTTAGGATAAAACCCATTAACTATTATAGTGAACCTGTATTAATAAAAATAATGTATCATAGGTGAAGAACGATTGGTGGAATAAGTGGCACATCGTATTCCCACAGGATATTTTTAGTCCAGATAGAGAGAAAAACTCCATCCTTGAACCCAGAGACTATTTGGCATGGACAGTTATGGATGTAATGCATTACATCAGAGGCGTTAATATCATCTACTTTAAACTGTGCAGCATTATATTACATATGCAGCAGCATAACTACAAAACAACTGTTAGTTTTAGACTAACTTAATCTGTAAAATAGCCAGTCCAGGGATACTTTTTGATGAGCTCACTGACATTTAAACCCATTCAGACAATTCAACACTCAGTATTGACTATACAGGAGCTGATGAGTTGAACCTGAAGCTTGTTAAAATAGTATTCTAAACTAAAGCCTCCAATGGTAAGAGTAGACAAGCAATGTCAGACATGCCAGCACCTCCTCGTCTTCCTCCCAGCTCTCAGTCTCAGAGGTCATACGAGGAGCAGCCGGGCATGGGAGAAGCAACCATTATATCATTTCCTGTTCTGTTTCCTGTCAAACTCAGTTGCCAAAAGAGGAAAAAAAAATCCCTTTAATGGGTTGTTTCCAGTAGGCAGAGGTAAACCAAGTGGGAACTTTTTTTTCTTTTATATATGCTGGAAGACAGCAAAAACAAGAAGTCAATCTGAGGGTAAATGTCATCATTTGCACATGAGCAACGAGAAAATTAGAGAAGAACTGAATTTGGCTGAGAAAAAAAAAAAATCACAGTTCAGTGTTATCGCTTTGACTATAGTTGTTTTAGTGGGGCTGGAGAAGCCTTCAACTTCATGTCATGTTAAAGGTGAACAGCTTTGCCCATTATGTTGAGCAGTTTCGTAGCATTCGTCTTTACATTAAAAAAATGAGAGGAGACCCTACAGGAGCCCACTTTTTTATTTATACCATTTGTTTCAGGGCGAGTTTACACCAAGGCATGAGTTCAGTTCTTTAAGAGTAAATGTGCATTCACACAACCACGAGTGAGCCATACTACCCATAGAAGTGGACTAAGGTTTGTATACAATGGACTTAACAGTGCCAGGTTGAATCTGCCTCAAGTCTATGATGCTACTGCCCTAACTGCTGGCTGCAAGGTATTTTGAATTATCCAACACAGACAGATAAAAGATGTTTGAATATCAGAGAACTTTAGCTTCCTAAAGAAGTAGTCTGTTTACTGTTTTTCTCTCTTCACCTTCCTGCCACATATTATTGAATCTGGTTTGAGTCCAGGATTCCCCAGACCAAATGTCAAAGGGATTTTGGGCAAGACATTGAACCTAACATCACCTCTGGGATGTTTATTGTCTTGTGAATGTGTGTATTATAAAGAAAAGTACATTATATTTTGGCTCATGATAGGAAACTGACATTTTTTTTGACTTGTAAACTCTGGTACAAGACAGCTATTTGAGCTTAAAGAAAACTGGTTTTCAGCAAATTCCCAGTGTTGGAAATACAGCATCGGTACCTTTAAGGGTATCACTCCAATAACAAGCCTTTGTACCGCTAAAGGTTAAATTATGTAACCTTGGAGTGTGCTTGTAGACATCTTCAGCATAGCATTTCCAGGTTAGTCTGTTGCTGAAGTGACCACTTGTGTATCTGTGGTCCTTCACCTTTTCTCCCCAATGGGAATGGCCCGCCCAACATCCACAATTATCTCTCTTTTATATTTGAACTGTTTTCACATCTTGTCACAAAGCCGCCAACCAGCTTTCTGCACTCACCCTTCTGTCCACCAATCAGCACGACAACCGATTGTGTTCCAGTAGCGTTAAACTGAAACTGGTTATTTATTTGGACAACTGTTCTGGTCCAAGTACATGCAGAATTAAGTATATCTGATTCAGTAATGTTGTGAGAAAATGTTCAGGAATTTCTGGAGCTTCTAACTTTCTGTGGGGAATCATCATAAAAACATTGCCTTCAAGTTACTTGAAAAGTGATTTTTGTTTTTCAGATGATGTCGTGCTAAACCAGTCTGGATGTGGTTTTATAACTCCGAGTTACATAATCTTTTTAGTAAGATGCTTTTCGAGGACTCTTTCTGATGTGTTTCAGAAAATTTCAGTGGGAATTTGTGTCTATGAACAGACAGTCATACTTGACTGTTTCCACAAAAAGATGCAAAAAGATGGGACTTTGTAGCTTATAATCTGCCCCTAGGCCTATGTGAGTCTAGTTGAGTGTATACATGCATGAATCCCCCTGTGGTGCTCCTAAACGACAGACCACCTTCTCAGACAAAACCTTTTTATCTCCAAAACTGTGGTCTGTGTGTGAGGTAGTCAGCGATACAGATCGCTTTGGAGCTTTCCGTTTCTCTTTTCTTGAGCTTTTATTTTCTGGAGCCTTTCATCCTTTTTTGTACCTTTTTAACCAGCTGATATTTATATGGAAAACACCATGCACAACCCCCACCCCCGCCCTCCCGAGGCCTTCTCTGTGTCATCCTCCCTCCTTTCTGGAGATGGGAAAATGAAGCAGTGTAATGCTAAATATAAACTGGCAAACAGAGAGCTGGTGGTGGCAGTCCTCAGGCAGATGGGGGATGAAGGAGGTGCACGCTTACCTGATATAACGCCAATTGTCTCCCCTGAGAGCGCAGGCAGATAAAATTATTTTGAGTGGGAGCACAATGGTGGAGGTGCTTATGTTAATCCTGACACTCCTTTAAAAAAGGTGGCAAATAAGATAAGCTGCTGCCTTAAGGTATAGACTAAGGAGGGAGGGAAAATAAAGGAGGGCCACTGCCACCATATTCCTCCTTCAGCCATTTCTTTCGTCACTGAATCTAAGTTTGTATTAAAGAATTTATTTGCATAATTCACATCCGCTTTATGCACAATATTCTCCACAATGCTCCTGCAGCAGCAGAGAACGTATTCAGATTGATATAGTTTTACAGATAATTTAGTGGAAGGTATCATACCAGGTTGAGACCAGGTTTATAATCTGGTAAGTTCGGTTCACGAGAGCTATGATCCAGAAACGTTTAGATGCTACCCTTGTCTAGCACACCTGAAGCAAATGGATGTCTTGTTACCAGGCCACTACAGAGCTTGATGGCATGCAGAAGATGGAATTCAGCCATTTGATTCACGTGTGTTGGATCAAGCAGCAACCTCCGGTGGTTAAAAGTGAAGCCTATGCGGAAGTGCATAAACCTTCAGTTCCCCCTTCATCCACTAGGGGCTCCAAAACAGAGCAAATAGACTCCATAGACTCCCATGTTAAAAAGACCAACTTCACAGCAGTAATAAACATGTTTACAGCCTGGTTCAAAAATCCATTTTAGGTTTAATAGGTCAGGTTTACCTTCATCACAACTGAGTGAATTTTTTTCTAACTCGCCCATTTAAAAGTAATTTAATCTCGAAGTTTGGCATGTTTAGGGGCGTGTCCTTTTGATTGACAGGTATCCGATCTCTGGCTTCAAGTAAAAAGAACGTAGAACAACCACGGTTTTTAGCCGGTTAACAATGTGACTTAGCTTTAGCCCGCTTACCTCTGTTAGCTGGTTAGCTCCTGTTAGCTCCAAGTTAGCTTGGTTAGCTTTTAGCTACAGAAAGCTCAGAGTTCGCTCGATGTCAATCATCCGCCATGAAAAAAAAAAAAAAAAAAAAAAAATCATCCGCCATGACACTCACAGCCCCCCTCTCAGCTCCACCTCTTTGCCCATATTTGTATTTTCCGGGCGAGACGACGCACATGCCTCTGCCAAGATGATGAAGGTAGGAACCGCCCACCGAGCTTCAATTCAGCTCTTCAGGAACCTATGGGTGATGTCACAGAGGCTCCATCCATCTCTTTGTATACAGTCTATGTGTTGGACATAAGTTGCATCTAAATGTTACAGGATGGTAGATCTTAAGGACAGATCTTCGGCACCCAGGTTTAGACTTTAGAAGCAGGAGCTACAGATGGAGGGTTTGTGTTCATGTTTCTCCAGAGTTGAGTTATGATTCTTCTAAGGTTTTCAGGATTTTATCACCTTGTTCTCAGATTCATGCATTATGTGTAGAGTATGTCAAAAATCAAATTTCTGTGTTGTCCAACAACCCTAAGACATGTAGTCTGGGGAAACACTGAATCAAGCCACTGACCTTCCAGTTAGAAGACAATTCCTCTTCCTCTTGAGCGGCAGACCATAGAAATCATATTTATATACTGATTTACATATCACACATCATCTTACAAATCATACTTTCACTGAAAAGGAGCTTCAGAAAAAGATGTTTATCGTTGTTTTAATGACAAATGAAGGATGGAGAAGCTGCAGCACTAGAAAGATCTTTTCATGTTGCTTGTACTCCTTTTGAACAGGTTTTGTAAAATCTGAGGCATAATTTGTTCTGTGCTTTGAGACTCCTGACACTCGTTCCTTTGCCTTCATGTTTTTTTGGGAACCCAGGGGAGCTGTTCTCCAGGGATCAACGGTAACTAACTGCGGCGGTGGCAGCAGCCCGGCAGGTATTTTCCCTCACAAACACTGTTTGTTTTGATCCATATGGACTATTTTAGTCTTTTTTCCCCCCTATCATTTCTTTGTTTTTGTGGCAGATTTTTCACTTGGTATTCCTGTTTGATTGTTTTTGTCATAATTTTCCTTTATTCTCTGTCTGATTTTTCTTCTCCTGCCTTTCAATAAGATGGGTTGAAGAAAGATTTAATATTATTTTGTTTTTCCTTTCTCCAACAGTCTTGAAACCAGCATAATTAAACATGCTTGTTAACAATAGAAGCTAATGAGGAATACAACAGTATTAACAATAGCAGCTGATTAAACAAAGACAGGGGTGATAAAGCTCCCAGTTGGCGTTCCTCTACCTGAAGACACCTGTCCTCTGACGTCTTTTGCCACAGAGAAAAATATGTACTTGAAGCATAATTGTCATAATTGGAGCCAAGTCATCACATCTTTTGTCTCTTAGAGCTCAGAATGAAGTCAAAGTGCAGTAGCATTTTCCTTGCTAATCATGGTTTTTATATAAATTCTCCTTATTTTTCTGCTGGTTTTGTGCAGCAGTCATATAAGCCGCAGCTCTGCCCTTTGCAACGATGTCGGAAAACAAGTATCTCTTTCACCCAGACTGCCACAAATCAGGATGCGAGTCACTGGAATATGTATCATATTATGTGTCACAAACAGTCTGGATTTATCTCACTCAAACTGACCCCATCTCACGTCTGGCTTCTTTCACACTCATACTGCGGCAGTATTTCCATCTGGGAGCTGCCCAGTATAGCCACAGCCCTGTGCTGCTGGCCAGTGGGAGCTGAACTGGAGCAATTTAGGAGCATTGAAGCATTCACCAACAGTCCTGCCATGTAGTGATATTTGTGACAAGGACAGCAGGAATGGCCTGAAAATGAATATGTGGCATGTAAGGAGTAACAGCAGCACCTACAGCTGAGAATATTGTCAGTGTATCATGACAGCTGGTCTCCTCTCACCCTGCTGCTGCAACCTAATCTTATCTTATCCGAACTAATTCTTTCTAAATAATGGAGCTGATGTGTATGTAAGTCAGTTTGTTTTGGTTCTTTGTTATAAGTAAATATAAAGAAGTAGGAGTGTTTTTAATCAAGGCTTAACTCGCTGTTGCTGTACTGATAGAAGCACAAATTTTAGACTAAACATTTTCCAGATTTTTTGACTTTTCCAGTTTGATTGCACTAAAAATGGTCAGGGTCATGTGTTGTAGATAGTGCTAAGAGTTATATTTAATTGTTTTTATTTGATAATTAGGCCTTTTTATTTTTCAGCTAGAGAAGGAAATGACAGAGCTACACTTGCACTCACCAACCACTTTAGTAGGTAAACTCTGTTAGTACATGATTGGACCCGTTTTCCTTCAGAAATGTCTTCATTTTTCATAGCATAGACTCAACAAGGTGTTGGAAACCTTCATCAGATATTTTGTTCCATATTTACATGAAGCATCACACAGTTACTGCCGATCCACGATGAATATTTCCTGTTCCACCGCATCCCAAAGCTGTCCTGTTGGATTGATCTGGTGAATGTGGAGACCGTTGGAGTACAGTGAAGTGATCATTTAGATCAGGGGTGTCAAACTCCAGTCCTTGAGGGATGGTATCCTGCAGGTTTTTGTTGTTTCCCTGCACAAACACACCTGATTCAGATCAAATCAATCAAACAGCTTCTTGTCTACCTGTTCATTGTTTTTCTTCAGGTGTGTTGGAGCATGGTAATAACAAAGACATGCAGGATATACCGGCAGGAGTCCAACACTGGAGTTCGACACCTGGGATTTAGATCATGGTGGTGTACACCACTGCACCACAACTGAAGAACAACTTGCACATTAAAAAGACACATTAAAAAAAAGTTGACTGTTTGATGCAGTGAAATTACCACAAACTTTGTGTAACTCTTTAAAAGTATACAGACAACTCAGGGTTAGCTTTGCATTATTAATATTTGGGGATTTAAATACACAAGCTTCTATATAGCAAAGCAAGAAAACCACTTAACTTCTATTATATTCCAGTTCTCACAAAGTGTGTGTTTAACTTACAAAAAAAAAAAAAAAAAAAAGGTTATTTACACCATGTTTTGTGGCTCCCTGGTATGAAGAGAGACCTTTTGAATGATACAATAGTGCATTTGCATGGAGGAACAGCAACCTGACACACCGTAAAGTACTCCTGAAAAGCCCTCAAAATGCACCGAGAGTGAGCGGGGAAATGAAGGAGGCTACAGATAAGACTCGACTTGTAAAACATAATTATATTCCCGTCGGCGGGGTGCACGGCGTTGAAAGGAATGCATTTAACCTGTGATTCATGCATGGCAAGAAGTTGTCGAAGGGAGAAAAGAACAGTAGTTAAATTGTAGAGGTAAGAAGGCTTGAATAAAGTGTTACTAAGGTCATATGAGAATAATTTGATTCGGTGCTTCTCTCGTGGAAGCTTTTTCTATGGGGGAAAAGGATTATATCTTTTTTACTTTCACTGCTCCCAAAGGATGGGGAAAGGTCTGGTTCTATTAAAACCCTGTGAGCAGGTTTGGGTCTGAATAATTCCAGGAACTTAAAGGAAAAGGTTGAGCTGCTGACTGCAGTTCGTGCCACAGCTCTTGCGACCTCCTTCCTGCTTATTTTTGACCACAGATTTGATTGAAACTGGATTCATTCATACAAATTGCTCCCCCAAAGAGGTCAATTTCCTGCCGGGTCTTGTTTTAATTAATTCACAAAGGCTTCATTTGACTTGGGAGGAAAGTACAGATGAGTATCAACATATTGTACAGCAAGGAATATTTCGTTTGTGAAAACAGCTCTGGCTTTGTTTATCAGATAAAAAAAAAAAAAAAAAAAAAGAGTTTGTCATGCAGATATGAATTTTATCTCCTGACTCTGCATGTACTGCTTACCTTCTCAGTTTCCGTCTATTTTAGTGCAGCAGTAAACAGTGTTGTGTGTTTGTGTAGCTGTTAGGAGAAGTTTCCCAGGCATTCACTGATACTCTGCTGCAACGTGACCCAATCACATCCTGCAGGGATATCAAACATTAATACACAATCCTGCCTCTTCCCTTTACCTACTATTTGAATGGGATTGTTGATGAGTTCGGGCCACACGTGATGACAGATAAATATAGTTTTTTAGTCATTGGTCTTCTCTGCAAAATATCTAAACCATGCACAGTGAGAATGTGATTATAGACTGTCAATAAGTAGTTAATAATCACAACATATTCAGTTTTAAGCAAGTTGAAAGTTGTATCACTAAAATTTATTAAACCTTGTTACATGCAGTGTTATTTAATAGTGTTCACATTTTTTTATGCTTTAACTAAAGTGTTTTTAAAGACTGAACATGAAGATGGTACCTCTCACTTTTTACATGTGTTCATTTAGGAAAAAAAAATCACAACTTTATCAATTTAGTTTATATAAATATCTGCTATATAAATAAAACTGATGTCAAGTCACCTTTAAAAACATGGTCCAATTCAATCCAAGTAATTATGGTCCAATTAAAACTAATTTATATGGACTTTATTTGTCCCATTTAGAAAATTAGCTTCTGCACTAACACACATCTAAATCTACTAGAGTGGGCGGCAATATTTTCGTGAGCAGTTGGGACAGGTTAAATTCAAGTCCTTTGCCGGTCCAGGGACTTGAATTGGGGTCCTCTAGTCCCAATTATACTGCAACCAAAACAATCCATGATATATTCTATATTAGTCAAGTTTATAATGACGCATACATGTCAGTTAATATAAATGATGGCCAAGCTAAAGAAACCAATGGGTTGCATACAACCTTCTCTTTTAGAAGTTCTCCAACCCCAAGCTGCGTCAGGCGACAGTGGACAGAAATAACTCCACTTTTACAAGGAAAAAAAAACAAAACACTTGAGCAGAATCAGAACCAGGAAGGATGGAAATGACAGGAAAGAAAAGGGATCAATGAGCACTGCGAATCTAACCCAAGAGTTCCAATTTGAGAAAAAGAGTAACACAAGTTAATGACAACAGTGTCATATATTTATACATAATAGAGCAGAGAGGATCATGGGACGTCTATAGAGGTATAACTAATAGAATGACTTGGTCTCAACAAACCAACTCTAACAATGAGCTCAATACCAAAGGAAAGTTTGAGAACTAATCTTAAAGTTTCCTGAACCCAAAGTGGGAGCTGGTTCCATCCATCCATTTTCTTAACTGCTTAGTCTAATTAAGGGACTGGGATAGGCTGGAGCCTATCCCAGCAATTATTGGGCGAGAGCCAGGGTGCAGCCTGGACATGTTGCCAGTTCATGACAGGGAATAGCGTCATCTTGCTTCATAATTTACCCCCATAGTTTTCTAAAGGTCTAAATGGAGTTCCTATGTAGTGTACACTGGAAACACGTTTGACAATATTACAGTGATCCAATATACAAATCAGTATGATTTGTAAAGACAGTCAGAGAGTTATTTTATCCATAAAACTCAAAAAGACAGCTGGCATACAGTATATGTCTTCTATTTTTCTTCAGAGTATCTGCGTTCATCTTGTACAGTTCATACCTTTCTTTTTTCCCCTCAGTACACAGTTTCTACTTGTTAGACATTTCATTTATTGCAGCTCAGAATAATCTTTTTTTTCAGTTGTCGCAGAACTTAGTGTCTCTTAATCTTATTGTTGTATCCTTTTGAATTTGTACTTCATCTAATTTGACAGTTTATCAACAATATCTTGTTTTGTCCAGTTTTTGAGTCTGTGTGAAGGAGTGGCACCTGGTGTGTTCTTCTGCTGCTGGAGACCATCTGCTTCAAAACTGGACGTGTTGTGTGCTCAGAGATACTGTTCTGCATATCTTGGTTATAAACTGTGGTTATTTGAGCTTTCTGTCATCAATCAATCGGTCCGTCCATTCTCCTTTGACTTTTGACATAATTGAGACATTTTGGTCCAGAGACACAGCAGTTTCCGAAATACTCAGAACAGCCTGTGTGTGATATCAACAACCATTCCTTTCTTTCCCTTTCTGATGCTTGATTTAAACTTCATCTAGTCATTTTGATAATATCTACAGGGCTATTTCCATTTGTTTGCTGCCATCTAATTGGTTGATGAGACATTTGTGTTAACAGTTGAACTGATCTACCTTATAAAGTGGCCAGTGAGTGTATGTCAGGTAGTGGTTGTACACACATCTGGACTTAAACTGGTGAGCAATCAGCTTTCAATAGACATGTATCTCCCTTGAGTTTTTAAATGGCTTTGTTATCAACCTTCAAAATAATGTATAATTGTAACAAACAATTTTGATGTAGTACTTAGTATAATATCAGTTATATTCATCAATTGCAGTTAAAGTGTACAAAACCAGACAATAGGAAAGATGACAGGAACACCTGTATGTATGTGTTAAATTAGAAGAGGTAATCAGGAATTTGGGTGTTTTATCTTTGACAATGGAAATAGTATTATCTGTGATAGTTTCACCATCTGTCACAGTAAGTTTAGTCAAACAAAGTTATTATCCATTATTAGCAAGGTAATGGTGAAAATGTACTTTGAGGATAAGTGATATTTTCTATCTACTGGTTTTGATTAACCGCCTGCCTTGCACAGTTTTATGTAGTAAAAAAGCAGGTGTGCTGGTCTGTTTCAGTTTATGGGTCCTTGTGGAGTTTAAACAGGAGTTTTTGTTCAGTTTTTTGCCTTCAGGCAGTAAGATGTTCAGCTTAGATATATTATTTTTATTAGCTAAAATGAAATACACTTTACCAGCAGGTAGTGCATCACAGCTGCAATTGATTTTCAGTCTCCTTTCTCCAACAAATGTCTGAGCCTTCCAATCAGGCAGATTTACAGTACTTGAACTGATACTCCATCTGGACCGTCTCCACTAAGCAGGTTGGCATGATTTGAATCAGGAGAGCTGCAGCCGTCTGCCAATCTTCACACGTAAGAGGAATTTGCTATTCAAATTTAGTCACTACTTATTTTACCAGCTAAAAATACATATCAGAAATAAGGCGCATTGTTCTGTCAAGAGTCGAGAAGTGAATATCGGGGAAGCTTTGAAGTACATTTTAGGTCTGCCAGTATGTCCTGAAGAGATATTATTGGCACTGTCTGTACGATATCTGTGAGCTAGATGTGAAAGATCAGAGCGATATGTAGCCTTGCGGGATTTTTCAGTTCTGTTGGGACTTCAAATCGAGGTTAACCTCTAAAGCTGTCACCTTCATCTGTCCCCCCCCCCCCCCCCCCCCCCCCCCTTCTCCTCCTCCTCCCAGCGCTCTGAACTCTTCCTGTCAGAGAGTTTCTGCTTAAACTGCAGAGTGCCACCCAAGTTGGCCAAAGTGCACTCACAGTCGGATCAAAGTCGTTTATTCTTTGGCTCGGCGGCATGTGAAAGGTGATAACATTGCTTTGCTCTGTGCTCCGGGCAGCAGCATTTGCCCCACACCAGCCTCCTCGTCTAGAGACAGAAGAGGCATCCTAAGCCTCAGCTTTCTTTTCTCCAAACTGTAATTAAAAGGGAATAATTATTTCTCAGCGGTCTCAGTCCAAACAAACAGACTGACAGCTTTTTTTTTTTTTCTTTCCATTCGGCAATGGCCCATAGTTGATATATCCCTAGTGTCTTTTCTTTTTTTTTCTTTTCCTTTTTTTTTTCCAATGGCTTTTTGAAGCTGCCACTTCTTAGTTTTATTATCTTTGTCTCCAGCCCTGGCCCTTCGTCCCTGTGCTGGCGCTGTTGGCACTGGCCTTGCCCCTGCCATCTCTCTGTTCAACACTCAACTTTTTCTCTCCACATGAAAGTGGCTGCCCGCTGAGAGAAGCGACCACGTGGCCTGGACTGTACCTTTCGCTCCCAAACTTTCCTGACCTAATTAGTGCAGAATTAAATCGGACATGATGCATTCATTATTAATTTCCCGAGTTGGGGGTCTTGAAATAGACATTGGACATGTACCGAGAGAGTGTCAGCGGTGAGCTTGAATTAGAAGCTCTCTGGCATCAACTCTCTTGCTGTCTCGGGCTGCATTTGTGTGTTAACGGTGTTAGCAAAGCAACGCTGAAAGACAAAGCAAATAAATGAACATACTTTGCAGGCAAGTGTGTTCTCTTTCTGTCTCTCTGCAGCTTTGGAATTACAGCATGCCAAAAAAAGTAAATCTGCACGTTCTGTTTCATGTTGATCCATCCCTTTTTTTTTTTTTTTTGATGACATCTGTCAACAATATATTTCCCCATCAACAGCAGTTATAACAGTAAATAATCAAAGAATAAATAAAGTTTTTTTTTTCAAAAGTACTAAATATTCATTTTGGACTGTTTACTGTCTTAATACACAAAATGTAAAACATTCTTAAACAATGTAAACGTGTTCAAAACCATAAACACAATAGGACACATTGTCCCTTTCTGGTTGGGTTAAGGCAGTATTATTAGTCTGAGCTGCTCTGCCATCAACAAAAGATGCAATGTATGTTCTTTGTTATGGTCTAGAAACTGTTTTTATGTTACAGATGAGCTTTGTGACATGGGGGATTATTCAGAAGTACATTGTTGTCATAAAGGGATGAGCATGGTTAACAGCAATACTCAGGTAGGTTGTGGAGTTTAAGTTGCTACTAAGGGGACCATAGTTTCCCAAGAAAATATCTTCCACACTACTACACCAGTACTGTTGGTCTGAACCACAAAGCAGGATGGACCCATGCTTGTTGTTTAAAACTTAACCCTCATCTGAATGCTTTGGTGAGCCTGTAATAATTGTAGCCTCAGTTTTCTGTTCTTAGCTAACAAGAATAGCACGTGGTGTGATATTCTTCTGCCTCTCTGGCTAATTTGTTTTAAAGTTGGATGTGTTGTGCAATCAGAGATGATATTTGCTAGGGGGCAGAGAATAGTTTAGATGCATCACAACGTGGATGATTCTGAATCAAAGGTTGATTAATTATTAATAAGACGATGCTAAGGAGTGCAAATGGCGGATTTGAAAGTTTGTAAGTGCCGAGCCCAAGCCTCCACCTTTTGCTTTAAAAGCTAGCAAGTGTAAGGACTGTGACTTTTGTGGTTGACTTCTTTTGCTTGGGAAGTCTGGTAAGTTTGGGGGATTGTGAATGCATAAAATCTGATTCTGATCAAAGAAGCTAACTCCGGTCCACCTACAAACTTATTTCTCATTGCTTCAAGTCATGCAAATACAGGAAGTAGACTACAACACTAAGGTCATTGCCAGTTCAGTGTAGGACATTGTGGGCAGGCACAACTAAAACAAACATGAATGTCAGATGATTAGTTGTTCTGGCTGGGAGAAAAACTTTGCGGTTGCACTATTTAATAAGATGAACATGACCTTCTTGGCAGGGTGGGGCTTGAAGATTGGGGCTTGACCCTCTGTACAACGGTAGGGGAAACATATGGACTTGGCTTGAGGATTGTTAATGAGTTATTTAGGACTTCTTTTTTTTATTATCCTTGCAGTTTAATTTGAGCTCCTT
Organism: Telmatherina bonti; assembly: GCF_933228915.1. Lineage (NCBI taxonomy): Eukaryota > Metazoa > Chordata > Actinopteri > Atheriniformes > Telmatherinidae > Telmatherina > Telmatherina bonti. The sequence continues at coordinate 13,167,231 of NC_136633.1, forward strand.
TACATGCTGTGATGAACGAGTCAGTTGAGTCATACCTAAGTCTAAAGTCCGTGCTAGTTTAAATACTTATGCACGGTTTAGCTTTGGTCCCAGGCAGTATCCTTCCTATAGAGATTGTTTTTAATGTAACAGCTGCAGTGCTCACTTTCATCAAAATGAAGTGTCAAGAAGTCTGTTTCTGGTGAAATTGTTGATGAAGTGCTCTCTATCATTTCCATCCATCTTGGTGAGAACAGGGCAGTGGTGCGGCCTTTGAGGGATGCAGACTCTGGTGAGCTGCAGGTCCTTCCTCTGAAGATGAGTGGTGGACTTGTGAAACGCCTCAAGCTGCTACCTCCTGCAGTTGACGAAAAGAGCGCTGTTGACTCCCCATGTTGGGGTTCCCTGTGATCTTTGGGGTGGGAGATGGTGGGAGGTGATGGGTTATCTTTTGGTACAAAAAGCAGAAACGATTATTAATGCTTAATAGGAAGCTCTTCATGCATTAAAAAAATGCTGTTCAGATTAACTTTACAGCCTGTCTTCATCCTGTATGTGCTCCTATAATATTTTTTAAGGAGTAGAAAAATATTCAGACCAGACATCAAGCAGAAGAGGAAAGTGGGAAGGTCAAGCAAGCTTCAGCAGACTGTAGGCTGAAGTAATTAAAAGCTCCAGCATTTGAACTGAAATACAAATGTAAATGACGGTGCGCTGGGGTAGATTTACACTTTGGAGATATGTATAATTGAGTGGATTTGACTCAGCGGTACATGTTGCATCCTGTGACTTCCTCAACAGAGGAAACGGCTCTCTGTAGTGTCAATCAGCACACAGAGATCCTTGTTATTTAGATGTAGTGTTCGTTTACTGCTGTGTCTGTTAACCAGTTGGAAAAAAAGCTCCTCTGCTACTTCTACTGTTCTTTTAATCTAAATATTGTGTGCTCATTTGTGCCTGAGTGTGTTGAGGAAAAAGCTTGTTCACGTCTTCATTTAATAAGTGACAAACAGGTCCTTTTTGGTTTAAAGTGGTCATATTATATTATCATTTACCTAAAATTTTTTTCCACCCATCTTTGAGTCATTTCTGTATAATACGGTTAAAAAGCTCCATTTAAAAACCATCCTGTGTTAGCGCAGTAATAATAATGAGACATTAATAATGCTGCTGTGTTAATGTGTGAGTAGATGGAGACACACATGTCAAAGTTTTGCATTTAAAGAACCCTTTTTTTCTATTTTAATGTTCGCTTGGTACAAGCACAAAGACAAAAATCTGCCTCCTTCTGCAGCATGAATGCTGATCTGTTTTTTAGAAGCAGGTTTATAATTTTGAAATACAAAATCAAAGAGGCTCATATGCTTAGATCATGGATATGTGATTGATCTGTATGATGATTTGAATCCTTTTTTTTTTATTTTCAAAGCTGTTGTTCATCAAAAACTACACCATAAAGTGAACCTGAAAGCTAACGTTTGCCAAACATGAGGGTTTTTGCCCGATTGTAATGCAAGTTTTCATGAAATGTGCTGTGCAGATCAAAGCAGCGGAGGTGTCATGCACAGTCTGAGAGGTAAAAGTTGTCAAATCAGAATTATATTCAAACATGGTGCGCAGTCTGAGGAGAGAAATACAGAGGGAGAGAGAGAAAGAGACACAGGGAGCGATATGTAAAAGAGAAGAGATCAACCGTACAGTCATGTCATCGCCCAAGGCAAAGAGCTGCAGATGTAACAAAGACAGGGCCTGCAATTGTCAAGAGGCATGAATAATGATAGCTTTGCATGTAGGGTACAAGGCAAACATCAAGGCCATGCACATCGGAGTGCAGGACTTTAAAGTCTGTGGTAGGATAAGGGGCCATGGGAGCGAGGATGGCCCCAATATGGCCCCCAGTGGCTCTCCTTGTGATGGCAGAGTCAGGTAAGTGGGAACAAAGCAAATTGGATGGGTACAATGTGGAGCCAGTGTCAGAGCTCATCTCTCTGTGTTTGGAAGGGTTTTCGTGTGAAAAACTTTTCTTCTCTTGTTCTTTTTTTGTTTGTTTGATCCTCTCCATCCTCTAGCAAGCATCATGCTGATTCCTTTAAGAGTGGACAAATGAGAGCTGCTCTGCCTCTGAATTTCCACAGATGAGCACATACAGTATATGTTAGAGCAAGCCGTATAGAACTCTGTTATACATTTCTCCAGTACAACTTTTAAGATTGTACATGAAAAGCTTTGAAAGAAATCACACATTTAATAAACTCTGCTGACTACTTGGAGAGTTGTATGTAAAACACTTTACAGTGGACTTAATGAAGGAGCACTTTTAGAAACAATTCAAGGGCCATTTTTGTTCTTGTGCTGTGAACGATGTGAGTTGCTACACAGTTTGTGATGCCAGATCAATATTAAATTCACAATGTACTTTCCCCCAGCATCACTCTTCTGCTCTAAATGCTTAAACTTGGTCACTAAAGGAAGCTGTGCTGAAGCAGCTGCTCTAAAAGTCAGAACTATCTTTGATTTCAATAAAATGTTACCCATTTATTGATGTGGCTACAACACAAGTCACAGCCAAATCTGGCACGTCTGCCGATGCGAAACGCCTGCTTCTCTTGCATTTCTTTGTCATCACTGTAATACAAATAGAAGTTGTGGAATCAGCGGTGATATTGTATATTTTGATTGACTTTTCAGAGGCGTGAAGGAGTGCACGAGAAGACTACAGAATATTGACAGACAGCTTAACGTATCACATATGAGCACTTTTGTCATCTTCATTTCAACAATATTAAGAGATGGAGTAAGGGCCCTCATGGTGCTTGTTCTTGTTGGTGTGGAGTGTAATGGTGCATTTCTATTACATGGTACCACATAGTACAATACATACAAATTGACATACAAAGTGGTTGTAGTGCTGAGTTTTCCACTAGTTGATAGATTGAATATCTGCTGGCAGTGTTTTAAACAAGTGCGCTGCAATCAGTTCACATGCTCCTGTCTTGTTCACAGGCTGCAATCCGTGCACTTAGATATCTAGATCTTATGTTTGATATTGTCCGGCAGACTTTCAAAGGACTTCATGGAACAAGGAAGTATGTTGTGTGTATGTGTGTGTGTGTGTGTGTGTGCAACGTTAAAGTGTTGTTTCAGGTGATGACTGTCTGATTAATCAGTGGCAGATAAGACAGTACCGAAAACATTACTAGAGAGAAATGGTTCCATGTTACCATCTAACATGGTAACATGGAAAACCACAATAAAGTCATCTCCCACCCAGACAGAACCCAGACATGTTCTGTCTGGGTTAGGTCCTTAAGTTTTGCCCAGATGATCTTAGCTTTCAGTATTCTTCTGATTTATTTAGTCAGGTATTGTCTTTCTCTACATTGTTTTATTGTTGCTGTTGTGGTTTTGTGTAAATCACTCAACAGAAAACTCTGGGTGTTTTACATGTGCTGTATGGAAAATCTAACTTCTTAGCTCTTCAGGAAATTAGTAGTCTCCCAGTCCCAAAGTTATGTGATTTAAAAAAAAGGAAGCAAACAAACAAGTTGGTCAGTTTGCCCAACCAGTCTACATGTGCTTTGTGGACCTGGAGAAGACGTTCGACCGTGTCCCCCGGGGGCTCCTGTGGGGGGTACTCCGGGAGTATGGGGTACCAGACCCCCTTGTACGAGGTGTCCGGTTCCTGTACGACAGGTGTCAGAGCTTGGTCCGCATTGCCGGTGAGGGTTGGACTCCGCCAAGGCTGCCCTTTATCACCGATTCTGTTCATAACTTATATGGACAGAATTTCTAGGCGCAGCCGAGGGGTTGAGGGGATCCGGCTTGGTGGCCTCAGGATTGGGTCTCTGGTTTTTGCAGATGACGTGGTCCTGTTGGCTTCATCTGGTTGTGATCTCCAGCTCTCACTTGAACGATTCGCAACAGTGTGTGAAGCGGCTGGGATGAGATTCATCAACTCCAAATCTGAGACCATGGTCCTCAGCCGGAATAGGGTGGATTGCCCTCTCCGGGTCCGGAGTGCGGTCCTGCCTCAAGAGTTTAAATATCTCGGGGTCTTGTTCACGAGTGAGGGAAGGATGGAGCGTGAGATCGACAGACGGATCGGTGCGGCGTCTGCAGTAATGCAGACTCTGCGTCGGTCTGTCGCGGTGAAGAAGGAGCTGAGCCAGAAGGCGAAGCTCTTGATTTACCAGTCGATCTACGTTCCTACCCTCACCTATGGTCATGAGCTGTGGGTCGTGACCGAAAGAATGAGATCTCGTATACAGGCGGCTGAAATGAGTTTCCTCCGCAGGGTGGCCGGGCTCTCCCTTAGAGATCGGGTGAGGAGCTAGGTCATCTGGGAGGGGCTCAGAGTAGAGCCGCTGCTCCTCCGCATCGAGAGGAACCAGTTGAGGTGGCTCGTGCATCTGGTCAGGATGCCTCCTGGACCTCCCTGGTGAGGTGTTCCAGGCACGTCCCTCTGGGAGGAGACCCCGGGGAAGACCCAGGACACGCTGGAGGGATTATATCTCTCGGCTGGCCTTGGAACACCTTGGGATCCCCCTTGCAGAGTTGGCAACTGCGGCGGGGATATGCGGCAGAAGATGGATGTATGGCAAACAAACACATCGCTGTAGCTTTTAACAGGTCTTTGATTGTTCCTTGTTACAGTCTGAACTCCGTATACAACATTTGGATTAATTATCCAGCACCTCATTTGCATCTGTAATAGCTGATTTCGTGTTCATCTTCTGTAGCTAATTTATAAATCTGGCCTTTTTAAAGTGAAAGACTTGGCAGGTTGTACAAAATTTTTCATCGTCACTCAGATTACTAATAACTGAAAAAAGTAATTGTAAAATTTGCTTAATTACAATTTAGTAAAAAGAGACACTGACTTTGAACTGTGGTTGAAAATTATCATAATATTAATAATAATAAATAAATAAATACATACATACAATTAAGAGCACTTGATTGACATGATCATGATAGGCAGTGAACCAGAAAACCTGCCAACAGGTGTAGAAGTCTGACTGAGAGTTACAGAAAACACCTGATTGCAGTGAACGCCTCAAAGGATTGCTCAACAAAATATTAGACATATTAAACATCATCTTCTTTCTTTATATATTTCTAGTGAACCACAATTCAAAATCAAAGTATGGATTTTCAATTAAATTTTTATTACTAATTGTTTTTAGTCATTTTAATTTATTATTATTATTTACTTCAGTGACAGCTGTGTTTTTTCCTCATTTATTGGGAGGGTGCCAGCACACTGCACATATAATACGTGAAACACATCTGCATTGTAGTTGAATTTCAGGAAATTAACTAAACTTTTATATTCCACTTTTGCCATTTGTCACCAAATTTAAAATGTTCTGATCTTCTTCACTAGCTAAATGAAAGCTTAGTTTTTTTTTCTTCTGTTTTTGGTGGACTTGAAGATTTTTTACACAATAAACACAACTTCATTAGCAAGAGCAATCTTATATGACAGAACACAAGCAAACATGAGGGACTGTATTAATTTCAGTAGTTTGCAATATGGTCATGCTTTTGGAAGTTTTCTAAAAAGTAGAAAAACACATTATCCAGCTCTATGAAATAAATTGTTTTTAACTTTGTTTGGAGATTAATTTGATCATTTTGGTGTTGAAATGCTTTCATGATAATCAGGAAATGCTAAATTTGAAATAATAAAAATATAACTTGCACACATTATCTCAATAAATGATACAGGATTCAATATGTTTTACTGAAATCGTTTATCTGTGCACATTTGGCCAATAAAATATGTTTCCTCCCCTCCACAGTTGGTGAATTGCTCCCTATATCATAGACTTCAGGAGCAATTAATGAAATTATGATAGAGAGCTGGAGTCTGTTCAGGCAAGCGCACAGCATTTCCCTCTGAGTATTTATGTCTTGATTTTGTGTATTTTTTGGTAAAGAGTGCAACTTTTCATTTGGCAGGACTTCTCTTAATGACCGTTGGCTGCCAAATGTTTCCTCAGAAGCCATAAACATCATTTTGCCCCCTCCACACATCCCACTCCTTGAATATGCACAACAAAAATAACAATCTTAAGTTTATTCTCTGTCCAATCCAATTAGGAAAACTTTGAGAAGTTCATCAGTAGCTGTCAGACACTTCACTATTCAGTCATTGCTGCCGAAGGGCAAAAAACAACAGCTTTTCAGACACTTACAGGCAGGAAAAGTATGATTTGCTTGGGAAAGATACAGCAGGATATGATCACTGAAACAAAACAAAGCAATCAGTGTTTTCACAGACAGATGCACAAACAGATTTCTATCATTTTCTGTAAGAAGATACGCGTATCTTGCAATGGTCTGTCCAAATGCTTTTAAGCTCACCTTGCTGATATCATTTGACCCGACTGCCGTCTCTAGTTTTAGTAGAAACATCATTTGTTTTCATGTTTCAATGCTGCCTCCTTATCAATCTGAGCATTCTGAAATGAGACATCTCACCTTCTGTCATCATGAGGGTAAATTTTATAATAATTCACGGCTATGTGGGATTGTATCGATGTGAGTTTGTTAGCATCTATCGCTGAACATGAAGGTTTCAATCAGACCAGCATAATTGGTCACAATTTGTTTTTTATAACATACATATGAACTTATATATATCTATATCTATATATATCTATCTATCTATCTATCTATCTATCTATATATATATATATATATATATATATATATATATATATATATATATATATATATATATATATATATATAGATGTATATAAATAATGTGTAGGCTGAAAGAACATACAAAATAAGCACAAAACATTGAATGATCCATCTAATAAATGTGATTTTACTGAACAATACATTCTAAAATGACAAACAGACAAAATAGAAATTCCCCCTCTGAAAAAAAAGGGAAAAACTTGAGAGGATTGCAGCAAAATGTATAAATGCATAAAAAAAGACATAATTGAATAATAATTGAATCAATAGATGAAACTGAAAGTTAATGAACAAAGGAGGCAATAACAGTGTTGAAATGAATATAGTTGGAAATTGAGGGAGTTTTTTTTTCTCAACCATTACCTTGGTTAATAAGTTTAATATATTTAATTACTTTATGTAATGAATTTTGACACTCCCGATACTCCATACATCACTTTTCTCTTCTCTAGGTGTATCAGAAAAATATGTATGTGGTCTTTGCTAAGATTAATATTTTGGGTGTCGTGTAGGGGGAAAAAAAAGTTGAATTAGAAGAACCTTAAGGGCAAAAATGACCAAAAACAAACAATAAAATATGGTATTTCACTATAATGCTTGTGTTTTTGTCTTTGTTTTTATTTTTCTTGCAAATGCTATGCTTTCATGCATAGTAGTCTCTATAGACACCTATAGTTGACACCTATTTATAAGCTTTTTTCTTGCGTATTCATTATTGAGGATGGTATATTTGTAAATGAACCACTTCAATGGATGCTAGCAGTGCCAGTGACTGAAAAATATATAAATACATGATATAACTGAACATAAATGCATACATTGTAATTATGCAAGTATGCCTTTGGAATGAATATGAGAACAAAATTATAGTTATATTTTACAATATATTTACACAACTATGATTACATAATTTTATAAATATGTTATAGATATGTTAAATCAAATTTAAAATATGAGTAATACATTCAAAAGTGTCGTTAAATATATCTGGAGAGGTAAAAAATTTATTTATGCATGGTTACCTACCGTGTAACCAAAAGATGGGAAGCGGTACTGCATGAACCACCTGTGGAAACGACCATTTTGATTACTGATAATATTTCTTTTTTCTTTTAGGACGCTGCATTAACATCGAACTTGGAACGGTATTTAGATGACTACATGTCATGGACCTGCTTCATGCTGTCATAGCATACTAACCTATTTTTAAAAATAGATATTTATTTCATACACAAGTAGAGCTGTTCTCTCTTGAGCGTTTTAACCTCTAAATGACCAGTTCTTAGTGGGAATCAGACTCTAGAGTCAAGCTTTCTTAAAATTGACCAAAAGTTTCCTCTTCTCAATCCCGATTTCATCTAAAGTTTCTCTTTCTTTTAAAAGTTTGATTCGGGCTGCATTGTTCTGTATGCAGAATAAATGTATTTAGATGTGTAAATATGTCTTGAACTAACTGTGCAAGGATGCTGCAGTTGCAGGATTGGTTCACCATGTTTTTATGATGTTGGGTTTATTATGTTGGTACAAGTCGTCATTGCTGGAAGGGCTGTTGTGAAATACCACAAGAGACCACGACAGTCATGACAAAGACAGACTGCCTCTTCTGAAGCTGCTACAAGCTGCCCTTCATTCCTCTTCTTATGTAGAGGGATAAAGGCTTCAGCCAGCAATGGGGGGTCCAGTGTGACGCTGAGTGGGGGTCCCTGTACACCCTTAGGCCAGCGGTTGATCTAGCTCTGGATAGTTAACTCTCAGGCAATCACTGAGGCCTTGGTTGGTAGATGGGACTGTGACAAGACGCCTGAGCAGGAATTGGCCTCACACATGTCGTTCAAAGGTTAAGCATGCTATTAAGGGGCATCTAGCTGTATTCTGGAGTTGCAAACTGGGCCGATGGCCTGGGGTTTCTTTTTTTTCCCTCCATGATTAGACTGGCCTGTTTGGCTGGCCTGCTCATGAATCTCTGAGAGCTGAATGCCAATGAGGTTTGTTAGTGGGGACCACAACTCTGAGTGCAATCTGCTGCAGAAACTGTGGAGGTAGAGCAGGTTGATATAAAGAGCCAAAACTGTCTCAGCTTTTATCTTGACATCTTTATTGTTTGATTCAGGATGATGCCTATGACTTTCAATCAAAAAGAAATACAGATATTTCACAGCAGGAATGAATATCGATACTTTAATAATAAAATCTTAAGGGTCATTCTGTAAAGGCTGAGTAACATTTTACTGCATTTACTACATTATGGGCCTTTTCTTTCTCTGATAGGTTGGTGGCATTAACTCAAATGTTCATTCAGAAAAATGAGAATTTTAAAAAATACAAAACAAGCAAACAAAAAAAAAAAAACAAGCTTCATACAATAAGTCTTTTTCAGATCCATCATCTTAGTTGTATCTTTTCACTTAAGCAGACATGAACACATATTTAGAGATTTATTCATCATCCTATGAGTTTCCTTTTGTTCTCATCTGAGAGACAAAACTTAAATCTCAGCAAAGACGTGTTATTTAAGCAGAAAAACATTTCTTGGATTGATTTTTATGCTCAAATGTAGGTAAATTAAGTTAATCATCTTCATCATCATCTGTGCTGCATCCCTTACGCTGACTGATCCTAAGTTTCAGTCTCACTGTCCAGATCGAGAGCAGACGGTTTCACTCTCCTCAGCCCCGGGCCAAATTAAAATCGAAACTCTTAATTACTCCGAGCGCTTGCTTCTGGCTGTCTGCATACCCAAATGGTTTGCATCTCTGACACATTACTACTCAAGTCAGGCAATCTTAATAAATGCACTTGGAGGCTTTTCAGATTGGATTTGGAGCCTGGTCTGGCATGTAAGATGTGCACAGCCGTTAAAAATGGCATTGTTTGTCCATATTATTGTGATTGTCAGAGAAATGACAGATGATTTTTGATTTAAAGGAGTCATCACCAGGAAATTGTACTTTTTCAAGTTAAAACGTGTGTATTGGTGTTGGACGGAAGTGCTAACATCCCTGGAAGCCTTTGATGGTCGAGTTTTTCCATCTGGGCGCTTTGTTGGCAGCAAAACTGTCCACAAGGCTGAAGTCTTGCAAACGCGTTTTTTATTTTCATTTGCCTCCGGGATTTCGTCAATCCGGGGAGCTAATTGCATAAACCCACCTCTGTTCTAGGCCTAAACACATCCCTCTTCTACGCCTAAATGCCCCTATTGGGTCTGCCTCAGTCGCAGTTATCAATAAGTTGTGAGAAGATGTGGAAACAACAGTTGCATGTCCACTTCTTGGTAGTCCGTTGCCAAAAACAACATCGGGATGTTTTTGTTCTCCCTTCATCAGCGGACCAAACTACCAGGGACAGATGGATTACATTACTTTTTGTTGCTGATAATGCACCTGCATGTCTGCCGGCTGCGGCCTGCTTGCTCATTTTGCAAACATTTGGGAAAATACCAGGTGAAGACATCAACCCTGCTGCTGGGAAAGAGGGGGATTTGCAACTTTAAACGGCTCACCGTCAATGCAGTCGGTAAGTTTTGCTACCGATATAAAGTTACTTTTTGGTCTGAAACATGACCTCACCTGATGCAGATAATGCTAACGCTAATGCTAACAGGGCAAGCCACGAGAGTGCTTTATAAAGTTGGATTTCATCTGTTGGTACGGTGGCCCTGAAGTGCCACAGCAAAACTAAAGCAGAACACAATTAGCCACAACACAAAACATTAAACCACAATACAACACATGAAGCCACAACACAACACAATTAGCCACAACACATTAAACCACAAAAAAAAAAAACATTAAGCCACAACATGACACATTTAGCCACAACACAATTAGCCACAACACGACACATTTAGCCACAAAACACAACACAGTTAGCCACAACACAACACATTAAGCCACAAAAAAAGACATTAAGCCACAACACAACACAATTAGCCACAACACAACACATTAAGCCACAACACGACACATTTAGCCACAACACAATTAGCCACAACACAAAACATTAAACCACAATACAACACATGAAGCCACAACACAACACAATTAGCCACAACACATTAAACCACAAAAAAAAACATTAAGCCACAACATGACACAATTAGCCACAACACAACACATTAAGCCACAACACGACACAATTAGTAAAAACGGAAGTGATATTGCTTTTTACTATTTTTATTTCTCATGACCACCGCAATGGAATTTACATCACCTGAAGTGAGCAGCGACCTACGTAACATCATGTTTTCATCTGTTTTCAGTCCTTACAGATGATAAGCAGGAGATTGTTTGAAAAAGTCCAAGACGTAAATAAAACACTGATGTCTAAAAAATAAAAATGAAATAAGAATTAATGAAATAATTTCAGTATGCACCTTAATTATTGTGTCAACGATGTAAATAGAAAGTTATTGCATGTTTGTGGTATGTGGCTTTTTACAGAGACCAAACCGACCGTCTCAGCCAGTTGTTGCCGTGAAAAAGTGCCCAGAAACGGAAAACTTTGGTTGTGGAAAAAACGGGGATGCAAAAAAAAACTAAACAAAAAACAAACGTTTACTGATTTCAGGCGGAACCAGAAGTTCTCTTTTACCAGGATATGTCTTAGTTTTGACAGCGTAAATATGAGTTTGACTAGAATGTAAAAACCTACCAAAATTTTGCATGACGTTGGTCTCAACGGAATGAAGAAAAAATAAAATGCATTACAGAGAAGTAAAATATGTTCAGGGATTACTGTACATATTGCAGTTAAGACAATAATGTTAGGTAATACTAAAATTAATAAACTCTTTAAATCGTTTTATTAATTTTTATTTTATTTATATTTTTTACCATCAGCGTTTTATTTACTTCTTGGACTTTTTCAAACAATCTCCTGCTTAAGTGTTTAATCACATTCATCATCCAATGTCTACAAACATAATAAATGAATCTGCAGGCCTTCATCAGCTATAGCTCAGCACAACATTCGAGTCCACACACCACTGAACATGTTGGATTAGGACTTGTTGGGTGGAAAAAGCTCACTTTTTTATGTAAAGAAGATGTACTGACCAGCACTTTTTTTTTTTTTTTTTTTTTTTAAAAGTGTGCAACTATGATACACAGGGAATTTTCTTTCATTGGGTGTCAATTTGGTCAAATTTACATCTGGATCTGAGTGCATAGTATGTTTCTATGTGTTAATATGTTTGTATTAATTTAAATATTGCTTTGTTTTACAGTTTGGATGTTTAGTCATATATTAAGTATGTTTTATGAAAGATTAAATTAATCTTTTTTCTCATAGTTGATATGAGTAGAGACTTCATTTACTCCTGAGTTTTAGTGTCCTGACATGGGGTCTTCACATACTTGGGCGTCTGCACCATATTGCTAAAATCTGTGTAACTAGAACCTGTTGAACACTTGCATTGCCATTTTATGGTGTCAGAATAACTGAGGTTTTTCAATGTAAAACTGTATTTATATCGACATCATACGAAAAAGGTATACAGAATATATAGCCATTAATAAAAAAAAATAAATCATTTTTTGTTTTTTCTTTGCTGTAAATGGCTGAAAACAACTTTAATGAAAATCAAACTGAAGAGTTAGATTTTTTTTAAAGACCTGCGACATGTTTAGAAAGTAAAAAGACTAAATTTTGGAAAATTACATGGTAAAAGCCAAATTAAACAAAAAAAAAACCCCCAAAAAAACATATTCTACAAAAGCTTAGATATCCTTCATGCATAAATTGTGTACTGACAGCCTTTGCAGAATGAAAAGCAAAGCACAGCACCTGTTTTCTTTGTTTGGGAACATTAGTTTTACGGCCACTTAATAGATCTGCAAGCCATTTTTATTGACCAGTTTAAAAGCTTTTCAACTAAAATGCAAAAGAAAAAAGGAACTGCCCCGACTTAATGTAAAGCAAATAGTGTTGATCCCGTTGATCGTAATATATCATGTTTGAAACTGTTTCTGAGACCCGTTGCATCACTTTATGGTGAAAACTTTGTCTGCCCTGTTGAAAGCAATCTGGAAAGCAGTCCTCTTCCCTCTTGTGGATGTCTATTGCACTGTAGTAACTCTTAAATGTGGGAATAAAAGGCACATTCATGCAAATGATTAGTTCTTGTTTTTAATTTAGATTTATTTTACATTTATATAAAGGCTCAAATGACGATTTCAAATTAAAAAAAAAAAAAAAGACATTTTCGGCCAGTTAGTCATTTGATGAGAAATAAGACTGAATACTTATTAAAAAAACTGAAATTGCAAAATCTAATACTGAGACATTCACAATGATCATGGGATATTCTACTTTATCTACCCATATTGAATATTTTGGGTGTCTTCCTTCCCCGTCTCTTAATGAATAATCATTAAGTGTTGTGAGTACGGTATATCACCAGTATTTCATATTGGTGACAATGATTACAATAAATAAAACAAATACATTTAAAAAAAACCTACTAGAACCCTTGAAGTATGGGTTGTTAAGATCTCAAGGCCATCCTACTGAGCACTGCAATCATTTGCAGTGCCTCCATCATGCCTCCATCTCTGAGTTCCTGTATGAACATAACCCATGAGCAGCTTCTGTGCTTTCTACCCATAACAATGAAAATGCTGCTTATAAACTTAGTGTGCTGCATTTAGAAAGAAGTAGCAAAGACAGACAGTCAGGTCTGAGCAATAGTTAGAGATCATAAATAGTTTTGTTAAAATGTAATACACTTTACCTCATGTTTTTTATTTGAGTGTTTCTTCAGTGAAGATTTTGAAAAACAGAAACAGACTTAAATGTGACTTTGAGTGTGTTTTTTTTTTTTTAGATAAAATGTCATTTTATACTTGAGTTTAGATTTAGTCAAGACAACCAGCCTGCATTTATACAAATTTCCAGTCTATGTAGACCATGACTTCTTCAACCCTGACACTTTAATTAATGAACATGATAAGAACTCTCTGTTCTCACACAAACCAAGCTTATCAAAGAAACCAAATATCCCAAACCAAATCTGGATATTGTGTTTAACTGTTAGAATAACACAAGTTATACATCAATTTAAAGCAAATTGTCATCTTTTATCATTTTTCTCCTGTGTGCTGTAGCCGCTGCAGGTCCTGCACTGTCAATTTCTTCAAAATACACATCATCATCACGCTCATGTAAGCTTCTCAGCTTCCATCTGTTCCTGAAGGGGCACAGAGACTCATTTGCTACAAGAGCCTCAATTTCTTGCCTTTCTAACCCAGTGCAAATATTTGAGAAGGTGATTGGTTACGGCTATGAAGTATCTGCCTGGAGCCAGCGAGACATTTTTTGATTTGAGACAAAATACTATATAATAATGAGCAGCATCAGAACAAGGAAAGTTAGCTAACCGAGAGTTTACTCATGTGGGAAGACTCCGCTGATGAAAGCGAGAAGCCTTTACACCCTGAATTTGTGACAGGACCCCTTGAAAGCGAGAACCCTTGTTTATCAATTTGCTTTTAACATCACAAAGATGAGACGACGTGCGTTGCTGAGGAGCGGTTTGTTTTATCTCGCTTCAAAAGCACCCCCCCCCCCCCCTCCCCCCTCCCCCAACACAACCCACTGCACTTTTTTTTTTTTTTTTTTTTTTTTTTTTGGTGCTGTTCTCTCCCTTTCATTTCAAGTGTGAAGTAAAGGTTTGCGTAAACATATGCACAGCTTCGCCCCCTTGAAGAGAGAACAAGTCGTTGGATTCATGTCTGATTCTTTATCCTGTCTCTCGCCTTTCTTTCCTTCGCTTTTGAAAGAAACATCCCTCAAGGCTTGTGTACACACTGAATAAGCCTGTTTCGACAACGCAAGGTGGAAAGCAACGTATGTAACAAGCCGCGCTCTCATTCTCTCCGTCTCTTCTTCCTCTCTCTTTCTCGGCAGCTCTGTACTTTTTGAGAGGCCTTTCTTTTTTCTGTCTTGACAGGGACACCTCCCTGCCCATTTGATGTCGGCTTGACGGTCAAGGATAATGGTGCGTCATGGGACCGTTGTCATCCCTGTCAATAGGATGGCAAGGGGGAGGAGAGGGCCCTTCTGAAGCTACCTTTTCATTGTCTTCTCTCGCAGTTGGTCACTCAGGTTGCTTATTGCGACTCGTCCTTGCTGCGGCACCAGATTTTTTGACACCCTCAAATGACTTGTTTGATAATCTTCCTCCAAGCCTTTCTGCATGACAAACTTCCACACACTTGGCTTCTTGTATTTTCACACTCACGTCTCCTCAATGTCAAACAAAGCCTTGAAAACTACTGATCATTTTTTTTCTTTTTTTTTTTTTTTTGTTTGGATTGAATCTAACAAGGATCCCTTTTTCTTTGATGTAATTAAGCTCCTGAGGCTTGATCTGGGCGTCAGAGTTAATTTTTCCCGAGCATCGCAGGGAGCTATCAGAAGACTTCAGATGTCAGGCACTCTTTCAAGCTTCACGGCACCTCGTTTTTCCTCCACCTCGCATAAAAGATGGAGGGGAGGCTGCGAAGGAGGGAGTGTAGGAAAACGTGATGATGCCCCCCTTTCTTCTCCTTGCTGCCCAGCACCTCCACATCCACCTAATAGTTGTTCTTATCTTGATGCCTGCATCCCCTAGGCTCCTTTTTTGTGCAGCCATCAAAATTGCCCACCTGTAGCCTGAGGACAGAAAGGGGGAGGGGCTCTCCAAGATGCTGTGTTTTAATGGGAGTTGGTCGCTGTTGAGTGAGCAACCTGTGTCACTTACAGCTCCCCATCACTAATGACGTGTCAGAGGACACCCATGGCGAAGTGCCCTCCTATCTACGTCCCAGTAAGGGAACAGTGTTTGTTGCCACGGCTGAAATTATTGACAGCAATTTGTATGTATGGTTGGGTAGTCACAAAGAAGTAAGAGGCCTTCGGGGAGGTGCAAGACCCTCACAGGAGTCGGTGAAAGATGGAGGCGAGGGTAAAGCTTCCTGCACATGCAGGCCAGGAATAATCAACCCAGGTCAATTTCATGTGAGCAAAATGACCATCTTTCTGTTTGAAGGACTGATCTGTGTTTTTTTTTTTTTGGCTATTGTCCTCTTTAAATTCAGTCAAAGTTCACAAGGGGAAGGGGGTGGCTTGGATTACGTCTGTGGCTCGACGGTTGCGAGACAGAAAAAGAAGAGGGGTTAGGCTTAGAGACAATGCAGTGATTTGTCTTTAAAGTCGTCTGACAGACACTCAGTCTGTGTTCAAAGCGTAATCTTCAACCTCTAGGTAGCGCCGCTCAAGCTTGAAAACAAAATCTCCATAAGAGGGAGAGGAGGTGGAGGAAGACAGGAGGAAAAAGAAGGGGGGCATGGAATAAAGGCACATTAGACAGACAGTTCCTCTCAATTGCTGAAACAATAAGCCCTATTTATCGCCCATTTGAAAAAGGTTTGACGTGGCACAGAAAACAGAGGGGCTTTCATCTCCCTGGCATATTAAACTGTCACAGTGCTTAACTTTAAATTAAGGTGACACGCCAGTGACTTGGGGATGTCACTAATAGTGCAATGGCGACCTGTTAATAGAAGCACAATATGACACGTTTGCTTTAACTAAAACCTCCGCTGTCAGATTACGCCAGTGACATCTTAAACTTTTCATATATTAACGTGACACTTGGAACAAATGCAATTTGGTGTCGAGAGCGGTACAAAAGGAGGCCTGTGAGTCAAAGCATCGCTACTGGTATTGTCAGGAGGTGTCTCAGTATAAAAGGCTGACATTTACTTGTGTTAGGTGAGTGTAATAAATCACATGTGTGCTAAACAGCATGTTTAAAAAGAGGTTTGTGCGTAGCTTGTGTGGGTTGGAGAGGCAGAGCAGCCACTGCTGCTAAGGAAATATTTGTATATGTGTAAATATGTGGGTTTGTCAGAGTGTTATGTATCAAGGGACTGTCTCTCTTTGCTCTTTTCTGCGTTGTTCCCAAGAGTAATTTTTCCTTTGCTCCCCTGCAGAGGCAGAGTAATTATGCCTGGAGTCAGAAGGCCTTACCCTTGGATTAGTCGACTTGTTAAAATATGTTCCCATTGTGTAAAATGTCACTAAATATTCTTTGCATCTTAACGTTGAATGCATGACAGTTTCATCATCTACGGCACTGAATGTCATTGTTAAAGAATATTTCTGTCTTATGAAGGCACTTGAACAATTTATGCATTGATAGGCTCAGACTGTAGGGTGAGAAACAAACAAAAAAAGAAGTTAATAATAGATCCTGTAGCAAGATTGTGTTCAGTGACCCCAAGACAAACTTTCTTCCTGTAGAAAATGTCACAAATTAGGCCTTTATCACTAATAGATTCCTCTAAGAAAAGTACTTTTTAGACCCTGAATTTTCTTCCCACAAGCCCATATTGCCATGCTGATGTGCTGTGTGTATTTCCTTGAAGGACTCACATTTTCACGCACGTTCTCCTTCCAGTGATCTTCCCAAACGGCAACACTTTTCATCGCCTGTAATTTAAATTCACTTCAATGTAGTCACCTTATCTTCAGATGCAAGACCCTGATTAGAACTCTGATGCTGACTCAACAATCTACATTTCCAATTAAGTGAATACACACACACACATCGTACAGCAGCTCTTGTTCACTTACGCCAACATACATCTGTATTTACATCCACATGAGTCAAACAGGAAGGCACACATACATATTAAACCAACTGAAATGGTCACGAAACTTTAGCCACTTGTCCACAATGCCGGGGGTCACTGAAACAATCAGAAGAAAAGGTTTCAGAGCAGAGTTTATTGCAGAATGTCACAGTTTGGAGGTTTCTATTGACCTAAATAAACAGGAAACGCCCAGAAAGACCGAGTTGTCAAAAAATCAGTGCCGATAATCACCTCTCTGCAACAATGAAGACTTTGTTAAATGCACAATTTGATATGTAAATATTTGATTTTGAAAGAAAAAAAAACCTTCATGTTGGCAAAGAAGTTTGACGTGCAAAAGCCCTGTGCGAGCCAGCGTTGAGGTGAATCCAGGTAAAAACAAAAAGGACACATTTTTCAATGTACGTCCAATCAAAATGACACAAGTTCCTACCTGGGTACATTGGTATAAACCTCTGTGCACTCTGCTAATTGGAAAAAGGAGGAGGTAAAAAAAAAAAAAAAAAAAAAAAAAAAGAACAGTAAAATCCCCTAATTCCTGGATTATAATTTAAAATATTCCAAAATGCTAATCAGGGAATTGCAACCAACAAAGGGATAATAAGACAGTCATCCAATTACTGGCATCCCCCCCCCCTCAACCCCCTTCGGAGGGGCCTGGGCAGACCTGGAGCCTGAACGTGCCTCAGTTCCCTTTTTAACTAAAGACACAGTGAAACCGCTCAAGCTGTGAGAAAACACAAGCACTCCGGCAAGGCCCTCCTTGCATCTGCCTGTCTCACAAATATGTTCATTAGGGTCCAGATATTCACACACTTAATTAGCCAGGGCCTAGGTTGTTTCATTTTGATTGGGGTAAGAAGGAGAACGACGAGTTGAAAGCAAAAAAAGAAAAGGGGAGAAAGAGGGTTTAGTTTTCAGTGGCGAATTTAAATATGGCCTCAAGGTGATGAGGAGGTATTGTTAACTACTGTACCCAAATGAACTTTTCTCCCCCTTTTCCTGCGGCAGGAAAGAAAATCTAGCGTGGCCGAGATTAGGCTGTCAATTGCCAGCAAGTGTTTCCATTTGGAACTTGAAGTGATTGTGCTAATTGAAGTGGCATTCATTACATTATGGTTAAAAATGAGACGAGGACATGTACCTATATATTCCAATGGAGATGATGTAAACTGAGGTTTGGTAGAAGGAGGAGGAGAAAATTGCACAATTAGACCTGAAATTAGAAATTTGTGAGGATGAACTGTTCATATAAAAGACTACATGGATGTCTATTTGCCAAAAGGCGCAATATTGGAAGACAAAATTGACTTCTGGCCTGTGGTCAGAGGGGTTAAAAATAAGTGTTTATTAGTGCAGGGAAGTAAATATGAGGAAGCCTTGTGATGGCACTAATTCTGCTAGAAACACAAAATTCAATTAGGTGAAATGCTTAATAATAGAAAATCTCTCTTCCACCCACTGTAGCAAAAACAACAAAACCAAAAAAAGGAGAAGAAATTCATTTAAACATTTGTGTATTCATATCTCTTATGGAGTTTCAATGGAGGCAGTCGGTTATTCAATTCACCTTACACACAAGAATATTATATTCTTCATGTAAATCTCTCTTCTTTTTTAAAAAAAAAAAAAAAAAAAAGGGAGAGAAAGCAGCTTGGCATATTTATTGGTGAGTCGTGCTGAGCCTCCGCTCCTCCTCCAAAACACCCTCCACTCTCCCACCACCCCTGAATCTTTCACACTAATACAATGACCCAAATACAGTAAGAGGGATGCAGGGTCTAGACGGGGCTTTCCAAAGCCTGTCCTGTGACTCCTTATCATTCACAGGTATTTGAACATCAACATATTCCCTGTCACGGCTCTCTTTCACAAGGAAAAATGATGCCATTCACTGGTTTGGATCTGATTCTGTAAAAATTTATAGTTTTGAAATTCATCTTAGGAAAGACAAATCAATGTGTTATAATCCCTCATATGAATAAGTCGATGTAGGTGAAAGACATTTTCCAAAATATTTGTTTTTTAACCCACACACAACCCCCAAAAAAACACCTGCAGTCAAGCCCATTTGCATTTCTCGAGGTAGCCAGGATGTTCAATGCAATGTTAACACTTTTGCAACTTGCAGCACCGCTCTTGCACAACTTCTTTTAATGTGCTAACAAATCGCAATCCCGTATGCAATATAGTGCAGCTCTGCACTCGGAGCTGTATCTGACCTTGTGGCAGACAACCACTATCATTCACTCAATGATTCTGATTTTTTTTTTTTGGGGGGAAAAATTTGACATTGGTCCAAAAAAACAATCCCTCGGCTTTGCAAGTATGTAAAACATGCTCTCTTTTTTCCCCTCTTCCTTTTACCTACAGCTGACAGGAGCACCAGCTGGTGGCGAGCAGCCAAGACTGCAAGGCATGTGCTTTTACTTGTAGGCTAACTGCACTGCTGAGCTGCTCTGGGATTTACTCTGCATTATAGAAATGGACCGCAGTATAGATTATTAACAGGACAAGTGTGTGGGCGAATAAACAAGGGCTTTTTATGTATTTTGCAGTTTGAGTTGTACTCCTTTCTTTTTCTCTGTTTTCTTTAGTCTTCACTATTTGTGGTGTATAATTCATTGTAGATGCTTTTAATTTTTCTTTCCAGTAGGTGTTAACAGTTTACATGCAGTATGTGAGCAACATCTTGATCTTTGTGACATCTAAACAGTCAACCTTGAAGACCTCTGATTTGCTTGGTATCATAATGTGTAAATAGAAACAAATTACATTCAAAGCATGTGCTGTTTTACATGAAACGCTTACAGTTGCTTTGTGTTCATTTTTGTTGCACAAATCCATCAAAATTGGCTCTTGTTTTTGGAGAAGGAAACTTACAGGAAGGTCAGTAGTTTTCAATTATAGCACAAAGCACTAAGGCAAAAATAAAGTCTACCTTTATGTAAGGAAAATCAGCTATATATAGAGTTTCATTGAATGCAATAAAACAAAAAGGAAAAAAAGTTTTAAAGATAAACTATTGATGTTTTTTTTTTTTTTTTTTTTTTTTTTTTGGCATCTTGCTTAACTCTGAATCCTGAATCAGACCATTATAATAAATAGCGTTGACAGCTCTTGCTACTCTATATGTACTGTGGGCTTATAAGAGCTCAACGTATTCAGCTGTTTAAAACAAACACCAGGAATAACAAAAGAAGATATAGCAGCTGTCGTGTTGCACCCAGGACCTCAAATATGGTGTAAGTTGGCGTGACAGATTTTTTTTTTAAAAACAAAACAAAAAAAACTCTTCTTAAAAAGTCTGAGAAAGCAGCAGACAGAAAATCTGGGTACACTGAAAAGATTTATCGCTTTTTCCCTTTTTTTTTTTTTCTTATTCCAGAATGTGAACACAGATGAGAGAGCACCTCTTCCTCTCCATCTTTGGGAAATGCATGTGATGTGATTGGCTGGGATTTGTGTCCATCATTTCTGTCTTCTTGTCAAACTGCAAGTGTATTTACACTTTGATAGGGTGAAATAGAGCAAGAGGGGAGGAAAAAAAAATCTCCTGTCAGCTATTCTTACATAAAATATTAGAATTCTCATTGTTATGAAGAATTGTGCCGAGAAAGCTCCTAAGCTTCTTGACTTATGAATTTTAAAAGTATCCAAAGAACTGAGAGAGGGGGCTCCTTTTTTTCGTCAATGACCTTAATCTTAAATAGGTCTCAGAGACAGGTAGAGTGATAAATGGACTAAAGTGCTTCCAGTTGAGAAGAATAGGAGCTAAGCCCACTTTTTCGGAGGGCTTTCAGGGGTTCTTATCACCGGCGGGCGACAAACAGCTCCAAACTCCAGGTTCCAGAGGAGTGTTTGGGTGCACAGTGCCAGCTGGGCTAATGCATAGATTAGTTTACAAGTTTAGCTCCAATGCCAATTGGATTAAGCCTCATCATGCTGGAGATGTTTCCACATTGTTTGACAGTCTACATACGGTCAAGCATCAAGCAGCGAGTGCGCTGTGATGGACTTACGTTAAATCCTTCCTTTTGCTGTGTTTATCTATAAGCATTGTGGCCAACAGTGTCAGCAGGGTTGAGTGGTTTTTATTCACAACGTTTAGGCGTAATGTTTTTGGCCCCTTCAGCTCCATTCCTCATCATCACAAAGTGATTGTAACCTTTTACTCCTGAGATAGGGCCCATCCTTCGCCCACAGGCAACGTCTTTAATATCAGAATTCTTCTCACCCGGTTTCCCCCCGTTCAAAATCAGACCCGTGTCAAGATCAAAATGTCACTGACAAAGACCGTATCTAATGCCTCAGTACTGAACTATAATCAGTCATCACTTTGAACTAGTTCACATAAAGGCGCTTTATTTTCTGAAGCAAAATTGGTTTGGTCTCCTTTAAGACTCTGAGGTTTATTTGATTAAGACTGGAGTGGAGCATGAGAAATCAAGAAGAGGGGGGGACTTCAGTGGCATTCCTCACTAATATTTATACAATTCCCTCAGCTTGTAAATCATTTACGCACTTTCCCACTCACGTTTGACTGCAAACCTCAGAGAAAAATCGTGAATTAGGCCTCATAATAATAAACGAACCTCCTGCTTCTGATCAGAAGAGGGGGTCAAGAGCAAGTGGACCTCAAGGGCACCCGAGGGACCACCCCAAAATCCTGTGCTGTGATGGTGGGACTGCCACTGAGGCTTTAATTGTTATTTCAGTGCCCCCCCCCCGCACCATCTTCACTCCTCCTCCCCCACCGCAGTGTCCGGGCAAACACAAATGGTCCTGATAGCTTCATAATGAGAGGCAGCGTCCGGAGGGAGCAGGCTAGTGACTTCCAAATACATTGCCCTTGTTAGCCATGTTTGGCGCACTGCTCCGTTGTTACAGATGTCGGTAATAGAGAGCTAATAGAGATCCATTACCCCCAGGTTGTGTTGGGTGGGTGTGCGTGTGTGTGTGTGTGTGTGTGTGTGTGTGTGTCAGGGGGAGGGCAAAGAGCCTCATAAGATTACTGCACCCGTCGCTGACCTCTGCCTCATTTTAAAACTGATTATTTCATTTGATCAAGCCCAAAGGTGGCGGCGGGTCCGGACAATGATTCGATTATCTTCCACCGTCGTTTGAGATTCAGGATTATAAATCAGCTTTCTAATGGAAAATATTAGCAGTGAGGAAACAGGGAAGGAGTAGAGAACAATGGAATAACAAATCGCACGTTGCCCTGAGGACAGAAGGTAGACAGAAACATTAAATTAATGAGCCCAGAAGAACTTTATCACAAATGAATCGTGTAAATACATTGATCTTTTCTCCTTTCTAGTCTATTTTCCTTCCCTTGCTGTTTTTTTTTTTCCTTCCCCTCCTTGCCTGCCTAATGATTTCCTCTCCCACCATTTTTACATTGCAGAGAAAAGGAAAAAACCTGTTCTGTTTTTTTACCGTCGCTGCCTCTTGGTAAACACTCTTCCTTCTTATCTGCACGCTGCCTTCTCCCTAGGCTATGGAGCAGATTTTTCATTTAGCTAAAAGCTCGGTAAGAGGTCTATGAGAATGATAATCCTACCACGGGCCGCAGCTGGCGTTTCCACTGCGCGGATGATTAGTTGGGAACGTTTGCATTCGACCTGGAGAAATTCTCTCAGTGGGAAGTTAGCATCCGCTTACTGTCTTTTTCAGTGGGGCCCCACTCATGGCCCTGACCCCCCCCCCCCCCTTCCCCCCCAAATACCACACACACACACACACACACACACACACACACACACACACACACACACACACACACACACACACACACACACACACACTCATACACTTTTTCACTCTCTCAAGAGGAGGCTTTTCTAATGAATGATAAGGGAAAAATATGCAGCTTTTAGCTCTTTTTCTTTTTCCTCTCCAAATACCACCATTCCTGTCACTGACTGTGACGTTCAGTGACCTATATCAAACATATTTTTAATTGCTTTTGACAGTAAATTGGCACCCTGCTGGTCCAAAGGGCCCTTTTTCAAGTGTCAGAGCGATGCAGGATACCCCACTTTCTGCAGGTATGGAGCAGGATCCCCTCAGATGGAATTAAGGCGGGGAACAGGGGGAACAGGTCATGAATGCACTTATCTCATTTGTCTGACAGGTTTAAACGTTTATTAAAGGCCTCAGCTTTAATTCCCTCAAGCAGGTGTAAGCTTCCGTTGAGGTGTGAATTATATCCAATCGAGCAGATACGCTCATAATGTGGTGAATGCGAGCTAAGCTTTTCCAGGTGGAAATTGAATAACTCATGGTTTCTGGGCGTAATCCACCCATGCATTGTCAAAGACAAATAAAAGAGAAGCTTCGTTTCCACTGGGTTTGGCTTCAGTTGCCTTTGCATAACACTTAGCACAGTAACTGCATTAATGGCATTACACGCCTCTTGAATTACACAAATAAAAGTGAAGGAAATCTAAACTCTTTATGTTGTTTTATGTAATACAGCCCTGCAAGAAAATCCTTTTAAAAGATCTCCTTTGTGTGTTCATGGGAAAAAGATGAAAACCAAGCCGAAATTAATGGCATTTAAAAGATACGCTGGAGGAACACATGGAGCTTTTTGCACTTTTGGTGCCCCAGGTCATGTCACGACAGGCCCACAGTGGATGGACAATGTTCACCGATGCAACAAACTATTTGCTTTCCTTCCAGCATTATCTGCCACCTGGCTTTAGTTATGAATACAGCTATGATTATTCCTGAGAGAATACTTAGAAATTACATAGACTTTTAATATTAATTATAAATCTGTTTTTATAAAGATTTATAGTTTTTGAACAAATTATGTCCCTTTATATGTTCTTTGACACTGCACTGTAGTCAGAGATGAAGTTCTCACACTAGTACTGTAAATATGATTTACATCCTATTGCCATTCATGTCTATGGAAAGTCTAAACTCATCAGTGAAAAGCCCCTTTTGTCTCTGCTTCTGCTGCCTTCCTTTGGCTCCAAAAATACACATCATAAAAACCAGAGCAAACCAGCTGCACTAAAAACAATCCATCAGCGTGCACTTGCAACAGGCGTCCTGTTTTGCAGTTAAATGTGAAAAGATCATTGTGCAGTCTTCCCTCCAACTCTGCTTTAAGGTTGCTTTCAACGTACAATCCATTGCAGAAGAAAAGGAGAAAATAGACCCATTAATGCAACAATTAGAAGCATAACAGATCTAAATTTGGTGAAATGTTTCAGTTTGTTTGGGTTGCTTTGTTTGAGACAGTTTCAATTCTTCACTGAAATGTGTAAAATGAGCTATGATTAGGATTTTCGAACAAGTGTCCTTCTGTTGGCACAAAGATACAGAGTGCTGTTTTTCTATGAGTAAAGTGGGAGCAGTGTGATACTACCACAAAAAAAAAAAAAAAAACTTGAAGTGCCATTGAGTTTTATAGGGTGATCCTGCAGAACAACAGAGTTAGATGTGTGGAGGCACACTGCTGCTTATTGCAGCTATTTTCTGATAAATCAGAGGTGTCTATGTTGTTTAAAATGTATAGAGAAAGTCACCTCTGTCACAAAATGCAGTTCTTCTGCATTAGCAAGACAAAGTATAAAGTTAGCTGTAAATTTATACAGTAATGTATAAATTTAGCTAAAAGTTTCTACATTTATATAGCTGTTGAACTAAAAAAAAAGACGTAGTGTTTTATAAATACATTAAGATTGAAGGCTTTATGTCGGACACACGATGCATTAGACTATAATTTAACTTTTAATCCAGCAGGGGGCACCCTAGAACCAGCTTGACCTAATACATGCTGCGGTAACTTTAACGTAAAATTAGTTAAGTTTACTATGTTGCAACAGAAATGGAAAAAAAATGAATTATTAAACATTCAAGAATTCCATCCATCCATCAGTTTTCTGTTGCTTATCCGGGGTCGGGTCGCAGGGGCAGCAGCCATAACAGGGAAGCCCAGACTTCCCTCTCCCAAGCCACATTTGCCAACTCTGCGGGGGGGATCCCAAAGCGTTACCAGGCCATCCAAGAGATATAATCCCTCCAGTGTGTCCTGGGTCTTCCCTGGGGTCTCCTCCCCGAGGGACTTGCCCAGAACACCTCACCAGGAAGGGCCAGGAGGTATTCTGACCAGATACCCGAGCCACCTCAGCTGATTACTCTCGATGCGGAGGAGCAGCGGCTCTACTCTGATCTCCTCCCGAATGACCGAGCTCCTCACCTTATCTCTAAGGGAGAGCCCGGCCACCCTGCGAAGGAAACTCATTTCAGCTGCCTGTATACGAGATCTCGTTCTTTCGGTCACGACTCACAGCTCATGACCATAGGTGAGGGTAGGAACGTAGATCGACTGGTAAGCTGTCCTATATTACAATGGCAAAACATCTGTGGACTGACCTGTTGGCTTGCATCCCACATATGGCAGCAGTAGCCCCTAAATGTAGGCAAGTCTACGTAGTTTGTCTGCCTCCTGTGCTCTACACACTTGCACACTACCGGCTGCTTGCGTGAAGCTTCTGACAATGCTGTCACTGAAAATATATTTACATGCAGTGACATAATTGTCAAATGCATCACATCTGTACAATACCATACTGGAAAATATTAAGCCAATCAAAGTGTGGGACACTTCCTCTAACTACTATCAAATAGACACGACTGGCCACACATTTTAATGTGAGTCACAGCTCACTGCTTGTCGACTTTCAGGACCTTGACATTTACATTTTTTTTTTTTTAGTTTTCTTCAAACATCTTTTATGAGAAAGGTATTCATATTAAGAGGTTAAACTCTTACTTGGACACTTGAATAATAATCTCCTTTGTTGATCCACTGGATTTGGTTCATCATTTGCTTCCCAGGCTGGTGTGCTCCAAAGGAATGAGGAACCTTCATTATGATGAAACCAGCGCCCTCTGTATCTGTAGTAGTCCCTAATATTGTGATCTTTCTTTTCAAAACATTGAGTGAATCACCACATAGTTCCAATGAAT
The DNA here is from genome assembly GCF_933228915.1 of Telmatherina bonti. Lineage (NCBI taxonomy): Eukaryota > Metazoa > Chordata > Actinopteri > Atheriniformes > Telmatherinidae > Telmatherina > Telmatherina bonti. Next base: position 13,193,555 of record NC_136633.1, read on the forward strand.
AGTTGGCTTCATGTCTCTTTATCCGTTTCTGTTTATCATTGTTCAGATCAGTAGCTAATCTCAACAAGGGCATCGTCCCAGCTAATTTCTTTGAATTTTGTCCCTTTTCTCTGCACCGCTAATAAAAACTTGATAAGTCTTTGGCAATGCATCATCTTAAACCTGCAGGGTAAGTGTAACAGTATCTGACTGAAGAGTATTTGTAAGTTGTTTTTGACTGTCCAGTCATGGTTATTAATGTGGACGCCAGTCTATTTTTTTTTTTTTAAATACATGGCTGAAATGCAGCCCAATGACACTAATTACTGATCTTATAATCAATGACCTGAAGAAAGTTATTTGCTACAAACGTGGAAAGTTTAAAATGATCCTGAATACAATATGTTGAGCTAATCACAATGCTGAAAGCCTTTAATAAGTATTTATAAAAGAACAAAAGCTGTACCATCTCAATCCATATATGGTACAATCTGGAAAACCATGAGATTAATATAAATTTGATCATTTTGTGCTCAACATGCTTGTATTTCAAAGCCTCCAGGCAAGGTTATGACCTGATGTGTCTGCTGCATATACCTCTGAATTGCAGTGACTTGTGACTGCGTAACAAATGTTTAACTTCAGGGCAGAATTCATAGGAGTTTCCCCATCACTGTAGCTCCATTGTCATCTGGGCTTAAAATAAGAGAGAAAAACATGTTGGATGAATACAATCATGTGACCAGAAGTAATGACAACCATGACCCATTTGCACGATGATAATTAGCCATTCACAGCCACAGGGCGATGACCTCCAAGCAAAGATGAAAACAAACCCAGTCATTTTTAAAGCTTTCTTTGTCAGGCAAGAAGACTTTGCCTTTTCTAGCTTTTCCACCGACATCTTTGTTCTCCGTATGATGTAATATGTTTAAATATATTGTTTTATGTACATATATTATGTGTTTTGCACAGGAGAACACGATTAGTTCAGTGTCCAAGCAGAAATGACACTTTCAACATGTCTAACCCTGACAAATTTCAAATTGGTGCACCAATAAGTTTCCATCAGCTGTAACAAAGTCAAGCTTAAGGGCCCTTTGTGATCAGATTTAACATCAGCGCAGTCCACATACAATGCAACAATATAAAGAGAACATTATGTCTGCTTTTTGATTGCAACATCATTTCAGCTCTCCTCCAGGCGATCGTGGAGTCACTAAGATAAAGATTTCTGTCCTGCTCTGATTCATCTTTGAGCTGAAGTTGTGTAATCAGTTTGTTTCCATCAGATGTGAGTGAGTCATTCGTAAAATCACATGAAACTATCAGGCTTAAAATCACCTCACCAGCGGCTTCACATTTAAAATGATGATAGGAACTGGAACAATTCCTTGTGATCCTTCACCCTTATCAAATTTGCTATCACTTTATTGAAATGGTATCATAATAGAGTGAAATGGTAAATTAGAAGAAGTAATATTTCTTTTTTTTTTCATTTATACAGAGAATGTTGAGGCACTAGACAGCTTTTTTTGTGCTTGCTGGGTACATTTAACCAACTTTGTTTATGACTCAGTTTCTTAAACACTTTAAAATCAGTGTAATATGAAAACAGGTTAAACCACATATTTAATTAGATGTTGTAAAATTATAAGGAATTAAATGTTAAAATCATGACTTGTTTGTGAAACTTGGGTATGATTTATATATTATGTCATTTACAGTTTTGAATATTATATAGTCTTATTTTCTTTATAAAACTGAAGATATTTTCAAGGGGTTACAGATCTGGAGAGCAAATCCAATCAAAATTTACTTATAAAGCACTTTTCATATATTAAAAACATTGCACAAAGTACTTTACGCATTTAAAAACACCCCCAACCACATACAAACATACATACATTCATATACTCACACATACAGGTACATGTACACTCCCACACTGTGTCTACACAACCTATAAAAACTTGGTAAAAAAAAAAAAAAGTGTGGCTGAATACAGACAACCCCAAGTCATGGAAACGCCGTCTCAAGGGGTCGCTTGCACCGGGTCCCACCGACAGCCCACGAATGCAACCACCCCATGACAGGCCAGCAGGGGCCCACAGCAGCACTGCACTGATCCAGCAGAACAGCTGAACACTGAAGCAGCAGAACCTTCTCATCTTTGTGTTACATGTTCATGCAGAGTTTTGATTTTGCAGCAGCAGCTCCTTATCATGGCTAAGTTATCATGAGCAGAGACAAAGAGTCCAATGAAGAATTATGTTCTTTTACTGAAAATCTGACATTGTCCCTTGTTCATGAAGCTGTTTTTAATTTTCTGGAGCTTCAAATTGATAGTATGTACCGTATACATAAACAAATGTTGCATTGAGAAATGTTCCTGATTCCCAACCCTGGTCCTCCAAGAACTGGTGTCCTGCAGGTTTTCCAAGTGTCCCTGCTGCAATACTCCTGACTCAGACTCAGACAAGCTCTGCACATGTCTGCTAAATACACATTGATTTGAATCAGGTGTGTTGCAGCAGGGACACTTGGAAAACCTGCTGGACACCGGTCCTCGAGGACCAGGATTGCGGGATCCCTGTTTTAGGCTAATGAAATTAAAACCCTTTTTACTTGTGAACCATTCAGCTATTCTTGGACGCTCTTTTCATCTTACTGACCTGTTACCACTTTTAAACTGGTCGCCCTCAGTTCAACCGAACATGAAAGTGCTGCGGTCCAGTAGCGCCTCACCTTTGCATTTGATCGCAGCAACACTGGTCAACTGGAGTGGTTCCACAAGGTGCGCCGCAGTGCGTATCTAAAGCATCCCAAAAACACTGTTGCTCTTCATTTCTCTAATGTGTCTGTCTTATTTTTGCCACTTGGCGCTTTAAACCACGTCAATCTAAATCAGAGCAGATTTCTCAAGCAGGAAGTCAGGAAGCAGGAAGCCTTTTACTATAAGTCTTTATATGTTGCTGAAAATCAGACATTTTTCCTTGTTTATGAAGTTGTTTTTAATTTTCCTAAGCTTTAAATTGATAGTATGTACCATATACATAAACAAATGTTGCATTGAGAAATGTTGTTACTTCAGAGTCTTTTAGACCAGGGATTCCCAACCAATGTTGACCAAATCAGCCAATGAAAAAGCCAGTGGAACCAGTGGATTTCCAAGTAAAAGACTACATGCACAGATTTCAGAATGCATTTTACTCTGAAACATCAACATTTCCTCATTACCAGCAGCACCAACACCAAGTCTGGAGGTGGAAAGTTGCACCATTTTGTCTTGTTTTGACACAACACACCCCTATTATGCTGAAATAAAGAGCAGGCGAGACAGGGTTGGACTGGCTAAATAACTTCTTTGCTGGTTTATTTTCTACTTTAAAGCCTACAAATACACCAACTCTCTCATGATGACCCAGTAATCACATAATCAAATGTACAGAAAACCCATCTGCGACACAGACTTTTTGCTATGAAGCTCTCCTGGTGGAACAGGGTACCAGGCGGGAAGCTCTGTGCACCCGCTCTGTACTGCTGCTGCGATCAGTGGAACCCAGGGGTTAGACCACCAGGAGTGTTTTCCATTTATTTATTTATTTATTTATTTATTTTTGTTAGTAAAATTAAACCTGTCCAGTCTCTTGTTACTCCTCTCACAACATTTCTGAAGTGTGTTGTTACCCATGAATTCAAAATGGACCTTTATGTTTCATGAAAGACAGTTTCAGCATTTCATTTGGTTTCTTTATAAACTTATATTTCCAGATGCATGTTTCCGTATAGCTCTATGTTTCTTTTTTGAAAAGTCTTTCAAATGAAGCAAACAAGAAAACTTCTGTCACTCTAGACCTGACTGAAAGTGTGTTTAAGGGCTTTATACAGCTGTGATCCCTGCACCATCTTGAACCTTGACTGGTGGTGTAAAAAAATTGAAGTCTTGTCTTGACAGAGAAGGGGGAAAAAAAAAAAAAAAAAGGAGACGAGATTAGGCAGAGAAAACCTGGCGCCATGGCGGTGAGCTATAAGCACCCCCAGCTCGGCTGCTTTCGCTGTCTGTGCTGTAAGTCGGGCGAGCAACGCACCTACCAGGCAGATGGAAAATTCAAACACCGAGTGCCAAGATCTTTATGTGGATTCCCTACTTCCAAATAGCTTAGGATTATTCTCTGTCTAAGCTAATACCTGGTGAGGAAGTAAAGCTTGAAGGATGGGATTATTTAATATGGCATTTTTAATGTGTGACATGCTAATCACATCTCAGAACAGGAATACTTCAACCATTTAACTTTCGTCAAAGGAGGAGAGGCGGTTTTGCGGGTAGTAAGCCTTCAAAAGAGACCCCCCTTTCCCTCCTTCCACCACCACCTCATACAGCAGCAACCGGCTGCAGGATGACAATGACACATTGTCATGCCTTTTAGGGGAAAACGAAGGAAGGACGACGACTGAGACACAGTAACCTCAAGCACACGAGTGAGGGAAGTTTTTAGTTTAACTGTAGTGGAGAAACAGCGCTGCCATGACAACACAGGGAGTCTCTCCTAAGCATTACATCAATCCAGGGCCTAGACGGTAGACAGAATTACTCCACTGTGGGCTGATAATGATTTCACAATCCTCACATACTGGCGTCTGAATCTCCTGTGGATTTGGGGATAAAGCGGAGTTCTTCTCCCGAATTCCAAAGTTTAACAAGGTGAAGCAGACGAGCTCTGATTTTGTCCAGTCTGAGCTGGTGAAGAAACCTAATGCTGCAACCGCTGCACGCTTGACGGCTGGTTCAGAGTGATTTGACAAAGAGGGAATGGGTGAGGAGGGTTCAGACGCACTCGTCTCTCTATCTCCATCATCTGTCTGTGATCATTAATGGTTAAACATCTGAAGCGTTGCTATTATATGAGCATGGAAAGTTATTAAAACATACACACACACACACAGCCTGCCCTCGTGTCTCTCTGTCTTTAAGGATCGCGCTCTGATAGTGGTGAAGAAATCAATGAAGGGCCTGGGAGCAGCCGGTCTGGCAGACTTGACACGCAACAGAGGAAGGTAAATTATTGGAACTTTAATTACTTTGATCCGTCATGCATTGTAGCATTGTGTCAGGGAAGTCAATGCCATGACAGACGCTGAACAAAGGCCAGCGCCGCATTTTCATAACATCTTCACTCCCTTTTCCTAATGCCTGATTAAAGCCAGGGTGTTGAGGGCCACAAGCCCCCAGCCCCTGTGTTTTTTCCCTCCCTCCCTCTCTTTTGCTTCCAAGCACTGATTTAGAAACTCATTTTGAAAGCTCTGTTTACCGAAGTCATTACTGAAGTCAGGAATTGAATGCTGGTCTATTATGGGCCTCTGCACCACGGCTTTACAAACAAGCACAATGCACCATGCTATCACCATTATCACATTGTTTGACCGTAATGTATCGCTGTTTTGTTTTGTGTTTTTTTTTTTTTTTTTTTTTTTTTTTTGCCCACAAATATAAGTCCATGTTTTCAGCTAAATTAAGAAGGATTTGCCTCCACAATGAAGCTTGTCCTTCTCTGAGTGGCCACACAAGAAAACAATGACAAAACCCCACAAAGTAAATGAATGAGAATGAGAAATTCGTTTTCTTTTTTTTTTAATCATCAAAGGGAGAACAAAATTACTCCCTTTTTTTTCCTCCCTATTTCATGAATATTCAGCCACTTAGGGTTGGGATGAATCTGCAGGATTGTTCTTGGAGCTGATAAATGGCCGGCATGTGTGGTAATTTAGAAGTGAACATTAATCTCCAATCGTGGCCTAAGAAGGTAATAAATAGGAAGCAGTTTTTTTAAGTAATTGATATCTAGCAAATGTTCAGGACCCCCCCCCCCCCCCCAAAAAAAAAAAAAAAGCATCCACATATAACTAAGGCGATCATATTAATTGCACAAATTGCAGTATGTGAGCTGAACAGGAGAAAGTTCTTTGTTTTTATTCTCCATTCATGCACTAAGTACTATTAAGCAGTTTGTGTAAAAATAGAAGGGAAACGGCTTCGAAATTGTCAGCTGTCATCAAGAAAGGAATGCCGCTCTTCACTGGAGTCTTAATTCATTAGTGGATCTGGGATTTGTTGACTTCAGTCTTAATCATCCCCCAAGAATCCCACTGATGGTTTATATTTCTGTCTCTCAGTGATTTGTGTCGCATTGTATTCTGCAGTTTGGGATAATCCTGCACAATGTGACCAAAAGGGGCTTTAAGAGACTTTCTTAAAGGACAGTGAGGACACGAGCTAGTGTGTCACATTCACACATCAAAATGGGAAGAGGTGGAATTTTGTCCTGTCACAACCTGAATTAAAACATAAAAGAAACAAAGTTTCACTTACTAAACTTTTAGACACAGCTAGTATTAGGATAAGTATAGTAACAGTCTTTATTTTGCTCATTTGTGTTATAAATCATCAGTCAAATATATGTTTTCTGCTTTTTTTTTCTTTCAGTCCCACAAACCAGGATTACATCTGACACAGGCCACAGATTAAATGAACACGTATCTCATACGTATCTCTTCTGAATGAAAAAGTTTTGAACCTGATCCGTCATTGGAATATGAAGAGTGCCAGCTCTCAGTGTAAAACTTCAAATGTTAAAATGCTCAGAAAGAAGAAGAAAAAAAAAAAAAATCATACTTCCCTCTTAATTTGTATTGATGGCCTGGAAGAAACCAGCATGCTTTGCAGTTCTGTAAGGGAAAAGATGTTTAAGTGAAGATTAATTCAAATTTCTGCTTGCTCAGTACTTGTAAAACTAAAGCAATTTATATTCCTTCTCTTAACGATCCCCCTTTCTCTGATTGCGGTAATGTAATCTAATTGTAATTATGATACTATCTGAATCATGCAGACCTTAACATGATTGGAGCTACTCATTGCATTAAAAACTAATTTTTGAATAATGATGAAAGGAGCACTGGAAAATGTGGAAGTATTACATTTTTTCTTTATCTCTGTTTTGTAGAGGGGGGATCTTGTTCTCTCTCCCAACACCTCCCCTTCCCTCACAATCTGCCTACAGTCATGGTATAAATGACAAGGACGAGTGGATCTGAAGAGTGGCGGGAAGAGGAGGTGGAGAGGGGGTAGGCAGGATGGGAAATGGACCACCCCAATTAAACGTATCAGGCTCATCAGTGGCTGCAGGATGGCAGCGAACTGCTGTGAACAAGTTTGCAGTCATCCCATGAGGTTTAGCTTATCATGTGCTTACTACACCATGCAGTAACCCCCCAACCAACCCAGCACCCTATTCACCTCATCCAGAAGGAGGGGGAGGAGGGAGAGAGAGCTTGTCCTGTTGGGATGATAAGAGTGAAGTTAAACAGTTGTAGAGAGCGCCAGTGATTACAGGCTCACTTAACACAGACGTTCCCAACGGATTGTGTAGAAGTGAAACTTCCTGTTGCAAAATGGTTTTGAGTATACAACTTGGGCAATTTCACAGATTCAGCAAAGTTTTTATTTCATGAGAAGGGTGCTTGGACAACACCAGTTTCCTCATTTGAGGGAAAGTAATTAGAAAAGTATAGACTCAGGTGACTCAAATCAGATGGAGCCTGAACAAGATAATCAAATCACAGAAAGAGGAACGATGCATAGTTTATATAAAGTTGAAAGGAAGGATAAAGGGGATGGATGCATGAGGAAGGGAGGGAACGGTAGAAACATGAGGGAGGGAGACTGTTCAGAGCAGACTATCGTAGATTAGTGCAAAACTGAAGATACGGATTTTGTTTTAACTTAATGCAAGTGAGGCTGCCAAAGCTAGGCCATATGACCTCCACATGTGTCCCACAATGAACTTGTAACCCATTACCAGGTTGGTTCTCATATGTGGATAATTCTGCTTCATACAACACTTGGTATAATCCACGTCCAAGCCGACAACTGGCATCCGGACCACATGTGGCCCATAAGACACTTCCACAAGACCCTGACACAGACAAGACAAAGTATCCAGCGAACAGCAGTTGTCTCAACCAAAATGTCTTGTTGATGACAGAGGTGAATGGGCATTCTGGTTGGAGATGACAGAACACTGGTTCCAATGTACGCACAATAGCATCTCTGAACACATAACTCATCCAGCGTTGGAGCAGATGTGTTACAGAAGCACAAGACCACCGGTTGCCACTCCTGTCAGCGAGACTCACCAAAACTGGACAAGATAGAAAAATGTCTCTGGTATGATGTTGTCTCAAGTTCAGCTTCAACATTTAGATAATAGGATCAGAATTTAGTGTGAAGAACATGTAGACTAAGACTGCATTATATCAGACTGGTGATGGTACAGTCATGGTGTTGGGAATTCTGGCACATAGTTTTGACTTTGTAGTGTCTTGGTGTCAACTAAGCATGGTTTCCACTCCACAGCCTACCTGAATATTTTTGCTTAATTATTTAATGACATAATCATAAACGTATCCATTTAGACCATTTGACATCTTTATGAGCTCAACATTTTTCTTTTAAAGATTGAGAAACTACACAGGCCAAAATGTGGGGAAAAAACAAACAAAATAACAAACAAACAGACATTTGTCTTTGTTGTTTTTCAACAGAGTTTTGTCAGAGTTCATCATAATCAAAATGAGTTATTTATTGGGAGGAATGGTAGTCTGATAGGTGGAGAGTGGTAGGTAGTAGTCTGGTGGTTACAGAGGTGAGTTTAAACCTGAGTTTGAGTCCACTCCTTCCAGTGCCTATATGGATGTGGATCACTGTGGCCCCTGAGCAAGGCACTCAGCCCCAACTGCTCCCTAAACACTGACACATGGCAGCTCACTGCTCTCTAGTAAATCTACTAGAAAAGGGTCAAATGCAGGGCTTCATTTACCAATCAGGATTAATTTAATAAAGTAAATTTGATTATCATATCGGATGTATACACTTCCATGTTAATCTCTTTACATATCATTTAAAGGCTGGACGATGTTCGAGTTGTACAGGTTTCGCCACACATCCAGTCCGTTTCTCCAGAATCTGGGCTGTTTTGCAGCAGAGCAAAGCTCCACTACTTCAGCACTAAAGGGATAAGGAAGGTGCTGCACCTGCAAGCCATATTAGCTACAGAGGATAATTTTTATCAGAATATGAGTCTTGTAAAATCTCATTTAGGGGCCAAAAACCCAAGAGTGTGCTCCGCGAACCTGTTTATAGCGGATAAAAGCTGACATGAGGGTGAGGTGACTGAGCAGGGAGAGCCAGATAACCCAGCTTTCACACTCCTGACGGTAAAGCACTTAATGTATGAAATGAGGTGGTAATGCAGAAGTGGCGGAGACGAATGGGCATCGAGACACTGTGACGGTCGCTGTGGTGGAGAGAGGCACCTTAAAATCATTTACCTGCAACTGGCCACTCCTCATAGGTACAGCTGCTACTTCGGTGGAAAGAATGTATTGGACAAAAATAGGCAGCTTGAAATGAAGCCAGGCGTGCAAAATGAAAAAAATGACACAGAAACACAGAAACTTCCTGCATGCACTTTAAGGCCCGGCAGTCAAATTTGAACTTCTGTAGGTTCAGGTGTTGCTAAATCAAGTCTGTTTTTCATGGAGTTTGAGATCATAGTAAAAAGGAAAACTATTTATATTTACCTTCTAAAACTGAAGCATTTCATTAAACTTCTTTATGGCAGTTAGTTTCTATTTACGCCTTAATTTTTCCTTTTCCTTTCCCATAGTTTTCTATTAATTTGTGAATACATTCATGATTTGTTTTATTCAGCACTTCTTAATGTGTAACTTTGTACGTTGCAGTGCACTTATGGTCCTCTTCACTTAGACTGTACAGCTCAACTTCATGTCATTTTTTTAAATGTATTTATTATGTTTAATGGGCATTTTTTTTAAGGTATAACCTCAACTGGTTTCAGCCACTGTAAACAACCTTTTCACAGCTCAAATTCATCACAGGCTTGGTGAGGATACAGTGAAGCATCACTGGTGCATTTCCAAAACTGGTAATGCACCAGTTTTCGACCATCATGTGACGTTTCCCAAATTTAACTAAGAAGTAGTATATTAGTGATCACAAGAATTAAGATGAAAGGTTTAAAAGAGCAGTCCCAAAGCTGGATGACATCGCAGGAACCAAACTACTCTAGAAAAAAAAAAACTGCATTATACAGTAGATGACCATTTTTGTATTTACTATTAATGCTGCTGGTTTTTTAACTACCAACTATAGATCAGTTTCTTGTGTCTGAGATGGAACAAGTATGTGTCGATATTAAACAGTGACAATACATTGTGGCAGAGAGCTCATTGGTGACCACAAATCTTGTCAGATTTCATATCCATGTGAATAAATTATGAATACCAAATCATGGAATTGCAAACAAAACTAAAGATTTTGCGAAAGCTTTCCCTCCACTGACTGTCGCTGAGTTCAGTTGCAAGATACCTTTGATGATGTATCTATAAATAATTTATATGTTTATTTCTGCTGTAAAATGGTTTAAAAAATAAAATAAAACCATTTAGCTAATCTGAAAAGATGATTGTTGCAGCTTTTCCACAACCCTCACATGTCACCATGCATTACCTGAGTGGCACCTGACTCCTGCAGCTGTGGCATGAATAGTCACAAATCCCAACTATCTTTAACATAGCTAAGGGATATGTGACTATGCCCCATTTTTACAGACCCCCTCTAACCCAAAAAGTCCATCTGTGCAGGATTTTTTTCCTCTATCTGTATACCACACAGTCACAGTCGGTTCATTCAGCCATGGCAAACATGAGCAGATCTCCAGCTATTTCCCTTCTCCTGATGCCCTGCTTCAGCTCCTCTGTGCCACCTGGGTGCTCGAGTAGCTCCAAGGCAAAGATGTGCAAGATGTGGTTAAACTGTGTGTGTGTGTGTGTGTGTGTTTCTTTACTGGGGGCATGAGCCATATTTTTACTTTCAAAAATAGGAAAGACGTGAAACAAACAGATCTAGCTATTTTTTTAGGTCAGTGTGTGTCGCGTTTTGAAACTGTCACCTTACCAGGAACTGACAAACGTTTATTCAAGAAAAGGCAAGTAATGGTTCATTTTTGTTTTGTTCCAAAATACACTGTTCAGTAAATAATTTCTGTCTTAAAAAAAAAAAGGTAGAGAAGAGATTTTAACAAAGTTGTTGCGCTAGTTTTAAAAGTTTGATATCTTTAGAGATTGTTTCAAACATGAACCATTTCTTTCATGCCTCCTCAGCTAAAAGGTCACATTTATTTATCATTCGCCAAGTAAAAACAACTTAATACTCCCTGACTGTTTTTGTAGCTGCTACCTTATTTAACTCCTGCAGAGCAGAGCTAATCTGACATGCCCAAGGCCTGGGAAAAGGCTTTAAAGTGACCCATCTAAAGGTCCTATTATATGCTGATTGGAGGTGTGTCATCCTGGCCTTAACATATGGACCTTAACATAATTTCCTGCCACCGTGAAGGAGCTTCTTCTCTGCGGATGAGTTGGATTCAGACAGTGGTGCCTGAGCCGTAGGTGTAATTTACTGATGATACCAATCTGAGCTCATTGTACTTCCTTAAGTACCCAGGAATTAGTTTGTGCGGAGCAGCGGAGAGAGGTATTATTCAGCATGGAGGGGGTCACAGGAGAGCCAGAGCTTTGATGAGACGGGATGATCAGGTTCTGTCTCTCTTAAGTCTCAAGGGTTTCCTCTCGTCTCAGCATTAAAGACTCTCTGATTGGACTCTGGACACCCTGCAGATGTTTCTGGCTGGTAAGAAGAGAAGTCACATGAGCTCTTCATGAATCAAGACAGTTGCTTCGAAACTATGTGAAAATAAAAGTGGGCTCAAACAATTGCATGTGTACTATACTCAGTCAGAGAAATGAAAAAGTTAAATAAAAAGTGCATAAAGAAAAAAATGGGATGAAATAGAAGCAGTGAGTTTGAAAGTCTCTGAGTCACTTAAATGCAGAGTAGTGAGGAAGCCACAAAAGGTGGAGGTGGGATTGAAGGCAGAACTCCAACTAGTCCCTTAGCAACAGCATCCCCCCTTTCCCATTTCTCTTCTTCCACTTCTTCAACTCGTCAGAAACCTTTGCCCCCCTCCGGCTCCAGGAGGTGCAGGAAAAGTTTCCCTAGGTGTCTTTTACACCACTGCTGCATCATGATTGGCTGAGGCCTTCAGCTGGCTGTCAACTGCCTCCCTTAAGGAAACCTGGCAGATCTAGAGGAGAAGAAAAAAAAAAAAACATAGGAGGAGGTGAGGGGGGGGGATGGAAAAAAAAAAAAAAATCAATTTTAAGCTCACATGCCCCACTGGGTGCCAAAGCCACTTCGGGGATACTGAAGGATGCCTGAGCTGACAGGATTTGACTTCCAGAGGTGGAGAGGTGACAGAGTCTATCAGGAGTGGGGGGGCAGTGCTCAGGCCTGGGAGGGCTAACCTGTTCTCAGGGACGGCTGACCTGCTGCTGGGTTGAACTTATCTATCTCACAACTCTACCATAGGTACCACAGGGGAATAAGAAAGGGAGAAACGGGAAGGCAGAGAAAGTTGTTACAGGAAAGAAAGGCTGTGGCACGATGGGGGGGGGGGTGTCGCAGAATTCAGGGGTGTAAATGATGAATTACTTTTCATCAAGTGAAGGGAAACATACTCCGGAACAATCCAGAAAACGGAGCAGGGAGACTCTGACCTCGTGCTTCAGAGCAGCCAATATCTTCATTCAAGAAGACAACCATGAAATTACACAGAAAATGGGATTGTCATGAGCGGGCCCTTGAAAATCTTGCTGTACAGTCATTATGGCGCTGGAAAGAGCCTTCATCCACACATCATACCCTGTAAGAGAAGAGAAGCAGAGTGTGTGTCCGCCGGGACATCTGCTCAAAATGAGCAGGTCGAGGTTAGTTTAATGGAAAGAATGATTCCCCTGTTTCTTACAGCAAAACACAATGTGTGTGTCAGGTATTAGATTCATATTGGAAACCTTCATCTTACAACTACAAAACCGTATTGCATCTCTACAAGTCCGCATGCATCCTCAAAGGAGTGTTAATGAACGGTGGGAAGGCGGTGCAATTAAAAAGTCATTTTTCTCACATAGGAGAACTCACACAGACAAAGACCCCCAAAAATCAAAAGGTTTCAGGAGAAGATGCATGCAGGATGAAGACAGCAGCTAATGAGCAATCAAATATTAATTAGGGAAAGCAAAGCAGAGAAAAAAAAAAACAGGCTTGAAATGTTCAGGTTCATCTGTAAAATGAATTCAAGATTTAATATATTCATAGTTCAACATGTAATTAACTTAAATTATTGCTCAAAAATATTGAGGATGATTTCTTGGAGACTTTAGGCAAATGATAAACTAAATTACCTGATATATCCGTGCAGGAAGTATTTTCTCTTACATTTGTTCCTCATAATTACAGAAAGTACATACAGTTCGATTTTTATGACTAGTTTATTTTCTTTCAAATGTCTACAATAAGCGAGATTGGGCAGACATGCTCCCAGCGTCTTCTCTTCATGAGGTCACGGTGATACATCTGGAACATGTCATCAGTTCCTTTTCATATCAGCCAAGAAAAGTAAGGAGGTTAGCACCAGCCAGTGCTGACTGCTTACTGGGTCTTGCAAGTTACAGGAGAAGCTGGCAAGTTATATGGAGAATTATACAGGTGTGTTTTCTTGTAATCCCAGATTGTTTTTACAGTTTCTCTATGACTCATGATGTCTGTGGTGAGTTGCACAAAAAGTCTATGAGAGAGCTGTCACGAAGGGGTGATGGAGGTGGACCTAAATGCAGGATCTGGAAGCAGGAAGACTTTATAGATGACTATAGATGTTTATTTCCACAGAAAAAAGGACTCGACACAGGAACGCAGGAAGCTAACAAAACGAGTGTCAAGTTCTGGCCTTAATGTAGCTTTCCCACTTGAAAAGGACGGATTAGTTTGAACAGTTTTATCTGCTGGAATTTACTAAAGAACCAGAGTTTCCTTCTTTTATCTTCAGTTTATTGATGCACAGGATAACCCATTCAGTTCAATGTTGCAGGTAAAAAAAAAAACCTTTAAACAAACCCACAGACAAAGAAATGACCTATCGTAGCGTATTTTAGCTTTACACCATAATTTATAACAAAATAACATCAATGTTAAACTGTGAGGTTACTATAATTAAATGTAAATAATCCCCCACCTAGTTTACTACAACAACAAACCTGATGCTAACAATTAACCTTAGCAAAGTTCAGTTCAAAGGTATCACACACAAAAAGAAACTATCTAAACAGATAAAAGATCCATGAATCCTTATTTGCTGTCAAACGACATAAGCTTAACAGAAGAATGACGGACAGAAACCAAGCGGTATAAATCCACAGGAAAAAAGGTGAACTAATGAACAGGAGACCAGACATGAAAAAACTTATTCATTCATTATCCTAACTGCTTAATCTGATGAAGGGTTGCGGGAAGCTGGAGCCTATCCCAGGAGTCTTTGGACGAAAGACAAGGTACACCCTGAACAGCTCGCCAGTCCATTGCAGGGCCACGCAGAGACAAACAACCACTTTGTTGTTGTTTGTCACCTGTATGGGCAACTTTAGAGTAACCAACCTAACCTGCATGTCTTTGGCAAATGGGGGTGGGGGGGGGGGAGAACATGCAAACTCCACACACTGTCCAAACCTCTCTCCAGCTGAGGATTGAAGCAGTGACCTTCTTGCTGTGAGGCCACAGTGCTAACCACCATGCCACCGTGAAGCCCGTATGAGAGAACTAAACAAGGGAAATTACAAACTACAACAGGAAACCAGAACTAAGATACAAAACAAGAGATTAAAACTATGATTACAAAATACACATCATGACAAGAGCAGTTTTTCTTGGGGAGGTGACTGTACAATGTTTTAGACTTTTCAGCTGCCTACCGAACAGTGGGTACGGTTACACAATGGTTTTTTTTTTATTCAGAATTAATATTTCTGAATTAAATCATTCGGAATCAACGTATTCTGCAAGTTTACATGAAAATAATAGTTCTGAATGGAGGTTTACATGAATCACGTTCTTTCTTAATTCCTCTTTAGAGCGGCGAGTTGGGAAGGGTTCTGATTGGACAGAGGGTGCACGTGACATATGATGTATACTGGAAGTAAACAAAGTTGGCTCCCTGCTTCTTGTCTTTTCAGTCGTAATTTGTAAAAACTACATAATAAGTACCAATTTCGCCGCTATTTTTATTAAAATTTTGAATTAGCAGCTCAACACGAGCATACTACTTCACTTTTTGCAGCAACTGAGAAGGAGAAGAAAGATAGACTATCGAACACGGGAGGCAAAACAACGCGCGTCATCGGGACAGGACAAGGTAACGAGCATGCTCAGAACGACCGGAACTAATTTAGAGCGGAATTAAAGTTTACATGACCGAGGGATTAAATAGTTCGAGATTGAAATGCGAATAAACCAGCCACTTACGTCGGAATTAAGTTTAATTCTGAAAAGAAATTTGCATTAGGAATGAAGTGTTTACATGGTCGTTTTTCCATCAGTTTAAAGTGGAATTAATATTTATTCAGAATTAAACAGGAATTAAAAATCCGATGTAAACATAGCAAATGAGTGCTAAAAAAGTTGGACCTGTACTAAAAATCAATTACATACACGTGTTTGCTGGATCTTAGAGTACCTTAGTGAGAGGTGTAATCCCTGATAATTGTTTTATTACTTGTTTATTGCTTATTTGTTTGTTTTGTGCAATAGGAGCATAGAAAACTGCATTTTGCAGAGTTGGAGGAGACTTTAAGGGAATGCTGAGATGTTGGACTCTGGAGATCTTAAATCTTTTTTAGATCCTGATAATTGAATGAAGGAGAAAATGGACTATGAGACTTCTACTTGTTTATTTTTTCAACAAACATTGGAACTTTAAATGATACCTTTTTCATTCTCATTCCCAGTGAGATTATTGGCCTCTGGTTTTACAGTGTGGGATGAAATAGTACAGAAACTACTGCAAACTTCCTGAGATCAAGTAAAGTTCAGGCATTACACTGTGTCATACAGGCTGAGTTAAAACCACAAGAATTTTTATTTCCTCTCTTTTTATTTAGTCACGTTAACTTTCTTTTAAACATTTCCCTGGTTTGTTTTCAATGCTCTCTGCACCTCGCTGTGACACTGTAATGTATTTATGTAAAGCTTTGAACTGTCTTGTACATGAAATGCGCTACACAAATAAACCTGCCTTGTCTTAAGTTCTGATAATTACAACTTTTTAGGATAATGGTTTTATTGTTTGGTATACAGTAAACGTCAGCTTCAGACGATAATACTTGAGAGTTGGCTTCAAGTTTTCATCTTGCAATCAGGTAAAACTGAGTAGTTGAATCAGTGTGTTTCTCCACAGTACTGCTATCAGTTTTAGAACTTCTACAACAGATGCTGTTTATGGCGAACTTGTGTTTCTATAAATACAGAACAAACTGCATACACTCTTGCAGCCCGGAGTGCAGCATCCACTTTGAGAGTTATGAGAGCATGAACCCAGTTATTATATTAACGTGAATGAAGAGCCACATGTGATAAATACCCATTGCAGTAATTTCAAGTAGGACTGAATGCTAATGAGTTTAACATTTTATTGTAAAACAGTCAGATATTAGCAGGTGTGACTGGGGTCTTCTTTTTTTTTATTTATGGAATATTTTTTATAATGAATATGGGAGTATTTTTTTTTTTTTTATAATAACCATATTAACAATGGTAATTGCACAGTCTTGGTTATACTGTAAAATCAAAATGAAATAAAATCAATTATATGTAATAAATCCTTTGCTGTCCGCTTATTATAATAATAACAAACAAAAACAGCCAAAAAAAGAAAAAAAAAAAACACACCCTGTTGTCCTGACATCTTAAGGCAGCAGAATGTTTTCATGAGGAGATGGGCAGTGTGAGGTAACCACACTGAATTATACATTTAGAACAAGAAATGCATTGTCCTTAGCATGAATATCCTTTTTCATAAAGGAAGAAGGACGAGTCTAGGAGAATGTGGTTGACTATAGAAGGGTGGGATCTGCAAGGCTTTGTGGGGTTAGAAGCTCCAAATTCCTTTCCCTGAATACCAGAGACACTCTCAAAGCTCAGAATTAACAAGACTGCGAAAAAAGAAAGGACTTCATGGCTCACAAGCGATGTGTCTGTGGAAAGTATTTTGAAGGATCTGTAATTTTCAAAGTGCTCTGCATTTAAATGTCCCTTTTATTCCTAAACAGCCTTAAGACACTTTTCAAACTGCTCGATTCACATAATTAGATGGGGCCGACAGATGACTCTCTCTCTGTGGCACTCAGCCATTAGAAAAGGGGTCATTCTCTTAGCAGAATGGCTACTGTTCTGACTTGTCATTAATTTGCCACTTCAAAGCAGCGAAAGCATGTGACACCACCGACAAATGAAATAAGTTACACTTATCTCGAACGGCCACCATTACAGCTGCAAACTTTTCAACTCGAATCACACTCACTTTTTAACAGTCTCTTCAAAGTCCGCTAGTGTTCTCTGGTTTAAGTTGTCAGGAAAAAAGCCGTGGAAATCACACACTTGTGTCATCCTCACTGCTGGGTCTCGACTGGATGGAGCTAATGACTGGATAAATTCCTCTCATTGCTCACAGACAGACCTGAAGCTCACCTTAGACTTATGTTTCCATCTTTCTGCAATGTTAGATTTTTCTTGGCTGGATTTTTGTGAGGGTCACATTATTTCAGTCTTCATTACCTTTTTGGTTTTTTTTCTTTGAGAAAGCCCCAGTGTGTGAGAATTACTCTCATCTAGTGGTTCGCTAATTGAATGCAAACAACTGAATAGCGCTCTTTGGCACCTTTGCCATTTAAGGCACATTATTGCCGCTACTGTAGTCATGGAGAATCACAACATTTTGCACAAGTTGGAGTGTTCTGTAAGGTGATGAGGTACAGAAAGATTTTGTTTCATTATCGATACCGAAAGGTTACAAGGATCCCCTCCATGTATTTGGTATCAAGCTAGTGCTAATGGCTAATGCCGTTGTATGAAATTGTCTTGACTAGAAGGGTGACATCAAAAAAGGACACTCTTAATTTCTGTTAACGGTGTGTTCAGACCAAACGCGTTTTGAGCGTCAAGAGCGGCAGGTTTCCATGTAAAGTCTATGAGGAGGCGCGGCAAGGGGGCGTCGAGCTTTCTTGCGTCACGTTTTGGGCGTTGGCGTTCCGCGCGTCAAAAGCCAGAGATGGACAAAGCTGAACTTTTGCCGCTCGACGCGGGGCGTCAACCAATCAGAGCGATCAGCTTGCAGCTCCTGGAGGATTCCTGTGATGAACCCAGACACGGGGCTGAGATGCCTTTACTCCGTGCAATATTTAGAATAACCATTCCTTGCTAAAAAGCTGAATATTACTGATTTGGCAACGTAGCAGGATACGTTGCCTAGCAACGCTTTGTTTGGGGGGCGGCGGCGGCTCTCTGTTGAGTGCGGCTCTGGTTGCATTAAACACTGACTAACTGCCCTATGACAACGTCCTCTGGCTTTATTTAATAAATAATACCCTGCCATATCTCTACTGAATCCGCCATCGTTCAAACTGACCGGAAGGAAAGCGCCGCCTCCCTCCTCTCTTTTCTGCCGCGTTTGCCGCTCGATCCAGACAAACAAATGGCAAACGCGGCAGGAGCGTTTTGGGCGTCGGACACAAAAGTGGCAGTTTAGAGACGAGTGTTGAGCGTTTTCGACGCTCAAAACACGTTTGGTCTGAACACACCGTAAGAGTAACGGGAACTGAAAACTATGAAAGTTTTTCCACGGTAGAAATTAGCTGCCTCTACTGTTTTATATAGCAAGTAACAATAAATTGTCCGACTCAGACGGGAGGATAAAGGTGTTGCTTGACTACCTGCCCTATTTCTAACATCAACATAAACTTCAATGTTTAATTAACTTTCCTGTTGAGCAGAAAACTGCAACCTCTCTGTCAGTTTTGAAGTCCTTCATCTCCATCTTGTAAACACAGCACTGATGTTGACTCATTTTTTCCCTTATCATTTAATTTTCTGTTTTTGGCTATTTTTCCCTCCCTCTCACTGGACAGAGTGTGGCTGGTCCTCTTTTTCAATGGAAAATGACAAGTTGAATGATCCATGATCATCTTTTCTTCAACATGGCAGCCTTCTGTTGGGGGCGCCGCCACCTACATATTTATAAATGACTCATTGTAAGCTACAAGAACGCTTTCATTTAGATACAATTGTGATTAAACTTTAGTAAAATACATCTTTAAGAAAACAATACTTGACTTTTGCTCATAAAAATCCACATTTTTAACAAACTGTACTTTTAAGCCAAAAGGCTACAACCAAATTACAAACCATGGAGATGTCAAGGCAGGTTTTCTGCATTTTGCAGCAGTTCTTGGGCTGTAAACAGTCAGTTTACCTTATTTTCTTTACAGGAGAATAAAAGTACTTTAAAGATTATATATAACATGCTCTGCTTCACTATTTTATTGTCCCTTAAGGGAGACACTTGCTTTGCAGCCTCCATTAAAAATACAACAGAAGATGTGCTTCAAACAACTTTTA
Organism: Telmatherina bonti; assembly: GCF_933228915.1. Lineage (NCBI taxonomy): Eukaryota > Metazoa > Chordata > Actinopteri > Atheriniformes > Telmatherinidae > Telmatherina > Telmatherina bonti. Next base: position 13,213,170 of record NC_136633.1, read on the forward strand.
AGAAAAAAAAATGAAGCTGCATAAGTTTTCTAATGCTCATTAGACACTGATTAAAATAAATTAGAGAATAAATGCCGGACTCCCATTTTACTATTATTTCACTACTTTTACCTCATGCTAGATAACATATTCTGAAACAATTCAATTGGATAAATGTGTTTAATGTTGGGGTAAATGATTTATCTGATCCAGAGCAGAGGATGCTGACAAATTATGACCTTAAAACTCTGGCAAACAGCAAGATCCTCATCCTCTACGTCCCACAACTGCACTTGTAATTTGTAAAATGTGCATGCAGTACAATGGCCCTCTGTCCTGAGCAACAGTTTATCAGCATGCCCTCCCCGTGTCTTTACACATAGCTCTTTGTTGGTGCACCACTGAGGCCCAAGTTTCAATCCCGCCAAGGTTTCCTCTTTCCCCTTCAAAATGTTTGAAATGCTATCAAAGAGTTGGCGTCTTCATCAAAGAGGTACACTTTAAAGGGTTCCACCTTTGCCGTTGCCCCCCCCCCCCCCCCCCCCCCCCCCCCCGCTTCTTTTCCCTTTAATCTGGCAGGGGTTTGGCAGTCAAAGGTAAATAAGTGTGAAATGGGACATGTGTTTTCCATCCTTTCCCTTTGTCACACATGTTCTCCTCTCTCCATGATTAACATTCCACCTACTCCAGGTCCCCCTTTCTTGGCGTTCTACAGGCCTCGCACAGGTTGGCCTGCCAAAACACTCCCTGGCCACCTGGAATTACAGAGCTTTCAAAGCCTAAACTTCCTGTCCATCTGAAATCCATTGAGCCTATCAGAAGCCTCCCCCCCCCCACCCAAGTGAAGGATGACAAGATTCTGGCATTTGTATTTGTTCTGGAAGACTTTGCTTCCTCTGATCGACTGTTTATTGGTCTTACTGAGATGGTGGTAATTATTTGAACAATAAGCCAACAAAGACGAATCTTCCCTAAATCCAAAGCGGCGTCTCTGATCCCTGCCAGTGGGAAATTCTTGAGAACATCACGAGACAGGAAATTAAAAGATAGAAAAAAATAAAAAATAAAAAATAAAAAATATATATATATGTATATATATATGTATATGTATATATATATATATATATATATATATATATATATATATATATATATATATATATATATATGTGTGTATGTATATATATATATATATATATATATATATATATATGTGTGTATGTATATATATATATATATATATATATATATATATGTATATATGTATATATATATATATATATATGTATATATATATATATATGTATATATATATGTATATATGTATATATATATATATGTATATATATATATATATATATATATATATATATATATATATATATATATATATATATATATATATATATGTATATAAACAAATTTTTATAAGTCATCTTGAAAAGCAATAAAATATGTAATCTTTTGTCTAAAATATGTGTTATTCTTGTTTTTTAACAGGTTATTTGTTGTGCATTGTGTTTGACACACAGGGGATGTGGCTAAAGAGTTCCAGCCAGCTGGGAATCACACGGGGGATTTACTGCTCAGGGCATTTGCACCCATGTGATATGCACCCTAACCACTTGGCTATCAGGTCACCCCAAGCAATATTCCTCTGCTGTGGTGGAAAAGCAGACGGCTTGAGATTTCCCTCACCATCCGCCAAGTGAGTACAAACTTGCCCTGGGGCCTGAGATTGGCAGCAACACGGCAGTTGTTTTGCTTACCTTCCACCCCACATCCAAGACACGTCTCCTAATGCTCCTAGTGTTTACTTATTTATTCCATCATTTGTTTTGGCATGCCCATCACATTTGTGCCTGTCTGTAACTCCACATGTCCAAAAAAGCATTTGATGGACGTGGATTGTGTTTCCTGATGAAAGGCTGTGATTTTTAAATGGCACTGATGAGATTATTACTGCACTTGGGCTGTAGAGTTGACAGCAAAAGAGCTGCAGTCCCACTGCTTTAAAAGAGAGGCTGGGTTGGCGTTTACTGTTCCCTTTGATGCATTTAAGTCCTCCGACAGTGTTTTTCAGGGTGTGCTATACATCATCTGATATAGGCGAAGTGATGGAGGGCACGGGGACGAGAGCCTACACTCATGGAACAGTTTTCCAAATCTTTTCCATATGCTCAATAACCACATTTCCATTTGTATTGTAGGATTTTCCTGACATGTACTATTGTCATTCCTAAAACACAGGAGCCTGTCAGAGACCATTCATTTCATTTAAGCAGCTGACTTTCCATGGATTCCTTTTTGATCTGTAAACATTTTAAGCTATTATCTGACCGGTTGTGCTCATTTTCGTTAATGGTAAATCTCTTGCAGTGAAGCAAACGGCTCATACGTCATTATTTAAAAACACAGCCACGTTCCCTTCCATTTGTTTAGACAAGCGCTGACTTACCTCCATATTTTGAGTCCTTGTACCTTGGCAGGCAGGTCCAACCATATGGCAGATCTAAGTGTCTAATATCAGCCGATCTCATATATCACACACATATCTGATAAAGTTGGATATTCATCACTTATGTATCACTTTGTTATTTATTCATCCCCCCTTCACTAACTGTAAAGTAGTGACAGATGAACAGCCTACCTACAGCTTAACTGATCCAGAAATATCAAATGTGTTTTAGGACTGTGCCAATAGTCTGTCTTTTTGTCATTGAGGCCCAAATGTTAGAAGCTGGCTGCAGGAGAAGTGCTTCTGACACACAATTTTCAGTTTTGATCTTCATACTTTATAAGCCCTTAACACAATCTAGATGAAGCTGTAGTATTCAGAGCTAAAATTCTGCCTCTTTTTTTTTATTTTACATTTTTACATAAAAAAATACGTTGACTGTACAGTGAACAAAAAAATGAAAATGGGATGTTTTGAACCTTTGTGGAAAAAAAATCTCATATCTGCACTGAATGCATCTTACCATCCTTTAGATTCTCTAAAAGAGCAGGAAAGGGATTCAGTTTCCCTAAAAACTGACTGCATATGATTGTTTTCCTCGGCATATTCAAATAATTATTGCTGCCACAAGTGTATCAGCTGAATATTAAATAATAAAATTATTTAACACAGTGTTTCTATTATTTAATCCAACCTTTGAATTTGGTATTGATCTAAAAACAACTCCCAAATATGTAAAGAAGAAAAAAAAATGTCCCTGCTCCCTTGTGAAATTTGATCGTTAATTGGAATTTCTTTGATGAAAAATAACAAAAATAAACACTTAAATTATAGATTATACACCACAAAGCAAAAACTATCAGTTGCAGCAGAGTAGGTGTTTTCAAATGTTATTCATGCCAAATATAATCTAAAATATGCAGCAGCCTCAGCATGTAGATTAGAGTGCATATTATCGTCTGTCATGTCCTGATGATCAAAAAGCCTAATGAATGACATAGATACGATGATTACCTATGTGCCCGTCTTTGTAGAGCAGCAGAGAGGCTGCTATTGCGCTCCAGTTATTAATGCAGCACTTAATTAGTCATAATTTTATACAACTAATTTACTCAGGACGCATTAAATAAACATAGTCGTGTAATTAAAATATTGTGTTAAACTTGTTGGATGGAGCACAGTCGTGCAAACATGCACACTCACAGACGTGCTGTGTTCATTATCAGGCGAATACCTTAGCAACTGATACTGCCTTGAGCATAACCATGCAAGAGTGATTTGCATACACAAATACTCCTGTACTGTGCATATATGAAGATCATACATTAACACGTGCAATATCTGAAGGAAGAAGAATATAAGAGGTGAAAGGTCGAAACAAATGCTTTCACTTTGTTCGATTTTTTTGGCATTACCGCCAGGTGTTTGTAAATACACATTTACATCATATTATATTAGGATAGTCAAAAAAACACAGAGGTTCGACCAACACTGAGATATTACAGCATACATGCGAAAAAAAGGTCCACTTTCTGAGTCATAAATACAAAAGGATTGCATCCACCTTGAATGACTGTTGTGTTCAGTAGCCTGAGGCGAAAACCAGCAGGCAGCAGCCGCAAGGCAGCGGTGCAGGCGAGCAGTAGGGCGGTACATTAATGTAATGTTAATGGCTGAATTAAGACCAAAATAGCCAATCTAGCCTGGACTCCTGCACGAGTTCATTAGCATGTCTGCGACATGCTGGGGCGAACGACAACACCACCAACACCATCCCATTCAGGGCAAGAACCACTGGGCTTGAAGTGCCATGTAGGTAGATGGTGTTGGAGGTTAGCACGAGGAGGGGGGTGTTGAGATAGATCTCCATATGCCTGACCTTTGAATGGTGGCTGCAGGGAGGGTGTCAACAAATGATTCAGAGATTAAACAGGGGGTCAGAGCATGATTGGGCGACTTTGTTTGATTTATGAAAGACATCAAGGGCAATTTCAGCCATTTTCAATGTTATTCTGCAGGGCTGTTTTAATCAAAATGTTGCTTTTATATTAGAAGTGTTCCAATCAAGTCTAATCCACATAATGTACGCTTGGGGCCATTTTATGAGGTACATCTTTTCTTGTTGAACATATATAGCTAATCAGCCAAGCAGATGGCAGAAAATCAGTTTCAGTTTCAGCAATTTATCGTCCTCAATGGGAAACTTGATTTGTATGCATTTATACATGTAGATGTTGTCAAGGTGACGTGCTAAAGTTTGAACCAAGCATCTATATTGACATGGTTTTTGGTGCCAGACAGCTTGGTCTACTGAGATTTTCACACAAAACCATCTTAATGTTTTACTAAAAATGGCCCAAATATAAGCTTTTATCTGGTACATTCAGGTGATAGGATTAGAATTTGGTGATGTGCTGGGACATAAGATTCACCTTATGGATAATCACAAGACAAATCTGCAGCAACTTTGTGATGATTCATGTCAATAAGGAACAAAATCTCTGAGGAATGTTTCCAACACTTTGTCAAATATAAGTTGCCAAGTATATTGAAGCTCTGGAGGGAACTATTTAAGAGGTTGGAACTACCCTGTCTTATGAAGAACTTGAATAACTTGAAAAGATGACTCAAAAACATTAACTAATTAAAAAAATTCACAAATTACTTAACACTGTAGTTTAGTTCCATTTGGAGGTCATTAATAGCCTAAATACCAACATTGTACTTAAAATCAGTTAGAATGAGTTTTATAAGACCAGTGGAGACAATAATCACAGTGGTATTGATAAAATATGTGAGCCCTAACTACGTATGCTTTTTTCCCTGCATATTTTAGTTGCAATTTAAACTGCAGCACATTCATGAAATGTCAATTATATGTTAATGAAAATGTAAAAATAATGAAAAGGTTAATTCCATATAAGTACCAAAGAAATAACCAGGTGATTGCTTTGTTTAACATTGTAATTAGTAGCAGTGGGTGATTTCAATTCAAATAAAACTAAGAAAATCAAAATCACTGATAGAAAATCATGGCTGTAAACAAACAACAACATAATATTATTTGGTAATACTACATGAACAGTTAAAACACATCTGCTTGCTTACAAAAACCAATAAAGAGTATTAGTTACTTTTGTATGTTCAGTTTGAATAAGAAAAGTAAAGATATGATTGTGGTTGATGTCCTTTAAAATGTTTAATTGCAATCATAAACTTTTTGACATAAACATAAAGACAAAAATGTAGAATTTGACTGTTTGTTGCAGCAATGTATTGCAATATATATTTCAGTAATCATGGCCAAACTGTACAATGACTTTAACCTGCATAATGTACAACTTTGGCAAGTGATTTCTGGCTCTTCTGGCCAATACTGAATGAAGAATTTAATTAATTTTCTTCTTTGATGAAGAAGTTTAAATCAACTTGAGTTGGTTATAACACATTTTTTTAGTTGTAAAATAAATGCCTTTGGCTCTTTTAAAAAAAAAAAAAAGAATAGTCTTTTTTTTAGATTTTGCTAAGAATAATTGTTATTTATGTTAGGGAGAGCCAGTGGCAGAAGATAAAGTACAGATTGCTCAAAAAAAAAAAAAAAAAAAATATAAATGAAGTCATAAGTAACAAATGAAAACTAGTCAGTTTTAATTTGTTTGAACAAAAATGCCATTTAAGCAAACTGTTTAATAATGAAGATCAAGGACAAGACAGCACGGAGCCATTTTGGTTTCCGGGCATTGCCTTATGCCATCTATCTACATTTTCCATTTTGAGTTTCTCTGTTGTGTTTCACTGCAATTTATTTATGAGTCAAACTTTGAGTTATTGATGCTTTGCTTTGCTGTGTGGATACAGTCACAAAGACTTATTTAACAGTCAAAAAGCCCTGTAATAATCATCTGAACCGATGAGACTCAGCCATTGAAGTGCATCATAAATCTAAAAATGTGCCAGCAGGACTTGAAATATGCGTTTACAGTGATGGCGACCTTTGGGCTCTGTCTCTTTAAGACTCAACCAAGAGGTCAGTGCTTGCTGCCATCCGTCTAAATGACTGTAGCTGGAGATCACTGGGGTCTGATCTTGATTTGGATTTTATTTAATTACAAGTATATGAATGCTTGTCTTGCTTTGCAGTAATGCTGTTATTCTACATCATGGAAAGTGTAATTGAGACCACACAGGGCATTACAGGGCAACATTATGGCTGAGGAGCTGAGTGATGTGTTTGTGCTTGACACGCTGCTCCCTGTTTCTTAATTAGAAATTTAGATCACAGTGTCGCTCCAACAATCACACCAGCATGTTTGCGTCTTTTGAGGGGGCTCAAGAGGGGTGTCATAGATGGGCCTCGTGCTCCCTCATACCAAAGTCCTGTATGCCACTAAATCCACTGACAAATTTGCAGATATTCTTCAGGACAAGCTTGAGGAAGATAAATTAGAGCTCTTAACCTGGTAATGTCCTATAATTGGGGGAAGCTTTAATTGGTTTAAGCATTAATCAGATCTGAGCTGCTCATGGTAAAGTGTTGTGTGAGGCTTCCTGTCAAAGTATGAAAGAGTTTTTGTTGGAATATGTACATGTTTGTGGTGCTGGGAGTCTCCCAAGCACATTATGTGATCATGATGACCCTCAGATGTAATGACCAAAGCTAGACTTAATGGTTGCAAAGCCTTAACAGTCAGTTCAGTAGGAAATGTGTGTGTGTGTGGGGGGGTATTCCTGTTGTTCCACCTTATACATTATGCTGATCTTATTGACAATGCATTTAGTCATTTGAATAATGAGTAAATATAGCGGTAGAGTGGAATTTCTGTCATTGGTAATCTTTGTAAACCTAACTGGCAGAAGCAGATAAACAGTTTCTATCTGTATTACATCAAAGGTGCGACAGATTAACATTTGACCCAGCTCAGTCTGTGGTACTTGCTCAACAAAAATATTAGTTTAGAGGAAAATCCAGGTGCTGGATCTAATTTCCTCATCCTATCCAGGGACAGAAATCTTGAGAATTAGTCTTAACAACATGTAGCATCAGTGCTTCCTTATGTTGTGGTACTTTGCAGTGTGTACCTTTGCGTTCCCATTGCCCTTGCGGTTGCAATGCAAAAAAAGGAATTTGTTTACTTGACGACACAGTAAGCTTTTTTGGGGGCCTCCTTGGCTCTCAACTAAATCTGGTCCACACATTGCTGCTCAGACTGACATGTAAAGCAACACAAGTTCCACATTGTCTGCTGTTTGTACTCACAGGATAAATTGTGCCTGCTTCCCTTATTTTCAAACCAATCACCTACCTTGACAAGCTGAAGCTTTTTGTCGTCATACTGATCTTCCTTCATCTGCTGAATAGCTCGGTGTAAAACATTGCTGACAGCAGGTCTCCTTACAGTCATCTTCCCCCTCAATGTGATTGTGAAGCAGTTCACTCAAAGATGATAGTTAAAATCTACTTTATTCTTAAAGTTTTCCCTCCGGCTACAGGTCCACTTGCTTCTAATCTAAAAGTGGTGATGTTTGTAGCTGGTTCCTTGTCGTGTGTGTCTGATCTGTGCAGTGCGTCATGCCTTTGTTTCCTTTGTGTAAAGTTTGTGCAAGCATGCAAAAAAAAAAAAAAAGGATGTGTCTGCTGATGGTCTGATGGCCTCTGCTGTAGAAACAGACAAGATAACTGCATAGTATCCAGTGGTGCAAGTAAATTTTACATTGCCTGCACAGAACCTCAGAGAGTGGAGTCTTTATCTTACAATTGCGAACATTTTTCCAAGATATTTTTTCCTAAACTTTGTTTGCACAGGACCAACAAATACCTGACAGGAAATACCTATGTTTGTGTGAACAAGGCCTCAAATGTCTCAACTTCCATAGATCATCATTAAAAGGCTGAAATGGCATCAGTTGGATTTTGGAAAGTTCTGTATTGTACATCTGATTGTAAGTGGTTCTCTGGACGCATTGTGTCAGAAGCATCAGATCAGAAATCATTCAAGCAAGAAGAAAGAGGATCTCTTCCAAGATGTGACAAAAAAAATGACAAGTTTTCTCCTGTGCCAGCCAACAACAATTGTGTGATTAGTCAAAAATCTGAAATGGGTGTTGTTATAGTGGAAAAATGGAAAGCAAAAAGTTATTTCCACTCTTTGACTGCTGAACGATTCAGCAAGGTTGGTGCAGCGGAAACTCCACAGTGCGTTTTAGGCCCCTTAGTACCAATTGTGAATAGATTGAACACCACAGCCTACCTGAGTATTGTCGTTGACTCAGCCGGATGATGCACCATGTCACAAAACTCAAATCATCTCCAACTGCTTTGTTCAACATGACGGTGTCATGTACTCCAAAGACCTCCACAGCTCCACCAGATCTCAGTCCAACAGAGCAGATTTTGATGTGGTGGAAAGGGGGGGGGGGGGGGGGGGGGGGGTTCTCCTCATAGATGTGCAACAACTGTGTGATGCTACTGTGTCAATAGGGAACAAAATCTCAGAGGAACGTTTCCTCTGTCAATCTGTGATACCAAGAATGAAGGCAGATCAGAGGGAAAAGGGGGTCAAACCTGGTACAACTAGGTGGACTGGATAGCGAGTGTATGTGAGACATTACAAAGCCTGTTGAATTTCTGACTCTCTCAATACAACAGTGAATCACTCAAACATGCTGTACTTACGAGCAGTGACCTTTGACCCTGCTTGTCTTTGGTTTAAGGCTTCATATTTTGTCACTTGAACCTCCTGCTCCACTGTTTATATAATTAAAACTCTTATGCATGTCTTGTCTTGGCTGGCTGGTGACGCATAACAGTATTCTATCACAAAGATCAAACTCCCTTCCAAGTACTTCACAGTTTTAAGCTGTTTTTATGTCAGCTTGAAGCTAACTTTGTTAAGTTTGAAGTTGTTTCATGGTCATGATGTACAAAGCGTGCAGTTGAGAAGACTGCTCCTGCTGTTGCAGCAATTACTAAAGTACACAGTAGTATCATAGAATGAGATGCCATCCCAGCTCTGAGAAAACAAGGCCTGGGGAGGGATGAGGTCAGATGGTGAAAAAAAAAATCATAGATAATAGAGAAGGGGGTTTTCACCTGCACCTTGTATAATTGTCATTCGCTCAGCATCAGGTCATTAAATTCACATTAGAGCTCTCTGAGGGACCTGAGGATGCTGTTAGTGCACTTAAAGCAGTGTGGCAGTAAAGAAAATCACAACTTCCTGTTCTTGACTCGCCACACACAAAACAGCCATACAGCACTTTGCATTCTGACACGGGATCATTAAGGCCTCACATGTCTCCCCCCCCCCCTTATTTTGGGGTCGATAATGGAGACCAGGGCAACAGATAGATGGTGGCCATGTCCATTTGTTCATCCCCTGGGGAATGGAGCTGGATCTGAGTCAAAGTTTTAGCCCACTGCCTTTGAGATGGCAGTAACTCCAGGTCTCCTGGGCCAGCTGCGTGAATCATTTATTAACAGAAACCTGCGACGGCTGTTTCAAATGTCAGATCATGTTAGGCCAGTGTCCCCAGATTACTTAAGGCAAATGAACGTAAAAATAAAAAGGAGTCCTAACCTCATTTGATATAAAATAAAAAAAAAAGAAAATTTTTCACAGCTGTATTGAGCTGTCAAGGTACTTAGCCGGGAGAAAATACGGGAAATAATCAGCAGTCAAGAATTCTTTGCAGAAAGTTGTCCAACAAATTATGTCCTTAAAGCAGGAAATAACATGTTTGAATAAAGCAGGTAAATTTCCTGAGTACTCTGTTATATTTGCTTCTTAACCATTTTGCTGTCAGCCGAACTGTGAAATTGTTTATTCCTTGAGCTGCACCTGGTGTTGATCCTGAAAACCAAAAGCTTTTGCACATGATTCATGTCAAAATACACGACATTCTGTTAAATGTCTGTATGTCAAACCTTGGACGAGCTGGCTTGAACCTTGAATTTCCCCTCAGGGATGAATAAAGTATCTTTGATTTGATTTGATATCGATGCTTTACAGTTTAGCTTTGTCTTCCAATGTCAAAAATATGCTGAGTTCAACTCTTTTTCCTCTAAAACTGGGGGTTCCAGCCTTTTGAAAAAATTTGACAATTGGTTTGCAGTTGGGTTGCAGCAATGACCTTCGACTTGTCTGGCCACGTCTGACATTGGCCACTCCATTTGCCTGCTTATTATTGTTTATGAACATGGACTTCGGGGGGGTTGGTTTATAGGTTTGTAGATGGGCAGCTGCTGTGTTTGGCTGTTGACCAGCGGCCTAATAACAACAGCATGACAGGGACATTACCTGCAAGCAGCTGCCATCCAATCACATGATACTCAGCCCAACAATAACCATTCAAATGGGAATGGAGTTGCTGATAATAATTTTGGCTTGTTGGCATTCAATCTCATTTTAACTTTGCAACTTTTATTCACTTCCTCTGTCTTTAACTGGACAGAAGCTAATAGTTTTCTTTTTTATGCTCCAGCAGAATAAAACCAGTGCAGGGTTTATCTTAAGAGAAGCTCTGCACTCAGAGTCTCTGAATGCTGGCAGATTGTACACAGCACTCTAACTTTCAAACGGTCTTCTGCTGCTTGTGTCAAACATTTGGAGTTTTGGTTTATCGTTTTTGCTTCTCATTTTTCATCTTTACACATGAGTTGATCGCAGCAGCTCGATTCCCCCTCAACCCCCCTCCCTCCACCTTCAGCTGCGCCCTGCAAGCAGACAGCTGTGAAAACAGTGTGGAATCTGTGCAACCGGCATATGAACGCTCTCGTTGCTGTATCTTCCAAATTTAACCAGATTTTCCAGGGATATTAGAGGAAACAAAAGATGTGACATCCAAGTGTTCAAAGCTCCATCCGATAACTTTGATGCGAGATTCACTCTGAATAAAAGGGAGGGGTTGGGGTGCATTTTGGATAGCTTCCTTACATTTAAAGTGAGGTGACACTTAACTGCTCCATAAATTTGCATTTGTTATTGTCGTGTTTAGCATACATAATAAGAACTCTCTCTTTAAGATGTGGAGATCTAAAACAGAAAGGATTGCATGCCTGTCACAATTATTCTGCAGGATGAGGAAGAACTTTTTTTTTTTTTTTTTACCTTACACAACAGTTGCAAAAACCATCAATTTAGGCTTTTCTCACAAAAAGTATAAAGAATTTGTCATAGTACGAGTAAAACACATGAAGTTCAACTTGTCTGAAAGTGATGATTTAAAAACACTCTTTACAAATAGTAGCAAGTAGTAAAATATGATTTAACGAAGCAGAACTATTCAAACTTGCATTTTTACATAAGCTTTCAATGTAAATTAAAATCCATTGTTTCAGATACGTTCATTCAGCACCACTTCTTTTATCAGCTGCTAACAAACTAATCAGCCTCAGCACTGGTAGTTTAAATGGGGAAGAGATTGCAGATTGTGAAGTTGTTAGTTGTGCAAGTTTAATTTAATTAATATAATTATTCTTGTTGCTGTCATTATTTAGGGTACTTGTCTAACTTGTCTCTGTTTCAGTCGTCATCTCACGTTTTCTCTTCTGGAGTCTGGCTCGTGTGTTATGTTATTAAAGTGTAGGAAATCATTTGTATTTCTATGAAACAGAGCATCATTTTGTTTTTTGTTTAATATACAAATGAAGAAAAACTCTGTCCATTACTGATTGTATAAGCTAATGACATTAGATAACTAACTAATAATAAAAACAAATGGACTCTTAAGAACCAACGCATTTTTTAGAAGAAGGTTGGTTGTTAGATATTCTTAGCTATTCCAGGACCTTAGGTGAAGCTCTTTAAAGTTTTGCAAAAAGACACAGCAGCAAAGGCAGTTTTGAAAAAAAAAAAAAAAAATGTCAGCAACTCGAGGGAATTAAGAACACCCAATCTCTGTATATGTATACACATAACGAAAAGCACTTATAAAACACCATGATGGAAAACCACTGCATACAATGAACAATCTCTTGAGTGCAAACCAATGACAACCTGAATGTGTACAGAAGTTTGCTTTTCTCTAAATTTAGTTTTACATTTAATGTGAATTTGTCAGTAATGTGTGACTAACACCAAAACCCAACTGTGAAGCACGGCGGAGAGAGTGTCATGATTTGGTGTCTTTGCGGTTTGATGGCTCAGGAGGTTTTTATTCACTGGTGGAACAGTTAATACAGAACTTCATGAAGCAAATTTACAGGAAGATACTGAGCAGCAGTCGTTGAGAAAGTCAGTGGTGGTACAAGATACAAGCCCAGAGTACACAAATGAATCAACAACAGAAAGGTGGATGATTCAAGTTTTGCTAACATCAAGTTAAATTAGCTTGGATTGATGTGACCGAGATTCGGTTGCATGACCCAAACAAAACTATTTAACTAACAGATTAAAGAAATACTGATGATTTGAAAGCAATACTGTATGTTAGATGTATGCAAGGCAAATTTATTTGTACAACACATTTCATGTATACAACAATTCAAAGTGTTTTACATTAAAGTTTTACAGCGAGGTGCAGAGAGCATTAACAACAAACAAAATGGTTAAAATATAAAGAAATACTAAATAAGACAAAGTTAAATGTTCATTGACAGTTAAAGACAACTGTTTTTTCCTTACAATGTTAGGAATTAGCAGTTATTTTGATGAAAGGCAGCAATATTTGTCTCAAATCCTTCCTCACTGGTGTTCAGGTACCATCAGCAGAAACTCAAGAATAATCTTACAACTGAATTTACTTCAACAAGTTACCTAATTTAAGAATTTGCTTAGTTTTTATTGCTTCGCGCTCAGTAAGGAGGATGGCTGTTTGTGTTTAGTTCAATCAGATTGTATTTTCATCAGAAAGAGCGAGATACTTCCACGGCTAAAGCTTTGACTCTCTCTGTGCATTCACACCAAATATTTGCACACAGCTTGTGTTCATACCTGACAGCTGGCATTTACAGTTCCCTTTTATATAAGCATACCATCATCATCGTCAAGGCAAATCCCTTTAAATTTATAGTAGCAGGTGAATAATGTGATTAAGTCAATGATTTGCAGTAAACCAGCAGTCACTGCACGATAAGAGAGCTCTTTAAATCATCAAGACCTGAAAAAGGATGTCAGGAGACAGTGCTCCTTCCTTGCCGGTGGATGGGCACCAGCCTCATTTTATTCCAACCCATGTATAAAACACAATGTGGGAATAGGTTTGACTGATCTATCCCATCTAATATGCAACTTTTTTTCCGTCTTTTTTTTGCTCATAAGTTGCAAATGGCTTCATTAAAACAAAAGCACGACCATAGGGAGCACATAAAACATGCTGCTGGTACCTAATATGGTATTTATGACCAGAGCTAAATGTAGAGTGAATTAAACTTTAAAGGATTGCAGTCAGGTAGACTCGCAGACGTTTGTGGAGGAATGTCCATTAACAAGATGAAAGAAGAGGGGTGTGTGTGTGTGTGTGGATGCTGGAGGGTAGTGCTATTCCCTCATGGCCGCCAGTGGAACGTCAGCTGCTCAGCTAGACGGCTGGCTGGAACCAGACACCTTACAAGCACACGTGAAATGAGAAATCGACTGACATGGCCGCCCAGGAGTCCCAGTCTTCTGTATTTACAGAAATAATTAATATCATCAAAAGAAACTTCTCCTGCCTTTCTCTCTCTCTCTCTCCCCCACAAGCTTTATTTTTACTCATTTCCTCGCACGCTGAGGAAGAAGTTTCATCTGCTTGAGAAAATAAACCAATTAACAGCTGATGTGGCTGAAACACATGGAAAGGAGGCTCGTGCCAACCAAGGTGTGATGGAGAATGCTTATTAAAAACATGGCCAGGTCTGAATAATGAGTAGATGAGCTTGGAACTAATCTGGCATTCATCATTTTCTGGATTTCCCAGTGGGGAAATCCAGAGGAGCAGGGGCATTGTCATTCACTTTACATGCTTTAGTCACAGCCTCTGCTCCAAAACAAACACGTGCTGTTTGAGGGAGCTGGATTACCTTTGTAAAGGGGTGTATGATGTATATGTAGAATTATGTTAGAAACCAAACATCTACTAGCTGGTTTGATGATTTTTTTTTGTTAATTTCTATTGATACAGAAATTTTAGATTTGGTTTTCTTACACAGTCCTGTTTCTGTTGCAAACAGATTATAAAACGACCAAAGTTCCAGTTTGGCCTAAGTTCATCAATGTTTTTAGTTTTCTTTAAAACCTTTTTATAGTCCTCTAAAATCATTTATTCCAAAAGCTATGCATCACCTCTGCTTCAGCCAACTTTAGTTACAAGATTTATTACAATTTATTACAAGATATAAATTGGCAAAAATAGCTGCCATTCATGCTTTAGATCAACATTGTCTAAACCGGGTTGTTGAGCTTTGCTGACCTGCAACTCCAAGATTTAGATGTTTCCCATTTTATTCTCACATGGTTCAAACAACTGGGTTAATAACAAGGTTGCCAAGAACTTGAGAACGAGATCCAATTTATTTAAATCAAATGTGTAGGAGTAAGGAAACATCTAAAGCCTTAATGGTTGTGGCCTTTGAGGACTGGCTTTGGATAATATTTTATATCAGGGTGTTTACGTGTAACGAAGGACTCCTCGAGACAAATAAGATATTTCACAAGTTTATTCACCAACAGATAAGACATGATGATCTCACCAAGCCGATGGTGAAGCAGCTCAAAGGGGTGATCCAAGAAACAGGCAAGGACCAGGATGTCAAGCCGAGAAGTCTGAGAGTCAAGGGATCAAACCAGGAAGTGAAGCCACGGAGAATCCAGAGACAGGCAGGGGTCAGAACCAGGGAATCGGTCCAAGAACGATCTGCGGGGTTGGCGAGTGAGTCGGGGCCTGGGAAGAGGGGAGGGAAATGGCTGCGAGCAGTTACAAGGTCCAACAATGAATGACTGGAGAGCTGGTGTTTATATCGCTGGAGGAATGAATAGATGACAGGTGAGAAGGATCTGGAGACTGGCTGCGAGGGAAGCTGGCTGGAGTTGGTGTGTCCATGGCAGAACCTGGTGCGGGTGTAACACCAAGTCCACCTTTTGAGATCCACTATCCTCCAACTTTTACATGCTACCCTTCTCCAACACGCCAGAATGAAATGAATGGTTCATTGCCAGGTCTCTACTGAGCTGAATGACATGAAGATGAGGGAATTCAGTTCCTTGTTTCAGGTATGTTGGAGAAGGAATATTTCTAAAAGTTTCAGGACAGCAGATGTCACAGACGGAACTTGAGCTTTGAGCTCACACCTTACTCTTCAGATAACCTGCTTCTCCAAACTCTTTGTTTGACTGGTAGGACACTGGAGTAGTTAAAATAAATCCCATTTCTTTTGTCGTCTCCATGAAAGACACCAAACAGCACAATTTGCGCTATTAGTTAAAAAAAAAAAAAACTTGGCATATACCACTTAGCATGGTATGCAGGGACCCCTAACCCTAAAACTGGAGTATTGGAGAACAAAGGAAGAACAACGAAAGATTACCATGACATGAAGTTGACACTTTAATCCAGCGCATCTACAAGGAAGGTCATTTTTATCATATGAATTCTAAACCTTTGTCAATTTCTGCTGCATTTTAAGTTCATGTGATTTGAGCAAATTGTTGTATTTGTGTGTTAAAGCAAACAATTAAAGCATTTAAGATTGAAGTCATCTTGTCTGGTGCAGAGAAGTGAGATCTGAATGTAAAACACACCTACAGTATGTACATACAACCCCCGAGCAGTTTTATACTAAAATTAAATAATTCATAATCACAGTGCACGCTAAGATGGTTGTCAGATGGATATAGGGTAAGTCAAAATAAGGTCTGAAGAAACTAAACAAGTTATTCTTCTGAAAACATATTCATATATTCCTCTTTATATTAGTTTGTTTGCCTGCCGGCAATCACCATCTCGTGTTCAAAGATGACCCATTTTCAGTTTTACCAGTACAGATGTGGAAAGCCCACTCAGTAGTGCAAGAGTGCACAGAGAAGATCCTGCTGCATTTTTATGCATTTACAAACAAAATGTTATGCAAAACATCTGTGTTTGCAGCTTGTTCAAGGCCGGAGAAGTTTTTAGATAGACTGTTTGTTATTCCAGGTCTCTCTGTGGGACGTTTGGGTGACAACTCCATTTTCTGCTTCTGCTCTTTTCAAAAGCTTCATATTTCATCAGCTGAAGTCACGTCTTGGGATACACAGGTAAAAGTGTAAATATTTGAAATGGCCACAGGGTTCATGCATCTTAGATAGCAGTGTCACATGCACAGCTGTAATGGCTTACATGCTCACTCTCCTCCTGCCACCCGTCCCACGAGGGCCGCCCACCTTTTTAGCTCACAGATGGGCGAAAAGGTTCTTTTGCTTTCACGTGACCTGTGTTGAATGTAAAAAACTGTGACACAAAGTGGCGCGATTTCATATTTGTTTAGCTGTGACTGGCTCAATGCGCCGGGATAATGGCTCAGCTCCGGTAGCCAGATCACCGCAGGCGGTGCATCAGGGGACAACCTGGGATCACCGTGCTGCTGATTTATGCATGAACCATGTGCTCACTCTGCACAGACAGACGGAGCCGACGTTAGCAGAGGAGACATCCTCGTTTTTTGTGAAGCTGGGAGACGACAGGGAAGAGGGCAGGCCTTTACGAAGATATTACATATTCAGATGCTGTTGTTGTACCAGCTACCTGTCTGTTCAGCCCATCTGTCATGCGAGATGACAGACAATAACCTGCAAAAGCAAAGTATATTCAAAGAAATCCAGTGTACAGAAGCTAGAAAAAAAGACAAGAAATATTTCATCACCAGTCGCTATAAACATTTGTGTTCTGTTCTTGTCAATTTTCATTAGAATTACATTTTATGTGCACAGCTCAGGAGCGTCCTAAATATCTTGTAGTTTTAAATAATCAAAAACAAGAAGGCAAATTTGCTTATTTTCTTTGACAATACTTGGGAAAGTTTGCAGCCAGTATCCTACATGAAGTATGATAACTCCTAGTTTATGTATGAGCTATCAGCTGAGTGTCCTTCCCAGGTGACTGTAACAAGCCATGACAAGCTGGCAGCACAAACAGATTGCAAAGCACTTGAACCTTACTATGATAATATGGAGCACATGATGTTTTACTGCAGGTCAAAACTTAGCTTAGCAGTGACATGATGTATTTAGTTCTTATACATTCAAAATGAGGAGTTAAAAATTGTTAAATCACAATGCAATATTGTTCGGTCTTTAAATTAGCACCAAAGAACCTCCAAAATATAGTTTAAAACCATTTTTATATATTATTAATAAAACAGAGTCCAGGTTGTCAGATGATGGAAACAAATCAATGCCATCCTTGCATGAACGCTGTTCCATGACACATCCATACACGGCGTGCTTACTTTAGCGTGTGTTGCGTGTCATTAATGAACTGCTGGCTGAAAACAGTGCAGCTAAATGAGGAGCAAATTTTAAGCAGAGTGATGAAAGGATAGATGTTGGAAAGAACATATGTAGCTGTAAGAAAGGAAAAGAAGTAGACTGGAAAGTGAAAGCTTTTAAGATGTGTTATCCAGATAGTTAACGCTCAAGCAGAGCAGATTGGAGAATGTCCAGAGAGGCGTAGCTTCACAACGGTGCTGAGGATCATAGATCTAATGAAAGCTCAGAAGACATGTGAATACTTGTCAATTAAATGGAGTGTTAGGATGTTTATTAAACAAAGGTATATTTATTCACATAGAATTTTCACTTCAGTACATCTTTGATTCAGTCTTGTTGGGTTAAAGATCCACTAAGCAGCAGCCTAAAGTGGCCCAAGTCATTACAAATGGGTAGAAACCAAACGTTACTTTACTTGCTTGAAAAGTGGACTTTAACAAAATTGTTGTTTGCCGTTTTTATAAGAAACAATAAAAAACATTTAAATAAACATGATTACATGCGTTGCTCTGCATGTATTTCCTCTAATTGCCCTCAAAGGAACTTGGCTTGTAAAAATCCTGATTGGCCGGTAACTTATGAAGTGTGCCAGCCACATTGGCTGATGATCACTACAATTGATTGGATATGAGGCAATGTAATTCACGTGCCAATTTAACACAATCACTTTCATTTGAATTAGAACCCAACAGAAATATCACAGTATTAGTATTAGTGGGCATTAAGGTAGGATACAGTGTAAACTTCACTACTATTGAGAGTCTGAAACTAAATATTTTAAAATCTCTGTTAGAATTAACAAGATGGCACAGTCCTACGTTAATGTAGTTACACACCACACCTTTCTAAAACTTCAAGTTTGTCACTTGCACGTACAAGACGGCAATGCGTTGCAGAAGGACATGTTACTGAAGGTGTGCAGTAACCCATTTAACACCCAATCAAAACCAGGAGCAGACTAAGAAATGACACATTGAAAATAAATACTGCATAATAAAACATGGCGCATGAGATTTTCTCATTAAACATGAATGAGAAGAGAGAAAACGTCAGCTCTTATTGCGTTTCCATTACATTTTTTAAGCAAAATAGGAGCAATATTCGAGAAATAATTATGATTTGCGGGTGCTTCCTTTGAACAGTGTTTAGCGCATAAGATGCAGCTCTTGTAGAATCTCGTTTGGCTGATGAGATTTTGCAAGAATTGTGGCGAATGCAAGGCAGCCAGGTAGCATTATAGATAGGTTTCTAGTTGTTGCAGAGAATTTGCTACAGCTTTCCGAAGTTTTATCTCCATCATTTTCTTTTCTAAAAGTCTGAATTTCACTGTTTGTTCGGCGCTGCGCCAGTTTTTTATATGGAAACATCTGAAAAACCACGTCATGAGAGCGTAAAAACTTTTTAGCAATATTTGAGAGGTTTTTTTGAACTATGGGCGTTTACATTTGTGTTTTTATATTGCAATATTTAGTTTTTGCGCATTTCCAGGTACATTTGGCAGCACACCTACTTCCATGTATTCTTTCCTAATAAGGTCTTACAAATGATTATTTCATTGATAAATCCACGTCTCACTAACATTCAATGATGTCATTGACTAACTTTGACTGTGTTGAATATGTTAGATTTTTTGTTTTTTCACTGGAAGACAAACCTTTAATTTATGTCTGAAAATAAATAAAAGTGTAGACTCAGAGCTAACTGATAACTCAGATAGCAAGCATGAACTCCCAGTCAAGCGTGGATGTTTTCCTCCGAGTGTGCTCGTGAGAATCCCTCTGAAGGAATTATTCATCCTCTGTGTCTCCTTATTCCCCTGTAAGTTATATCTATAAGAAACAGGCTACTACAAAGTGAGCTTTATACTGTTGTCTCTGCCTTCCGTCTCCGTGCAGTATTAATTTTAACATGAGAAATCTGCCTGGAAATCTAAGCCCCTCTGAGCATCCCTTCCCCTGTTTCTCCTGACAGCACTCTCCTTAAGCAGGCCACGTATCCATATTTGAAGGCGCCACCGGCTGCGTAGGTAAAGACGGGAATTTGTAGTGACAAGGGGAGGGCATGAGCACAACAGAGGTACCTAAGCAAAGAGACAACCTCTTGCAGCGAAGGCAAATGAGCCTTGTCAGTAGGCAGTTGGTGGAGTAATTATAAAGGGTGCGTTGAATTTCCCAGGGATTCCAGGAGAATGGCATAATTGATAAAGCACTAAGAATTTTATAAGCCGAGAAAGGGGGAAATAAAACTCTGTGGTACTTGCACTAGGTATCGTTAAGTTGTTGTTTTACAAGTAAAACCAATGTAGATGTAGAAATGGCTTCTGGAGTTGGGAGATAGGAGATGCATCTGCATATTAAACACTCTTCTTACCTGGCAGCTTTTAACTGTCATTAAAATATAGCCGGATCTTGTGATGTTTTCTCACTGCTGTTAAATTTGATCAGTGCTTCCTGTAGTTGTCGTCTCTGTAGATGGTTTTCAATTGATAAGGCTTTGAATAACTTAAAAGGATTGAAGATCTGAGCGTGTAGTGTGTTATTGCTTTGGGAGTGGGGATTTGCAAGTGATTATATCTTGTTTTAATAAAGACAGAACAATCATCTAGAGGCTTATGGAGAACAGCTACTACAGAAATAAGACAAAACGCACCTGGAAGTTGTTGTCTTGTAGCTAATTTGTAAAATTTATACCAAAGGCGTGTCATCTATGAAGAAACAATAAGAAAGCAGTATTGTGGGTATTTTTATCATCATAGAACAGTTTATTGCTTTATATTTTATATTATATTTTATTAAGCTTTTTATTTACATATGTTAATAAAAATGTATCTATTACTTCTACGATGATTCTAGTTTGAAGCTTTTCTTGAACAGTTTTCTCTTCAGTAATCCTAATGCTGCTTAAAGATGGAGTATGTAAGATTTTCAATATTTTCAAAATAAAATAACTAATAAAATAACTACAATCATAATTAGAAAGTTTTTTGAACATGTAGGTTCCAGTCTATTAAATTACAAGTTTAATTTAATACAAATGACAAAAAGCACTTTTTTTTTTTACTGGTAGGCAAACATTCAAGAAGGGTCTTTGTCAATAATTAAGCTTGTATTTTAAAAATACATCAAATATGGACAGACTAGATCCTACATGTTTAAAAAAAACAAAACTATCTAATTATGATTGTAGTTATTTTTTTAGTTAATTTATTTTGAAAACATTGAAAATCTTACATACTCCACCTTTAACAGATTGTTCCGTATAAGTCTGAGGCGGTGTTGCCAGGTCTTGTGACAGAAGTCAGCAACCAGAGATCTCTAAAAACAAGCCCAAGATGATAGCTGCTCACTGCTGTGTGAGAATAATAGAAATATAATCATATATATCATCAGCATTTGCATGAAAACATCCTTCTGATTTTAAGAGATGAACATTTCAGGCCTTTATTATTTATATTAAGGAACAAATATTGTAATGCATGTAAAGATCCTCCATTTTAAAGCCCACTGCAGTAATATTTAACTCTAAGTAAGGTTGAAATATACTTGAAGTACCGTTAAGTCTATCTATTAGATAGAGCGGTTCATTTCATACTTGTATACATTGTTTAACTGGATTCTAATTATTAATTCATAAATGTATTAATCATTTTACTGCATTACCATGAACTGATTTTAATTACTTCATTTATTCATGTTTAGCTTAAAGAAAAAATGGCCATGTATTTGAGTTATATTTCACCTTAACATTATAAATCTGCATTAGAAGTTGTGACTAAAACTTGAAAGTAAAGCAGCTGAGTGTTGGCTTGTGCAGGAATGAATAAGTTTTCATCACCGACCTTTTTCATCTTTTTTATAATGTTACTCAGGTGAAATTTCCTTTTACATGGACATGTAAAAATGTTTATTTTATCATCTTTAAGAGTTCACTCTGAAGAAGACGCTTCCGTAGAATGTCATATGCAGCCATATGATCTCCTCTACTGTTTTAATTTCATGCTTGTGTTGTTCTCACTCTCATATGTAAGTCGCTTTGGATAAAAGCGTCATCTCAAAACAAAATGAGCTCATTTTTTAAACTAAAAAACATCCACTTAAGCTGTGTAATACATGCAGATCTTAATTACATTTTACAGATTTTAATCTTAATAGTTTTTTTTACACACTGCACAGATATGATCCATGCCTCTGTATCCTCAGCTGTCACCCGTAATAGTTATGCAAAACTTGGGCCTGTTATTTAAAGAACTCAGTTGCTTGTTTTGGACACGTTTTAATAGATCAGGTTGATTTTTATTTTTTCATTTTTTTCTTCGCACATCACTGTTATCAATAGGAGAGTCAGAATGCCTGCTGTAGAACAGATAAGGCTGCAAATAATGCTCATTCTCATAAGAATAAGTTTAATTGAACTTTGCTTTGCAATGCATGTAAGCACAGTATTCTGTATAGTCAGAATATTTTGCTTTTCTTACACTCTGTTGTATTTTGTTCCTCATTTTGGGGTCTTAAAAGCAGGGGCAGGAAAGCCTTGAAAAATAGTTTGAGCAAACAAATTATCCAGTTAAAAAGTCCAAACCCTTTTTCTCAGACTTCCTGCAAAGCCAGAGCACAGAAATGTGCAACGCTAACTCCCAAAAGTTTATCGGCGTGCGTACTGTATTTTATGTAATATGCCATTCATTCCTAAAGACGGGGTCCCGACTTGCAGTGAGTAGTCGTCAAATAAAGTCGGTTTTCTTAACCACACCGTACTGATCAGGATCTGAATGTGAAAGCTTATTAATTTGTTGTCACACTAATGGTTTTGGATTTTCCTGGGGCTTCATTCCTGAATGTTTGGAGCCTAGCCCTGTGTAGCCTGAACAGTTACCACCTTACTGTACATATACTGTGAAACTTAACGGCCATCTCGTCCTTTAAAGTTCATAGTGTCTGTAATTTACTGTAGCTTAGTTAGTTTCTTATGTTTCCAGACACTCAGTGAGAAAACTGAGTTACCTACCACCTCTTCCTTCAGTTGCTCTTATCTGTTTACTTCTCATCAACCACACTCTGCACCTTGTTTATTACTGGAGTTGCACAGCTGAGAAGCTACTAGTTGTATAAACACAAAACATGTGGGAAGTACTGCAACATGCTACCTACTGCAGCCAGCCAAGCTCCAGTTCTTGCTTTGTTGCCATTAGAGGGACACATGCAGTTAAGTTTGATAGACATGTCACCGTCCAATCATAGATCGGGCTGGGCAAAATGATTAAATGGTGTTGTTTCAATAGAGACTTTGTGTAATTCCTCTGAATTTGCTCACATACTGATTATCATCCATTCATTTGTGGTGAGGAAAGGCAAAAAACAAGGCGATATGTAATTTATAGGACCAAATGTGGCAGTTTTGGCAGTTCTTTTTGTTATTATTTCATTCAGTTGAATGAAATTTAACACTAGAACCACCAAGCGGGTCATTTTTACCTCCTTGGCTCTTCAACCACTTATATTTCTGTTAAAATAAAATCCCTATTTCTCCAAATTCATCACTTTTCCTGAAATGGATCCAGTGAACTTATAGTGAATTTTGGTGAGTGTGTGATCACAACAAAAAGAAATCTGAGCATAAATATCTACCGTATTTTCCGGAATATAAGTCGCTCCGGAGTATAAGTCGCACTACGCCTAAAATACACAATTAGATTGAAAAAATCTCACAAACTACTTGACCAAACACAGACATTAGTCATCTAGACGCAAGTTATTACATTAATGAAAGAATAGAGAACAAGCTAAAGAGGTGTGAGATATGTTAACACGATAAAGGTTATTCAGCAACACAAAAACCTAAGCATGAACAGAAAAGGTGTCCTGTGTTTATGTAACATAAACAGTTTTATGTAACTATAGCCTAAAGGACAAAACAAGCGTACCTTTACGAAAATTAATAACAACCAATCTCACTCCACATCACTAAATCTGTTGAATTCTTTGTCCTGTGTCATTTCTTAATAACTCCGCGTGGAGACGTAGCTGCACTGCTGACAAGCCTTTCCACGCTTCACGTTGTTCAAGCACCCACTGGCAAACTCATTCCTCTAGCTGTGGCCATCTAGCTTTGAGCCCGCTATTAGCTTTTCTCTTTGTTTTCTTCACAGTAAGAGTAGCCTCCACTTTACGCCAGTCCCTAACAAGTTTCTTACTTACTCCAAACTTTCTCTTTGCTGCTCGATTACTGTTTTTAGCTGCAAACTAATCGCTGCTTGTAGTCTGTTCAGCCGTTCTCAGTTGTCTTTCTAAGCTAATATTTTCTGTCTACGTTTTTAATTGTTAAGGAGTAGGAGATATCTGTACGTAAGTCTACAGTGCCCTCTTGTTAATGTCGGTGAAATTATATATATATTTTTTAAATGTATAAATTGCTCCAGAGTATAAGTCGCAGGAACAGCTAACCTACTAAATAAAGCGCGACCTATAGTCCGGAAAATACGGTAGAACCGCCAACGGGGTAATTTCTACCGCCTAAAGAAATGCATTGTTTTCATCTGTCAGATGTTTCTCATGCCACGCCCATTTGCACCACTCCTAGTTGCTTAGTAATGCACGTGAGTTTGACAGCTGTCAAAGAGTGAGTAAGAGGGTTTTATGATCGCTGAATTGGAGAAATGGATAAATACAAGAGATATATGAATGCCAAAGAAGCTTGGTTATTATTTCAAGAACTGAGTGACGGAGAACTCGCTCTGGATGACGGTGGAGGACTCAGTAGTTGGAGAAAGTGATGATCTGTCTTTTTTATCTGATAAGGAGTCATCTAGTGAGTGAGAGGAGCTGATCACACATTGCCACATCACACGTCATGTTTGTATGCGAGTGAATGAAAAATAAGTTGAAGAGCAGCATTTATCTTACGGTAAAATTAATTAGAATATTGAAATATGTAATTTTGTTATTTAAAATATGTTTTTTACTGTTTACCTAGTTTTTTTTTTTTTTAAAGTCTCAATTATAAGTATTAACATAATAAACGGGATCAAACAACTTCAAAGCATCTTTGCGTTATTTGCGCTGTTGCAGCAGGGGGTGGTAAAAATGACCCTTCTCGGCGGTTCTAGGAGTATTGAAATGTTGGCGGTTCTAGTGTTAAAGGTGTTGCATATTAGAAAATGATACCTTTAAACAGTGAATTCAGTTTCCAAATAACTGTCTTGATGCTTTGAAGCATCAAAAGATGATCTAATTCTAGGTATCCTTGAGCTGTAATGGTGTTTTTCTCCCTCCTCCTACAAATATCTCCCCAGGCCAGCACTGTGAGTGGTTTTACTCATATGTACCTTGTTAAAAAGTGGTTAAAAATAAATTAAAAGGAAGCTAGTTGTTTATCTACTTAAAAAAAAAAAAAACAAAAAAAAAAAACGGTGGATAAATCTGATGAATTTCCTTCTGGGATTTTGTTTTCTTGCAGACCGCTGTGTACTTTGTGTTTATTTACCCTGCAGAAACATTCATGTATATTTGAGTCTGGCAGATACATCTGTTGTGGTATACACGGCTTCAAACCACTGCCTGCCTGCTTTGCATCTTTGCCTGTGTTCAACTCGATCACACCTCAGTGGCCCTCCACCTCCTCCGCCATCCCACCCCCACCACTTCAGAGAAAACAGACGTAAACCTCATCCTCGCTGTCCGTGTCTTGGGGACACACGGAAGCTCACCGCCAACCCCGAGGTCCCTCAGCGACAACTGTCCTGATTTCAAGTGACATCAGAGTCAGTCCTCAGTCACTCTGATCCCGTCAAGGAATCGGCTGAGATGAAGCGATGGCGGATGGCCTATTTATATGCCAGTCACCTGATCTTTCACTCCCCGACAGGCAGAGAATATTAAATTGACAGCAGCATTTTCTGAAATGTGTGATTGCCCTCGGGTCTGCAGATGCCCGATGTTGTCACTTTTTTTTTTTTTTTTTTTTTAATACTATAGCAGGTTTGAGAAATTAGTCTAAAATTGGTTAAATATTCTTCTGATTTATGAATATCTGTGTAAACATTTTATTTTGCAGAACATTATGAGCCCTTTTGTTTTGTCTTTCCTCACTGCTGACAAATTTCAACACTTTTATGATGCAGCTTTTTCTTTCTTTTTTTTTCCCCCCGGACTCTCATTTGTTTCTTTTCTTTTAAACCCATTTTTTCTCTTTTACCTTACTCTACATTTTTGTCTTTGTCATTTTTTGATCGAACGTATCATTCATTTGTTGCTTATTATAAACTCCATCTGGTTTATTTTCTTGCCCTTTAACAGATGTTCCTTCACCTACTAATACCTGACAAACTAATCATCTCTGTAGGAGTTTCTATCCTTCCCTCCTTTTATATATTAGCCGTGTATGTATTCGTCCATCCATCTATTTTCTTTGGACTGGTGGGTGGTTTTCAGGAAGCCCATCAGCCTTGGAGCGCTCCCTCCAAACACTCCAAACAGTGTTGACCAACGTTGGACAGATTGTCCAGGCAGCGGAGGAACTAAACTGCTGTGATCACATTTACTTGGCCCTTATCTGCATGTTTGACATTTTGTCTCAGCGGCCCGACAACCAAAGCGTGGATCGAGAAGAACCACGAGCTGTCAAAACTCCCCGCTTGGCCCGCGCCATATTAAACACGCAACATCTGGGCCCACCGTAAACATTCAGCCCTCGTAATCAGCCCCACATGTTGCTTCACCGACGCCGAACATGCTCCTGTCCTGCACCTCCACGTTAGGCTGTCAGGTCCAGCAGAGTGTTGCTCTCGTGTGAAACGGATACAACATCAGGATTACAATTTGATAAATATTTGAACTTCAGCTCTCCTCCTATTATAATTAAGGCAGGTTTCAAATGGGCCCCTTGCGTTTGATCTCCACGCCATCCTGATACAGAGCTTAGGATGGGACATTTATTTAATAACAGCTGCACCGCAAAACTCTTGCAGCTGGCAGTTTAAACAGGACCCCACCCTTGGATACGGTTACACATCTAGATATCATCAATCTGTGGTTTGACTGCATTCCAGGAATTATTATATGATGAAAGGGTTCGACTTACCTTTCTTTCAAACTGCAGAACAGCTTTGGAAACGTTTGAGGCCTCCTGAGATTGCTTGGATGTACCTACACTGGGAACCGCTCCTGTGGCTGCAGAGTGTAAATGCTCGGCTTGCCTTTTAGTTTTATATCTGATCATTTAATAAAATGCTCCAAGAAATCTTTTTGATTGAACGATGAACACCTAAAATGGAAAAAAAAAGCCTTTAAAAGTTAGTATTTTGGTTTATTAATATTGATTTTCTTTTCTTTTTTTCATTTTACTTGTTTTAAATTTGTCATAAATGCCATAAATATCATATATACATTTTTTTAAAAATAAAACCAAGATTCTGGTTCATACCTGAACTTTTTCTGGTTTTTACGCAAGTAACTTTGCACAAGTTCGCTGAATCTTCAAACCCCCCTCAGGTTTGGGACAGATGTTCTCAATCCGGAGACCAATGAGGGGTTCAGTTCACCGTCTTTGTTCCCTTCTGTTCACTTCCACACCCGTACTACATGCAATAACTCAAGAAAGTAACACAAATGGCATCCACAAGGCCATGTGGTGCAACTGATGCATTAGACTGACAAAGAGACAGGAGAAAAGATGTTCAGAAAGATTTATTCAAGTTCAAATGAGAGCTTATAAAACCTGCTCAGCCAGCAAAATGTCTTCGCTTCAGAAGCCCAAAACCAAATTTCTCCCCACAACTCTTCAGACTGACACACACACACATTTACACACACACACTTCCCTCAGCTGCTTAATTCTTTGATTCCTCTTGGCACTTGATCAAGAGTGCGCAGATAAACCTGAAAGGGAAAAATGGCACAATGAGCTTATCTAAACTTCCACCTGAAATTTATCACTGAAACACATCAGAATTTACCTCATAATAGGCCGTCTAATATCAGGTTTCACGCTGCAATTGAGCGTTACATCTACTGATCTTAAAGTGTGCGGCTAAATTTGGACTGAAGGAGCTTTTTTGTTCAGTTAAATGTGCAACAATATATTTTTTTTTCAGTCAACTTTTACAATTAAAATTAAATTTTCTCTCAAAACTGCTATGATTATAAAAAAATAAAAAGACAACACCTGTCAGTTTGGGTGTGTGCATGCACAGATGTGTGTGTGTGTGTGTTTTGGTTTGTGTGTTGTATTATGGATGCTCCTGTAGTCCAAAACTATACATCATCCCCAGTGACGACACCTTGGAGCGCCGGACTGGCTCAAGTCGGCCCTCAGGGGTCACTCTCTTAAATGAGATTTCAGCCCCAATGACCCGTGCTCTGCTCCTCTCACCTTTCTCCAGAAGAACAGGAATGACCTTTGACACGAGGGATCTGTGAGCAGCCACCGTTTTCCTCCAAGTGGGGACCCGTCAGCTGCAGCCGACCGTGCCTAAGCCGTGAAGACAGAGAGGAGGTGAGGCTTCGGTGTGTGTAGGACCACAGAGGTGTGAAATGAAGAGTTCACATCCAAAAAAACAAAAATAAAGAAAAGAAATCTGGTCATTTTGGTCAACTTAAATATTTTGAAACATTTTAGACTTATAGAGTTTACAGCTGAGTTAACTCCTCCTGCAAACGAAGGCATCCAGCTCCATGGTTTTGTTTTTTTTAAGTTGCACTTTAAACTATCTAAAGCTTAGTTGGACCCATCTTTTTTTTATCTGCTTACATTTTCATTTAACTCTTTGTTTTTGATCAGTAGCTGGGAAGTTGAACAGTCAGTGTTTTAACGATTTAGTTAGACGAGGTTAGAGTGCATTGTGGAACATCAGATACGTTACCGTCGTACTGAGGTAGAAAAAGCAATGGAACATAGAGTATTTCCCAGAGGCTAGCCTTAGCCTACATATTGTACTGTGTGCACACAAGAAGATCTGCCTCACACACACAGATTTACTATATAGAAGACCCTTTAATGTGCACATTGTGTGTTTCTTTTTCTCTGACATCTTGCAAGTGCTGCATGCATGTCATTAATTGAGTCTCCAGCTCCCTGGAGTGGTTAGCTCTACTTGTACTGGGGAGATAGAGAGGGAGATGGTCTTTGTGTGTGTGTGTGTGTGTCAGTGTGTGCTCTTCACACACAAGCACACACAAGCCCTGACCGGCTGATGATTATGCTTGATCAGTGTCAAACACAAACTACTGCAGCGGGTGCTTTGAAAGGGAATATATTGTGCACCGAGGCTTTTTCAGACCCTTAGTGCTGTTCTTACAGAGCATGGTGATTTATCCAATTCACCCAGATCTGAGAAGTGGAATCTTTTAGGTTTTTATGTAGCGATACAAGCAGCACAAGCTGGATATTCATTCTAATTTCAAGAAAAAAACTAAACATATCATTACAAAGGACTAAAAACACCTCTGGTGAGAGGAATGGTCAAAGCAGATTTTCTGTTTACAGAGGTTGAAAACAACCAACAAAAACATGCACAAACACAGCTCCGGTGGTTTTCATTGGTTGTGTTTTGGAGAACTAATTGCACCACATATGTAATATAAAGCACCAGAAAATTCTTGATTAAAACACACGCACATATATAAATATATATATATATATATATATATATATATATATATATATATATATATATATATATATATATATATGAACATAGGTAGTTGTTGGTGCTCTAATGCTTTATGGCTTTATGGGAAATAGATTAAAATAATTTTCATTCAACCACTTGAGCAAAGAATAAAAGCTGATAAAAAAAAAAATTTAAAAAAAAGACACATGCCCCCAAAATGGGCAAAGTTACCAGCACATTGTTACTTCACAATTAATATAAACCACAGAAGAGATACAGATGAACAAGTAATCCAGCTGTCAGGCTGTAAGGTGACACAGCTGCTTAATTATGCATCTTTTTAACTGAACTCTGAACTTACAAGTCTGTGAGGCAAAAATCGTTTAAACCTGTCTCGTCTCTTGGGACATCTGATTAGCTGCAACATAAGGAAACAATTTGTAACTTGGAAACAAAATAGTTGTAAATACATGCTCTTTGTTTTCCCTTGAATCCGATCAGAAATTGATAGTGCTATACTGTAACCCAGTGATGGATGGATCCTGTGTTTCCCACCAAGTCCACTGGTGGTCAAAATGTTACTGGCATGCTCTTTATATAAGGTTAAATTGGACAAAACACGATATGAATTGATGTATTTTGGATTTACGGCAACCTCTGAAGATATCCTGATCATTATCCTACCACCACCGTGTTTAACAGTTTGTACTGTTGAAACTAATAGTAGCTGGAAAGTTAGTGGTTCTGTTTGAAACAGCAGGAGGAATAATTGAAGTGATTTAGCAAACACTTAACAACAAGACAGGACAGAAGTAAAGGACCTTGGAACAGCAGAGTGTCTCCAAAGTAAAGATGTGGTTCAGCAATGAGCTCAAAAAATGCATTTACTAATTGTGGAGCAATTTCAGAATAGTGTTCTTCAACAATAAATCATGAAGAATGTGAATATTTCACTATCTACATATCAAAGGATTTACAGAGAATCTGGCAGGAAATAAACACAAGATGCCCTCAGGCAGCACTGCATTAAAAACAACACAGTTCTGACATGGAAATCACTACATCGGCTCATAAACACTTCCAGAAATCACTATTTGTGAACGCTGATATACAATAGACCAAGGTAAAGCGCAAAACGGGTTTGTTGATGTGATTATTCCAACGTTTTCTGGACAACATTGTGGCTGTATCCTCCAGATAGACAGTAAGTCCTTATTTTGTCATCTTTGTCTATTTCCCCAGTTAACCACTACTTTCTTTTACTACCTACTTATCTGTTCTGAGAGGAAGCCCAACTAATGTCACATATGACACATTTCTGAGTTGTGTACATTTATATTCTTCCGCTGAGCATCTTGGACTCTGCATTGTATCTTTAAATTCAGAACCACGAACTAGAAGTTAAAAGGTCATAACATGTGTTTTTATTCAATCAAATCTTTATTTAATAAGCACTTTCACATACCGCGAGGGAGCCAAAGTGCTGCACAGGTAAATAAAAAACACAAAATGAAAACGTGAATCATTAATGGAAGCCTAAAAATTGCTTTAGAAGACAAAGTGATCATACTGTCTGGAGTTAAAAGTTTTAAAAAGAGATTTAATACATTAAGGGTTTTAGGAGACCTCACAGGAAACAATAGCACACAACGCGTTTGTTTTATTTTACTTACACTTGATATTTTTTAAAGCCATTAATTAATTGAAAAATCCTTTATCACATCTAAAAATCTGTGTTGAATCCAGTTGAAGTACTTTGTGGTTTACAGTCAAATGTTTTGGTTTGGGGTCGTACAACGTAGGAAAGTGACCCCACTTTACTCAGTTTTCAGTTAGAGCTAGGTCATTCCAGTTGTAGTCTATTCCCCATCACGCTCTGATGCAAACAACCCCACTCTGTAGCTGATAAACTGCAGGTCATACGTCTTCTTCCTAATGTGGAGACCAACATACGTGTCAAAACTTCAAACTGTTGCTGATCAGAGGGAGTGAATCCCTCCAGTTTACGGTCAGCTATGCTGGTGTTTTCCAGTATATTGTTATGTGTATCGTTGTTGGTTTATGGGAAGAAAGAGTGATAACATAAAGGCGAGTTTTATTTGTTTTCCAGGGGTATTGGAGTGTTTCTCGTGGCAGGGCGGCCTTCACTACAGAGCTGAACGCGATACGGGTAAATATTTGTATCTCAGCAGTGGACCAACAGTGCTGAGGTCAGTCGTCTGGAATCCCTGGGTTGTTTGGAGACCACTGTTGTTACAGTTGGGCTTTTTTGGGTAAAAAAAAAAAAAAAAGAGGAGGCATGAGAGAGACACAGTGTGCTAGACTCCCAGAGGGAGAAAACTGAGCACTAACAGTAAAACAAAAGAGAGGAAAAGAAATGTGAAGACGGGGAAGGAAGACAACTATGATTTCATCATACATGGACAGGTCTTTTAGGATATCATAAATGGCAATTTTAGCACTCAAAAAAGACAAATTTACATTCTGTCTCGTTTATCACACTGAAATATAACACATGTGGGACAGATTTAAAGATCCTCTGCTTTCCAGACGGAAAGCCACGAGGAGGAGCTGAAGGTGAGACTGACAGGCTGAAAGAAAGCACCTCTGCCCTCTGCTAGGAGGCTATGCTCGGCACTTTGACGAAAGTGAATCGGTATAAATAGTCGGAACCTTGTAGAGATGGGGAAGTGTGTGACATTAGCTGGAGTGTCATGTTTGATCGGGGTTTATTAGCGCCGCCTGCATTGCTCTTGTTCGTCAACAGACTCCCAGGTAATGTGGTGATAATCGTTGCGGAAGCCTCCATCTGCTCATTTAGCGGCGAGGGCTGGGAAGCTGCCCTCGTTTCAAATCCATTTTCCCAGGTGCTGATGTGAGGCCGCGGGGTGGAGGGGTTGATGGTCGGGAGATGCGGGGGTGGGGGTGGGGGGGGAGCATTGTACAGCACTCTGTTTCATTTACCCAGGAGTGTCGGCGCGCTCAGCAACCAGGTTGTCTCTGCTTGTACTGGCAAATGGTTGAAACCCAGCTGGCTTCAAATGGGAGCTGGGCTCTGGAGTCATACGTTTTGCTCTTTGGCTGGCGACCAAGTGTATGGCATTTCAATGCTGCATGCTACACTGAGTTTATCACTCAGGTGTTCGGAGCGACTGCCATAAAATCCATAAACAATCCTTCACTGTGGCTCCGGGATGCCATTTGTGGGGTCAAAGTGCAGTCCAGTTGAGAAGGCCTGGACCCAGCCAGCAGCGAAAGGGGGGGGGGTACGTCTGCAGCCTGTCTGTTTGTGAGAAGCAATTCTCCACGCTTGTAATTACACGTCTTTAATTGATAACGCGGAAAAACTGCATTGATTTGGTGTCAGCTGAAGGAGCGCGGCGGCGCGGCCTCTAATTACTTTTCAGTTCTGCAATGTCAGGTTCGGTTTCTGCCGTCGCGTCTGCGCCGAGGATGCAACTGATGCCATCACACCTGAGCAGTTTGCTTTCCTCTCCGCTGTGTTTAACTGACTGGAAGGAGGAAACCAGTAACACGCGGTGGCATTTTGGAGATCTGCAGGAATTCACAGCGACGCAGTGAGTCAGAGCCGAAGTGGCGCTCGTGTCTCTCCTTTCCAGCATTGTGTTTCTCATGAGAATTTGAATATAAAATGAGGGAATCGGCATAACATTTTCATCAGTTTCCAACTCCGTGGTGCAGGGAAGTGCAGACAGGGAGACGTTAAAAAGAATAACGCAAACAAACAGATGAAAACGAGGGGAAATGGATCGGGCTTTGTGCTCAGTTGACGGCCCCGCTCGCTCCAGCTTGTCAGCATATCGGTCAAGCCATCACAGCGAATTTCCTCTTGGGTTGAATCTAGACACAGAGAACTGAAGGCTTGTTACCCGATTCTGCATAATGTCACTAATTTGTTTAAGTGCAGGAGAGTACTGCTGCTGAGGTGATGACAGAGGAGGACCAACTGGCTTCATGTGAGACCAGCTAAACAGCTTTAAGGTGGAGGAGAGTCGGCGCTGCAGGAGCGGTTTCTGGGAAAGTCGACTGAGATCCGAGCTGTTTTTGTTGTAACCCTCATAGGTAATGTTATACAGACTTTAGGGATTAGTTTAGTACGTAAGAGGAGGAGAACATACCAGTTGCCTTTTTCATGGTGAAATCCAAAGCACTGACTTTTCTATTTTCTTGTCTTTTTTGTTTTTTTTTTCCCCCACAAAGAATAGTTTCACTTCAGCACTCAGTGGATTTGTTCTTAAAAAGCTTTAAAAAAAAAAAAAAAAAAAAAGCTTTAAAATCAAATTGAATAATCACTTGTGAGTGAAAAGTAAGTTTTGGAGCATGTGGAAAGAAAAGTGCAGCCTGGTTGCAACAGCTTCTATTCATTTTTCATAAAAGACACATTAAAACATAAGTGGTGTAAATGAACTAAAAACGATATTCTTTTCCTACCACGCGTACTTTTGTGTGACTATATTAATAATGCTTTGCATGTATTTCTGTCTCAGTGTTTTTGGAACCATGCAAATGCAGAGACACAAACATGAACGCTTAAAAATGATCTAATACGCCCCTATTTAGACTTTTATAACATTACCTGATGCTAGTGAATCTCCTGTTTATTATTTTCCATCATATATTGTTAACATGATTCTTAGCAGAAGATTTAAAGATGAGATGTGTGTGTCGGCTGCAGAGATGTTTGCAAAAAAAAAACCCGAAATGTGTGCATGCAAACACTCGGGCTTTTTATTTATTCATTTTCTTTGAGTGTGTGCATGTTTCTTCATGAGAGTCATGCAGAATGCGTGTGTGACAACTTGAAGGGGGAAGAGTTTGGAGTAAAAGTGTGTTTGTGCCTTAAAAAAATGGGGGGAAGACATGAAAAGTGCTTGTGATTTCTTGGCCTGTAGATGGAGCTACACTCTGCTCTTCTTTCTTTCTTTCTTTCTCTCATCCTCCATCTGCACACAATAAACACATTGTTCTTCCCTTGTTGCCATCCCACTCAAACAGACACACACTTCTCTGTCCTCTAATGGTATTTATGTTAATGTACACCTCTGTGGGTCTCCCAGTGCTTAGAACCCTGTTGATATGTGGCTTTGCTGCATGC
Organism: Telmatherina bonti; assembly: GCF_933228915.1. NCBI lineage: Eukaryota > Metazoa > Chordata > Actinopteri > Atheriniformes > Telmatherinidae > Telmatherina > Telmatherina bonti. Next base: position 13,247,768 of record NC_136633.1, read on the forward strand.
TATGAGTGGATATGACTTTGACATGGAAACAGGAGACGATTGAAGGAGATTTATCAGGACAGATCCTGAAATATTTCCTTTTCTTCAGAAAAAAGAAATAAGAATGACATTTTTGTTGCTGGTCAATTTCCCCTTTAACAGATAACTTTTAGCATCTGCATGGTCTTTATGAGGAAGACGAGACGGTGAGCAGCGACGAAGCATTTCATTCCAACCTGCAGCAGATCCAGCAAGTCCGACGTGTAGTTTGAAGTTTTGTCTTATTTTAAAGTCAACTCGGTTGATTACAACAAAGAGCAGGTTCTGGAAAGTTTCTTCCATCCAATCAGCCACCTGTTCAGTGCTACTAAGTGGTTTTTTTTTTTTTTTTTATACAAGTTGGAGTAAAATGTTGAGAGTAAAATCAGTTCATAGAGCATTATAAAGTATTTCTCACATCTGTACCAGTTTTGCATGATGCACTTGGTCCTGGGAACCCAAACTTTTGTACTGTTCCCCAGTCGGTCTTCGTTGTTGTTGTCTTTTCTTCATAATAATAACACAGAAAGAAATGGAAAAGCTTGAGGTGATTTATCTCTGAACATGGTGAGGAGAATAAAAGATGGATTTTCGGTCCATGTGTCTTTCAGACTCAACATTGTACATCATTTTGTTCAGATCCAGTAAAGAAAAAATGCAAATGAAAATAACACGATTAAATTAATGAATGAAATTCCCTCTCCCTTCCGAATCTGTCTTAAAAACCTTCAGTAATACCCCGTTAGCTTGAACAAGGTGCTTTGTGCTGGACGTGATACTTTTATTTAACTTGCAAACCTTCTGAGAGGTGAGAGTGATTATACAAAACTAAAGTTTTAAGAGTTTATGGTTGAGAAGCATTCTGCAGGCAGCTTGTTCCTTTTATCCATAAATCTTATAGATTTTCTCATTTTAAAGTCTTATTTGATTGAGTCAGCATAAAGCAGTCATCAGCTGTAAGAAACTTTAGCCGTGTCAACCGGCCATCCTTTCAGCAGGTCGTAGAGTCGGCAGTAAGAAGAAAGCTGAGCATTTCACATCATAACTAGAAGCAGTGGTTTCACACACATATCTGAAGCGCACATGTGGATGTAGCCTTATGTAGCAAAAAAAAGAAAAACAAAAAGGAAAGCATTCACAGAAGCAGCTGCACTGGTGTTTATAAATGCTGACTGGTGGCATAATGAACAATTAACAGCAGGGTTGCTTGTGCTTTATGTCTGGACCTAAAATCTGTTGTTATTTGTTTAGATTACAGTTAAATAGTCATTAAAGTGCAAATAAAAACCACATATTTCATCTGGTCACCATAATCCCATTTTCAACATGTTAGAAGTTTTTTCCTTTGCTAAATGTAACTTTATTTTGGAGTCTTTTTTTTTTTTTTTTTTAAACAATGTTTTACTTTTATTTTCATTTCTGTTTAGCTTATTACACGTTATGCAACTAAATATTCTGAACAAATCTTGTAAAATAAAGGCTTTTCAAATCAAAACACTGTTTTAAACTTAATTTTTTTATGTTAAACATTTTTACCATTTGTATTTTTTTCTTTCATATTTAGCTGATATGCTCATTTTTCCACCGTTAAATGTTTCTTCAAAAGACATGGATCCATGTAAGGTGCTTAATCATCATGAAAATGCAGTTCTTTGCTGTTTTTTTTTTTTTTGTTTTTTTAAGTAGGTTTTAATCTTTTACATTCACCGTTCCTTTCACTTATGCTAAGAATGACATGAGACACGATCATGGTTTTTACATCCATATTTGATTCTTCGTAGAAAAATCTCTGTACTTGTGTGACAATGTTTTAGTTTGGTGTAATTTCCTGGGCTCTTTCCCCACTCACCTGTCATCACCGTTCTTTAGATTTAAATACACAGCTGATGTCATTTAACATGTAGAAAAATGAACAAAATAAAGAAAAAGTGAATTTAGGACTGCCACCACGACCTAGTAGAGGACAAGAATCAAATACTGTAGAGGTGTCTTGTAGCTGATTGATGCTATGCTAACACAAACAAGAACAGTAGTTCATATTATCTAAAAAGAACCCAAAACAACTTAACTTAACTGGATTGGACTTATGTGGAATAATGACTCTAAAATACCAGTTAAGTTGCTGATACCCGACTTAAAAAGTCCCGTATCTATCACATAAAAGTCTCAGCCTTTCCAGTGCAGCCAGAACTTAGCTGCTAACGTTTAGCTTCTTCAGGGAGACGTCACACTCTCCTCTGTCCGAATCAGGCTTTTTAAAGTTACACACACTTGAACTTGGATAAAATATTTATGTCCATTTAGATGTCCATTTTTTTTCTTCTGGCAGCTTTGCTTTATGTTGTATTATTGTGTATTCTTCACTATATATTATGATGTTTTAGGATAATATCATGGCTGACAGGAAAAACAAAAACAATGTGCATACAGCTGTGGTTATATTTACTACTCAAACTGTGTGAAAAAGAGTTTTACTCAGGTTATTGTAGATTCCCACCTTTAATAGACTAATCAATCTTGCTTTTGGCACGACTGTGAGATTAATTATTAAGGACTAAACATTTACCAGCAATGCACCGTCATCGTGTGTACCTGCCTCACCAGGCGCGCTTCACATCTTCTCCTCACCACCGTTTCCAGAGGAAACTACTCAACCCCCCAACAATTGATTATCTCAATGCTTATCGGTTGACAACAACTGCCACCCCTCCACCCTCTGGACCCCTCCACCTTTAAAACAATAGTATCTTTCCAGTTTGTCAGTCACAGATTTATTTAATGTAGAGCACTCACAGAAGGAGGATTAGCTGTATCTACTTATGTGCATGTGATAAACTCTTATCTCCTGCCTTCCCCAGAGCACTCTGTGGGTGCACGTTGACCTGTTTTCCTCATCTTTTTCCCTTCTCTCTCCTCCTCCTGCTCCGTACCTCAGCGATTTAATCATTTAACCATGTATAATCTGTGTTCTCACCCAGTTTGTTAAATCCCGTTTCAGCAGGCACATTTATCTTTGAGCAATTTCAGTTTTGAAGACCTGCTCATAGCTTGTATATGTGAAAAGGTGAAAGCGAGGTGAGGCAGTGACGAGTGGGTTTTGTTGAGTTTGATTTGTATAAATAGGACAAACACACAGAGAATGAACTGTGGTGTAATTAGGCATTGGTTTATAAATGTGTCAGCATGGAGAATTTATGCAATTGAGCAGTTATAGTTCATCACAATACAAAAACAAGAGGAGGGGATGTGATATGTGCGGTTATATGAAGGAATATCTATGTCTGCAATGTCAAACAGCTCATACCGTGCCTGTGTGGCGTTTCAGAGTTTACATCCAGCAGGTAAACTTGAGGCAGCTGCCGCATCCTGTACGCTCAGCAGAGGTTTACACAGCATAAACGCATCACTTCCTCCTCATTTAGCATGATGTAAACCGACCTTATACCCACCAGGACACCAGCCTTCATCCTGTTCAGGCAGGAAATGTGACGCTACCTTTGGCCTGCATCTCTCTGGGTGGCACTGCCACAATGTGGCTGGGGGATTAGCCTGATGACAGTTTGTATCCATTAGGGATGTGTGCTGGTCATATTGGAAAGGACTCACATCCTCTTGTAAACTCTTAAAAAAAGTTTTTTTTGGGTTTTTTTTTCTACTGACACAGGTTTATCTAGGTGGAATATTTTGAAGTCTTTGTAAATATCCAGAGTGTTTGCTTACTCTGCTGAAGAGTGGGTGGTTCTGCTGCTCTTGAAGAAGTCACAGACCATTTACTTTGCTTTTGTCTCATTTACATTTCTGTGTTTTTCATTTCTTTTTTTTTTTTTTTTTGCATGGTTGCTGCGTGTCATCAGGATTTTTTTACACATATACACTCTTATTTGTTTGTAAGCTAAAGGAATCATCATGCAAACCCTAAGAAATGATGAGACCTGCAGCAAGTATCTGTCAGAGAAGGTGGAAAGCTTCATTTCAGACCATTTTTTACTCTGTCTATCAAAACCTGGGTTTAAAGTCGCAACATGTAAGAATTACTCCATTTCCCACTGACTGTTTTCTTTTCTTTTCCAATTTTTTTTTTCCTTCCTCTCACTGGGTAAAAAGGAATGGTTGTTCCTCCATTTCAACCCTTGCAACAGGTGAGGACAGGGATTCACTGGCGAACAAACTGCCTACCTTATTCAAAGATGGCGACGCAACATGGCTGCCTTTTGTTGGGTGTGCCGCCAACTTTAGGTATTTATGAATAACTCATTCTAAGCTACAAGAATGCTTTCATATGGATGTGATTGGGATTAGACTGGATTTATTTATAAGATACTATAATTGATTTTTGCTGATAAAAAGCTAAAGTTACACACCGTACGTCTCCACTGAGAATGCACAGCAGCTATGTTGGTCAGTCTACTCCAAGGGTGTCCAAAGCTGGTCCTAAGGGACCAATGTCCTGGAGGTTTTAAATGTTTCCCTGTTCCAACACGCAAAGCTTTCATTAACTGGATCCAACAGATGGAGTGGTAGATACTCCAAAATCACTTCATATCTACGTCTTTCCATTAAAATCATCACATGCCAATGTTTTGCATCATGGGAAAACTACATGTTCAGATTTATTGCTCAAAGAATGATAGGCTACATCTGTACATTTTGTCTGGAATGTAAGTCAGAAAAGGGAAAAATCACAACTTTGAGACACTGTAGAGGAGAGGATGGACAGTTGACAGTGGACTGTAACATGAACACAGTCCAGTTTAAAGATTTTTTTAGATCGTTGCACTGCTGAGGTGTGGGCAGAAGGACAAAGATTTCTATTACATGTATATTTTTGTTTGACTAAACCAGAATAAAGCACATTATCAACATTTCATGTTAACTTGCATCAAAATGCAACTTATATGAGTAACATAAAGATTAGAGTAAAAATTCTCCTATCTCATTCATAAAACACTGAATGACGAGTATTTATGTTCAGGCACTCAAACATATTGAAAAGCCAACACAAGTTATAATTTACTCAAAGATCCCAAGTTCCAACTTGCTTTAAATTAAATGTGTCGTTAAACTGTGTTTTTGCAAAATCCTGATATTTAAAGATAAGAAATGTACTTAACCCATAAAGATGCAGCCCATTAAAAAATGATCAGATAAGTCTTTTTTTTTTTTTTTTCAATATGATGTCTTTATATGTCCCTTTAACAATATGTGAAATAAAAAACTTTATTTATTGCCATGTGATAGTTCAAAAACTGTGTGTTACTGTGTAACTTTCACCTTTCTGGTTTCCATTTTGGGGTAAAAGTGTTATATGTTGTGTTATGTGTTATGTTTAAAAGGAATTTGTTTGCGCCATAAAGTGATGCCAAATGTCTCAGAAACTGTGTCTCATATATGTCATGCTGGATTCCTATGGGTTGAAAATAAGTCAAAGTTCTGCCAACAATATGAGAAAATTTGACTCATCGTTTAATACTAGATATATTTTTATGGTCTTAATGACTATAAAGGTTGAATTAGTGACCAGATGAAACCAATTATGATGAATGTATTTAAGAAAGAATAATTAAGTTTTATGAGCTTGAACTCATTTAGAAATAATAATAAAAATAAAAAAATATCATGAACATGTTAAAATGTTATCAAAATAATTAAGGATCAAAGCATTTTATGCAAATAAAATTATTTTACATTACCTTGCCTTAATTTAAAGCATAATTTAAGCACTCTCAGATTATTCTACATCATCATGATTTCCCAAACACTTTTTGCCTGCTTTTGTGCACCCGCAGTCCATTTTTTACTGACTTTATGCTTTGCGTTCAGATTGAACAAAACGTATGATGATTGTTGAAAAAATGCCAACTTTAGTGTTTGCAGAAATGAGCTCAGACCTCAGAGGAGCCATAAATGCTTGAGGAAAACCTGCCTTCATTTTCATTTATGACAGACTAGTTTATTTTTCTAGACAAGCTCTTCTTTACATAGACATAATCTATGCAAATACATTATAAAAACGCCCTGATGGTAATGTGCATAATATATTCTTAAGCGGGGCTATAAGTTGGAGCTTTCTGTGTGCGTGCACTCTGCAGTGTGTGAGGAAGAAATACACCTCTTCTTGTTTTTTAAGAGTGTGGGTAGCAAAGGATGCATGTAACCTCATTCCACATCCGACGTTCAGTGACAAATACATAGTTTGGGGCAAATTTCCATTTCATGTTCGACTACACCGCACATCTCAAATTAAGAGCGCAGCATTATCATCGACAAGGAAATACATCGCGTTAATATTCCCGCTTCACAGTTGCCAAAGAATTAGTTCAGATCTTCGCATAAATTAACGGTGGCACAGTTTAAAAATCAGTAGCTCAAGGCCATGCTCTCAGAACAAGGCAGTGAGTGCCTTGCTTTAATTCACCATTTGTTTTGATGTCTGCATGTGAAGAGTTTGTTTCCAGAATGGTAGATATGTGTTTTTATGTAGGGGGGGGGGGGGAATCTCATTACCTGGAGCTCATCATGCTGTATCTCCAGTAAATGCACTGGAATCGATTGTCGCGAGCGTTCAACCAAGAACTCTTAGTTTCTCTCTCTTTTTTTTTTTTCTTTTATATCAGTCATCTTAAGTTGTCTCGTCACAAAGGATTCATAGCCATCGCTAACCTTTTAGTAGACTTTTTAAGTGTTTTTATGAATCATTCAAGCAAATATATATTTAGCATTTCTTGCAAAAAGAAAATAAAACTATCTGCACAGTGTTGCGTAAGACCGTGTGTTCATTCTTTTTGGTTATTCTGGGATCTTTATTCTCTGCCTGGCTGCATGTTAAGCGCTCACCTCAGAGGTGGCGGCGCTGACTGTGAGCAGCTTTTGTCTTCTTCAGCTGCGGTGCCAGGTGCAGCGTCTCAGTGATGATTTACTGTGGATAAAGAGCTCTTAGGCCTCTGGGCCTCCTCTGTGACTCCTCTACAGTATCTGATCACACAGAGAAGCACAGAGTCACTGCTCCCAGGCAGGACAGGGCTCTCTACTGTGTTTCAGGGTGCACACATGGATGTATTCAATTTGGAGCTTATCTATGAATGAGGCTGTTTATATTCACATTTGCGAGGTTGTGAACTGGCTGCGGATGATTTAGGTGTAAAACAACTTCATATAATGTCACATAGATGTATTATTTGGATTAAAACAATGCAGTCTGGACATCCACATTGTTTTTATTACATGCATATTACTGAAAAGAAGTGTTCCTAAAACCCAATGCTGTTGTCACATCTTGCACTTTTCCTGCATGGCTCCTAATCTCAGTCTCTTCATCCACCACACAGCACTGATTTCCCTTCATTCACTTTCAGGGGAAGTGATCTTTTTTTAAGCAGTGCTGAGGATTGTCTTCCTGTCGCCTTGTGCGTGGTCCTTGACGCGACCTGTTCGTATTTCTGAGCTCCACGTCTGCTTGAATCAATTTCCTGTCCAGTGGAAACCTTGAGTATTGTCGAGTTAGCAAGGGTTGGATGTTTTAAGAGTATTTGAAGAAATGTGTGACATGATGGGCTGTCAAGGCCTCTCAGGTCATTACGGTAACTGGATGTCAAGGGACTCATTTTGTTTTCTCACTGGAGGTGGATTAAACCTGCTGGGCTCAGACTACTTCAGTCAGAGGCGTGTAAAAGTTTCACACGCATATAACTACACCAGAGTGGCACAGAGACTCTTACATTTTCATTTTCAGCTGGCAGAAGAATAAATACAGGCAGAAGACATGCTTAAAGGTGGAGTATGTACGAAAAGCACTTTTTTTTTTTTACTGGTAGGCAAACATTTAAGAAGGGTCTTTGTCATTAATTAAACTTGTAATTTAATAACACATCAAATATGGACAGACTGGAACCTACATGTTTAAAAAAAGATGGAATTATGATTGTAGTTATTTTATTAGTTAATTTATTTTGAAAATATTGAAAATCTTACATACTCCACCTTTAAATGTTTTCCTACCAGTAAAAAAAAGTGCTTTTTGTCATTTGTCATTAATTAAACTTGTAATTTAATAACGCATCAAATATGGACAGACTGGAACCTACATGTTCAAATAAACTATCTAATTATGATTGTATTTATTTTTTTAGTGAATTTATTTTGAAAATATTGAAAGTCTTACATACTCCACCTTTAAAGATGGATAAAAATGATCAATGATGACAAACGAGATCTGCAGGGATCTCATTCAGGGAAACACTGGACATCTCTGAGCCTTTGTCCAGCAGTGTTTTTTCTTTCAGTTGTTTGAGGAAACCTTTATTAAATTGGCAGCAAATGATCCCATTATTCTTGGAGGTCATGATGATCAAGAACAGTGGACATGTAGCTTGATCTGTAACTGTTTACAGCTTTGTATGGAAGTGAAATGACTTCAAATAAATATTGAAAGAATAGCCAGGCTGCAGGGTCCTGAATAAGTTGAAGTCTTGTTATAGCGCAGTAAAAAGTGCATTACAGTAATCAAGTCTGTATGAGACTAAAGCATATATAAGCATTTTATTTAATTTATTTTTATTCTTTACTTGTTTGTTGAAGTGATAAATGATGTCATTGTGCTATAAACTTATTGTCATGGAAAAAAAAAAAAAAGAAAAGTTTGATGGATCCATGTTACAGTTTTGTAACATGGATCCGTATCCTGCTGGACATCAATCCGTTGGATGATGCTGCATTGCTGTCATAAACCATGCAAAGTCCTCCCTAACTTTTATATTTCATACAGTGCTCAAAAAATAAAGGGAGCACTTAAACAACACAATGTAACTTCAAGTCAACCACACTTCTGTGAAATCAAATTGTCCACTTAGGAAGCAACACTGTATGACAACTTACATGCTGTTGTATATATATATATATATATGTTTTTGTTATTATTTAAACTCAGTTTAAATAATAACAAAAGCGATGTCTGATTTCACTAAACTATAATTTAGCCAATATTTATTTATTATTACTTTTCTCACTCTCCAATTATTTGAGTGACATTTGTCAATTGTACCATTTTCTTTAATAAAAGGGTAGGAATTTATATATACAGTACATATGAATATCATTTTTTATATATAACAATATCAAACCTTAAGGAAAACTTAATTAAATATAAAGTGTTTAGAACTGGTTACTGGTTTAGTCCCCAATTACCCCAGCCCCCATCACCAGTCCCATTTTCAGCTTGACTTAGGAGACCCGCAGTCCTGCAGGTTTTCCATGTGTCCCTGCTTCAACACACCTGACTCAAATGAAATGGATCCAGCAGCAAATAAAGTTCCTGAGACTGACAATGATTGGACACATTGAAAGCTACAGGAGTGCTGCCCACATGGGATCAAGTTTGATAGCCCTGCCTGAGATATAGCAACAATTAAAGTTTCATATAAATTATTGTTGTTTTATTATTTGGTATCATTTATTTGAGGCAAAAGGCATTTAAAACCTTGAGTTTGACTTTGGTAAATGGGCAGATATAATAACCTCACACTGTTGTGTTAAGTATATTTCTCTGAATGTTTAAAAGGTTTTTGAAATGGAAGAAACGGTCTTGCAGGTTTCATTTTGTCCCCACACTTGCTACTCCTTGTGACTGAGTGCTCCCAATGCTCCCATTGCCACCACTGACTTTAAATGAATAAGTTTAAGTCAAACAGCAACCCTGTTCAAGTACATGTTAAAGGTAAAAGAGCCCGTCATGTTTCATATGACACATCGTCTCAGTTAGTTCACAGTTAGTGTGTGGCTCCTATTGTGTAATACGTGTTATATTTTAGACCCACGTTCCACCTTTTCTGTAACATTATGCAACAACATCCTGTATGCATGCATGATGGCCGTTGTTGGTGTCAGAATGAGGGATTTCCAAACTTAAAGGTGCTTCCTGTGCGCCTGTGTGTGTGTGACAATGTTCTGAGGTTACCTGCAGAAAGAATCATTCAGGAGGAAAATATATTGCTGTCATTAAAACAGGACGATGTCAGACGGCTTCAGAAATATACTGAAGATGCAGTTAAATGCATTATTTTGGGAATAATGTTCATTATGAACATATTTTTCTCAATTTTGACTTGTTTAAACCTTTTAATATAAAGTGATTATCATATGTATAACAAGTGTGTATAACATTTTTAATACAAATCTGAGTGTGTGTGGCTGCACCTCTTTGACCTTTCTGTTCCTGCCAGTAAATTATCAACCGTCAAGCCGACACACCGCAAGCAGCATGTCAGGTGCTGTTATCTCACACACTCACAGACAAGCACACACCCATTTGTGCAATGAAGTAGCCACTAAAAAAGAAAAGGTAATCAGCAGAAAACCCGATTGGACCCCTCAGCTGTTTCACACTGACCAGACACTTCAAATGACCCCTTCCAGACTGCAGACGGGCTGGCAGGTGGAGGAAGCAAGAGAGGTAGATAAGATGGATTTATCTCTTGTTTCATGAAACCAAGCAGGAGTTTAAAGAAAAGGATTCTGAATATTATAAATCCTATGGTGTTTTTTTTCCCCTGTAAGACACTTAAAGCTCACTTTTTTCTTAAAGTGTAGATATTTATTTTGTTCATGGAGAATTTTGATCTATTTAATTTTGAGAACAGCACATTTTTGCACAAATACAACAAAAAAACAACATGCTGTTCAACCTCAGTGACCACAGTCTGAAGCTAAATATATATTTGAGAGAAATACAGTAGTTGGAATAAGACTAGCTGTAATCAAGGCTAATTTCTGCTGGACAAAGTGAATTGACAGTGTAGTAAAATTTGGCTTTTTGATCTTGATTTTGTCCTGTTGAATCTCCAGATGTGTGAATACTTTTTTTTTTAAGATGCTTTGATGCTCAGTACAAAGTTTTTCACGTCGCTGTTGGAAAGTACTTTGCTTGTTAAGTTTTTTTTTTTTGTTCTTGTAACTCAGAAACTTTGCATGAGCCTGCAGCCTGCAAGCTTGAAGAACTTCTGTGAATGGTTGCTCTTCTTCAGGAGTGCCACCAAGAGCACAGTTCTTGTTTTCTTTGACATTCACGGCGTTGCGAGCTGTGAATTTGTGCTCCAGGCTCGGACTGTCATCACAGTCTGACCAAGATCTAGATCCTCTAAAGTGATTAGTGTTATCATGAAGCCTTGCGCCCTTCCAGGCATTGTAAGTCTTAGCGTGTAGGCCAATAGTGCATGCTAAACTGTTAGCATGTCTTTGAATTTGGTAGCATCATAGTCAGTGTTGTCTGTTTTCATTTCTTAAGTTGATCAACGAGCCATTTTATCCCCCAAAAAAAGAATTTCTATTTAATTATCTCAACTTTCCTCCCCGAGCCGTTCGCCTGTCAGCAACTTCAGCTCTTCATGCTCTGCTGAACATCCTTCCATCCTTTCCAGGCAACTTAAAGTAGGCGCAGGCCTCGAACTTCTCTCTGGGGGAGCCGATAGCATTTCACGTCTCCCCGCTTCAGTTCTGGTTGGAGTTACGTCCCTTTTGGGCCAAATGTGAGGAAGTTCAAAAAGAGGAAACTCTAAATAAACAAGATTACGTATGTTCTCGAGAAAAAAAGTTCTGACAAATAAACTTCATCTAGGTTGAGATCATCAGTTTGAAACTTTTCATAATTATTACATTAAAAAGTAGTCCTGAAACTTTTCAATGCTTCCACTCCTCACAGACAGGCAAGGAATCTTTTTTTTAAAGTGGAAACCCTGAATAAAGATTGAATAGAAAAGAATAAATCTGTAACATTCACACTTTAACTTGCAGACTTGTTCATTTACAGTTTTTAAAACCGGGTTCTGCCAGAGGTTTTCTTCCTGTTAAAGGGGAGTTTTTTTCCTTCCCACTGTCGCCGCGTGCAGCTCAGGATGGGGGATTAGATCGAAGTCATGACTCGATGCAATCATTTGGTTTCTATTATAGGATATGTAGGAATTAGCTTGAAATGATGTGTCTGTTGATTCGTGTCTGTAAAGTGCCCTGTGACAACATTGTTGTGAAGGGGCGCGATACAAATAAAGCTGAATTGAATTTGAATTGAAAATTACCTAATAAATACACACTATTCTCACATGAACTCACAGCATTTATTTCTCTAGTTGTTTTTAATAAACTCCAAAAAATAAAAGTTTTCAGTCAATTCAGATTTTATCTTTTCACTTCAACATTAAACCCCTTCATGAGAACTTAAAAACTGATGTAAAACAGCATTTTTTTATGAACGGTTTTATAATCAGAAACAAGATTTGAAGAAGCTTAAAGCTGCTGGATGGAAGCTGAAATGTGAAAATGAATGTTAAAGAGTAGATTTGAATCTCTTGTCTTCACCTAATCCTTCCATTAAAGGTGTGGCCGTGGTGTGTAGGTGGGTGGGGCCTCTGTCCAATAGACAGGTTTTTATGTGACTCTGGCTCCGCCTCTGTACCTAGCTTCAACTCAGGAAGTCTGATCAGCTTTTGTTGCTGCATCAAAGGTTGGGGGGGGGGGGGGTGAGGTGGGGCGGAAAAATTATAAAAGTGTCACCCCTCTCTCATTGCTTTTCATTCACAAGTGATCAGTCAGGGCACATTTTCATGCAAATAACAGCATCGCTTTTTTTTTTTTTTTTTCTCCTCCTCTCTCCGACGTTTCCCTAATAGCTTCTTACAAATGATGTGCCATTACAAGGAGGTTTATTTAAACAAATTTAATACGTCTTTAATCAACCCTCGGTGAGCGCCTTTCAAAAGGTCACACGCCACATCAGGACGGGCTCCATATAACCCCTCCCACCCCTCACATCACAGCATTAGCTCGAAGACGGAGGGGAGGAGGACGACAAGAGAGGGGCGGGAAGAGAGAATTATTTCACAGACAACTCATTTTAAGCAAATCTTTATTTACATTTTTATTCAGTTATTAAATTTTATTTCGCCAGGCGGTGGAAAGAGTGGGGGCCTCCACTCAGAAACACACACACACACATGCAGGAGGGGTGTGTATGAACCTTTTGTATCATGTCTGACATGGCAGAGCCCTTGATCTTTTCTGACATGAGCAAGCGGACGCTGCACACGATAAGCTTCATTTACAGGTTATAAAAATATTGTACGCATAGTTTTTTTTTTTTGGTATATTTGCAGTCTTTGTAATGCAGGAAGGCAGCAGATGGAATGCTTCGGCCTTGCAAAGCTTTTCATTTTATGGCTTTGTTTACAGCTGCATCCAGTGTAACACAACATAATAAAACAACAACGACAAAAAAAAAAAAAAAAAAAAAAAAAAAAAATCTACACAAAGCTGTAACAGATCAGACCGAATCTCTCACTTAACTCATGTTTTGTTGTTTCATTACCACTGCCACATGCACGACCTCAACTGAAGCCAATAAACAAACCAATTTGAATGCGTGAGCCGGCACCGTGCTCCCGAGATGGAGATATTTCAATATGCAAGGATTGAAAGTGTGTGATACTACTTCAGAGGTATGTGATGTGACCCAGAAGGTCTTAAAGCACCGCCTACAGTGCAGATTACTATGCAGGCTCAGTTTAACATAACATATTAGGCCTTCTTACCTTCTTCTCACAAAGACCAAATTCTCCCCAGACTCAGCTTGTTAACCTGGAGGTGCAGCGTGAACGCAGCGCTTTGTGGAACCGGTCATTTAACTGTGTGTGTTATACATCTGAGTCATCAATGCAACAGGACAGGCTTGACCAAATCTTCCAATTCAATGTAATTAATATCTGTTTCATGAATAAAGTTATTTAAAGAGAGCTTGTGCGTGAGATCACAGTGGTCGATCCTTCCGGAGCATCTCAATTTTTTTAGGGGGGTTAACCCTTTCCACGCTAATGTCTTTTTCTCAGGGTGGCATTTACACAAAATGAATTGCTTGCTTAGACACAGCTAACTAAATAAAAGACAGTGGGGGCTGATACTATGAAAAATGGATTTTCATTACTGTTTCATTGATTCTAGTAAATAAGGTCCGCGGGCCTCCACCGCAAAACGGTAATAATTTAATCTAAGGTGACACAGACCAAAATGTATGTGGACAAAAAAATCATCCTTGAATATTAAACAAGGGCCCCGAGACAAGAGAGAGGAGGAGCGGAGGGGGGCGGGGGGGGGGGGAGTGTTTGCAGGCACATTTAGATGTATGCAGATTGCCGTCCAACCCATTTAAAAACAAGAATTAGGTATTCCCGTCATAAATCACGCTTGCTGCTACGGATATGCCTTGTTATGTCGGTGTTTAGCGGAAACCTGAAAGGTTAAAGCACTCGGTGCATTAAATTGTACAAGGATAATTAATACTTTTCTCCTGGCTATTTATAAAATATGGAAAATAGAGTCAGCTGAACTGTGACAACACACTCGTTTGAGGAGGAAAGCGACGTAAAAAAAAAAGAAAAAAAAAAGAAGAAGGAAGCGAGCAGAGATTCAGGCTCGAAACACTCAGGATATTACAGCTGTGAAAAAGCAAACACCTCCTAGGCTGCACTTTTTTTTTTTTTTGCCTTCATTGTATTCCAAAGTCTTTAAAACCATTACGCTGCACACATCTCAGTGGGCTTACAGCCCCTGAAGGCAACAACCTGACCAATCATCTCCAGTTTGTTAGGGCTCGCACCCTGCAGCTCAAGTACTGCCTGACTTTACTCATATGTGTCCTCCTCACATATGTGTGTGTGTTAGTGTCACTAATTAGTGCCTGTTAGTGGTAAACTAGTGCAAACTCCCCTAATTTGTCAAGTCTATTGCAGAGGTGTTGACCTCTCACGCATACCGGTGTCAGTTCGTCAAGAACTAGCACCTCAGGGAATGAGGTGTTGCATCTACCTGGCTCTGTCACACCTTTCCTGACAAGCTGTCGAGGTCCGTGTGAGTACTTTAAAGTGCAGCAGGAACACACTTTAAAAAGCTGATGTGTGAATGCCTTTGATGCTCTGTTTAGTTATGTAAAAAAAAAAAAAAAAAGGGGGGAGAAAAAGAACAGAAAACTGCGGGTCATTTGGCAAATGGCGGCTCGTTTTGTGAGCAAAAGGCGACTTGACAAGTGTCCGAGTTCATTACACCGTGTTAGTCCGTTCACCGACTTGTGCTCCAGTGGTTATTATGCGTGCCTCTAACATGCGCCGAGATGATCATGTCACGTTTGGAAGATAATAGCCCCAGCATACAAAAAGCACAACATCTGGAGCGAGAGCGAAGGTTTCACTGAACCACAGCAAAGGCCCGCTTCGTCTGATAAAGGTACATGCTTAACAACCTAGATTATGTAGGTTACATGCTTTAGTGGTCAATTGCTCCCACTTTTTATCTCCCTCTCCCATCTTTCTGTTTGACTCGCTCTGCCGAAGGTGCTCAGGTTTCACCGAGGAGCTCCTGTTAATTCATGCGCAGAGCGGTCGGAGCGGTCTTTGCCACCGATAACGAGAGCGCTGTCTTCACTCGACGCAGGGATTATGTACACTTCCTCCCAAGCCGGGTGCAGAGCTTAGTCACTAGCTGACCTCTCAGAAAGCGTGTTCATTACAGCACAGGAAAGAAAAGACAGTTACACTGATGACAGCACCGCACTCTGAGCAATCTTTTAGTGAAGCGTCAAAGCCGCTCAGATCTGTCCCTCTCTAGCTACAACCGCCGCTGACCTTTTCCACGTTTGCCAAAGTATGAGCGCCAGCCGTCAACTGTATCATCCTGATTAGGCCCAGTCACTATTGGAACGCCACATTTCGACTGACAGTGATGCTTCTGCTTTTTCCTTCCAGGCAGGAGGAAATTAAAAAAAAAAAAAAAAAAAAAAAAAAAAAAAATGAAATGGAAAAAGGGCCAAAACTGAATAGTGCCATGTCTGAGACATGCTGACTGGCTCGGTTCCAGTAAACACAAACACACAATCACTGGAAAAGCATGCATATTCACATGTGCAGGCTGATATTAATGGATGCAAGCACATGTAGTTTGCACACAAAGTTGTGTGTGCTCAAGATTAACCAGCATAGATGTTTCTTTTAATTTTATTTTGTTTGATTTATTTTGTCTAATTAGACTTGTCCACAGGTCTGTGTGTGCATGGATGAAGTGAGCTTAACTTATTGTTAGTTTTCTTGCAGTTTCTGGCCAAAACAACTTTATTGCATGTGGAAAAGTAAAACATGCAGTATCTAAAATCCTCTACCTTTGACCTAAAGAAGGTCTTTATAACTCATAACACTTAAAACTGAGACATTATTGAGATTTTATTAAAAAAAATAAAATAAAAAGAGGACTCTCAGCATTTTTTTTTTGTTTGTTTGTTTTACAAAACATCAATATGCACCAGTTAAAATCTTAAAAAACAGGAAAAACAATAAATAGTTGAAGGAAGTTTGCATGAGCTGACAGAAAAGGTCATAGTTTAATTCCTCTAAAAATTAATTCAGGAAAGATTACTTGATTTAAATCACTTAAAACAAGTAGAATCAGTTTCTGTGCCTGCACACACTCTCTTCCACTCAGGCGATTGTTACTAATTTAGGTCATGCTTTCTGTGGGTAAAGTGTGTTCCTGAACTTATTAAAATATTTGCTGTTTGCTTGCAAAAATTAGCAGAAGATAAACTCGTAGCAAATTGTTCTTGTGTCTCGTAATGGATGTAGCCTCTGGCCACACTGTAATTATTCCTATTAGCAAATTAAGTTGTTACCTTGCCTCCTTCCTCCTTCTTTTCTCTTGTAAGTGGTGGAAATGATGAGGAAATTGAAAATAAGACAAGAGCTTTTCTGTCTGTTCAGCTTCCAGGTTTGTGGTTAAATGTCTGGCAGTAGCATTTTAACTGCAGGTGACACCATATTTACATGCATTTCCTGTTTCATGACTAAAATAATTGATTGAAAATATGCATAAGAAGGAAGTTAAAGTCTGAAAACCGACTCGTTGTTTTAGCACAGTTGTAAAAACAACAGGAAATTCTGTGTTTTGATGTTGGGATTTCTAGTAGATGTAAGGAAAAAACACTTACAGGGTTTGTACAGTCATGAAAAACCTGGAAAAGTTATGGAATATAACTATTTCCAGGCCCTGGAAAAGTTAAGTTGAGTCTTTGGAAGTCTGTTTGCAGCAACCATCAGCCATGAAAGTCAGGCCACTTATCTGCAAGAACACATCCTCCAAAACTCAGCATGTGTATTTCAACTTGGAATCTGATAAATTTGTGGTGAAATTGTGTAACAAAAGAAAAAAAAAAAAAAAAAAAAAGCCCTAGCTCCACATAGGCCCCAGGTATCCTCTTATGTCACAACTGCTGGGAACACTGGAAACCACAAGTCTGACATTGGGCAACCTCAGCACGTACAGTGGGATATTACACTTTCCTCAAAACGGTTGGCTCTATTGAAAGCTGTGGTGGAAGTGTCTTTCCCCAAAAGATATTCAGCACTTTTTCACTTTATTTACTTATTGCACCATTGTGTTTATGCAAAAAAAAAAAAAAAAGATTCAGTTTCCCCCTGTCAGGATGTGGCAGATGTTACAAAGGAGGTGCAGCTAAATGTGAAGCAGGTAATATGATTTAGTGGAAATTCTGTGGTGTCCCTTACACTTCTCACTTGGAGCCCTAAGGGACCCCAAACGTGGGTCTTTTTTCATCAGAAACATAGATAATCCATTTAATCATTTTTTGTCAACAAAGTGTTCCCTTTAATATAATATAATATAATATAATATAATATAATATAATATAATATAATATAATATAATATAATATAATATAATATAATATAATATAATATAATATAATATATGATAATATAATATATGATAATATATGATAAACATGTATTCAAATTCACCTTGTGGTTGGAGAAACATAGTAATTTTCCTAAAAATATACAAATTTGTGCAAAATAGGCTTCGGGTTAGGAGGGTTAAAATATGCTACCAGTGGTCACTTTACATGTTGGACCCTCTATGCCTACTGAACTGTTGAATTGATCTGATAAAGTATTGGGAACACTCCTGAGACTATAGAAGTGTCCTGTTGGATTGAGACTTTGTGACTCATTATCCAGCTGGAAGTATCCATGAGAAGATGCTACATTGTAGTCATAAAAGGATGGACATGGTGAGCAGCAACCCTCAGACAGGCTGTGGTTGTTAAAGCAATCTGAAACATTGATACAAGGCAGGATGGATCCATGTTTTAATGCTGTTTACACCCAGTTCTAATAATACCGGCTGAATATGGAGCTGAAATGGAGACTCATCAGACCAGGAGACATGTTTCTATCATCTATTGTCCACTTTTAGTGTATCTGTATGAATTGTAACCTCAGTTTCATGTTGTTAGTTGACAGGAGTGGCCCCCGGCGTGCTCTTCTGCTTCCAGGTTGTGTGTTCAGACATGATGTTCTGCATATCTTAGTTGGAACCAGTGCTTATTTGAGTCCATTGTTATCCTTTCTATTATCTCCAACCAACCTTCCCGTTTTCATCTGGCCTCTGACACCAACAAGGCATTCTGGTCCGGACAACTGCTCGCTGGATATTTTCTCATTTTCAGACCATTATCTGGAAAGCGTAGAAGTCATGGAGTGTGAAAATCCCAAGAGTTCAGCAGTTTCCGAACCACGCCGTGCCCATAAACCATTTACATCCTCCTCATCCTGATGCTCAGTTTGAAACGAAGCAAGGGATTTTGACCATGTCTACATGTGTAAATCCACTGAGTTGCTGAACAGCTATTAATATGAACAAGCAATCAAACAGGGGTCCCTAATAAAATGGGAGATGGTGCAGTTACTTTATTGAATGGATGAAAATTAAGATAAAACAACATTGAAAAAAAATATTCTTTTGTGAAAATTTTGGAAAAAATGTAGAAAAATTAAACATTCAGATTGCTGACGACTTAAATTAGCACTGACTCATTTTTTTTATTTTTTTTATTTTTTTATACCATTCTGGAAATATGAATTGACCCCTACTTTGTGGCACACATTAACCCTCATGCACTGTCCTTGATCCAAACCTAGCAAACTTAATGACACTTCTAGTCATGCTATCCTTTAACATTCCATTTTTAGTGAATCGGTCAAAAATAGCCATGACACATAAGCGCAAGTGTCCAATTTCTTTGAAATAATAATCACTGACAGTGTGTTCTCTTTGAAAGTTTGACACTGCCTGGGGTTGTGCTCTCTCTGCACAGCCCTCTCTCTCTGTTGATCTACTGTGGTCCTCCTGATAGCACAAACCAGCGTAAAAATCACCGGAGCCGGAGCGCTCGATTCCACACGGATAAGAGCTCTTTCGTGAGAAGCTTCCTTGTGACTGAAGTGCGAGGGGCGAAAGTATCTGGGGCGCTGTGGATGTGGCCCAAGGCGGGGAGCGAAAAAAGATAATATGCTGTTTTATCTGTGAGATTCAAAAGGCTTATGCAATGAAACTTTAAAAATAATGACTTATGTACATCTTAAACCTGCAGCAGCACATTCTGCCTCTTTCCCTGCAATCCTGCCACTTCCACCACTGTCCGCTAATGACTAATTGTCCTGTCCGCTGCATGCAAAAACAATGTTTTTGTTTATTTATGTATTTATTTCAACTGGGCGAATGCTTGCTCTAATTGGTGATTGGCAGCTGAGAGATGTTGAAATGGAATATGTGATTGTACTGAACAGGAGGACGTACAGTCGCTGTTAGTGGAGCAAACGCTAAATTGGTGAAGAAGTGTTTTGACAAGCGAGTGGTGATGCTTAGATAGGATCAGAATTTGTAGAAACAAATGTTGGTTTATGGATAATTATGTGAACAACATGATTTAAACTGATCTTAAGGAGTGATCAAGATATTTGATCAAACAGCATGAGCACTTAATGCGAATTAAAACTATAATAAGGAGGATGTTTGGACTGACCATAGGACAGGTCTGCAGATTTGACGTGAAACAGTTAATTATTACTAAAAAAAACACGTGCATGGAATAATATGAAGTCATTTCAGACACGTGTTCCTTTTTATTTAATATAATTTATGCTGGTTTCATGTAAAAAAAAAAAAAAAAAAAGTCACAAAGGTTGGATGAACTTTATAACTTCAGACCATCAGGTGCAGAATCTCAGCGTCTTTTATTTAACAGGTAAAGAAAATGAGGAGTTTCCACATTTACCAAACATCCCTTTGTCTGAGTTATAAAATATGTACTGATGATGGATGAATGTGTAAGAAGAGAAGGATGTTGGAAATATGAATGGATGGATTAGAGAATGATGGATGGATGATTAAAAGGAAGGATAGTAGAATGAATGGGAGCAGGATGGAAGGATGTTGAGAGAGGAAAGTGGACGAGGAAGAGAAAAATGAATGAAGAATGAATAGCAGAAGGAAGGGAAGTTGGATCAGGAGGAAGACAGGAAGGTAAATAAAAGAGGGAAGGATGGAATAGATGCAGGAAGAGAGGATGGATGGATGAATGGCTGAACGAGGGGAGGGATGGATAAAAACTGGATCAGGGATGGAGGGGTGAGTTAAAGAATGTAAAAGAAAGATTGCTAAATGAATGGATGAGGGAAATAAGGATAGATGGATGGAAAAACAGATAAAGAAATGGGTGAGGGAAAGGAAGGATAGATGAATTCATAGAGGAAAGCAGGATCAGTCTAAGAGAGAGGAAAGAGGATAAATTGATGAAAGATGAATGGTTGAGATATGGAAGGATGGATGAACAGATGGCTGAAGGAAGGAGAGGACAGATGAACGACTGGATCATGGAGGGAAAGATAGAAGAATAGACGGAGATAAGAATGGAAAAACAGATGAGAGAGAAATATATATTCTGATGATGGAGGAATGGTTTAAAGAATAGACGGATGATCGAGGAGGAAGGTGTGGATGTTGGAGATGAGAGGAGTGGTTGCGACATGGACTCGCTGCCTAACAGGTCAACTTCTAATATAAAATTATTATCCTCCCATCATTCTACCAGCAAGACTTGTTAAGAATCTCTGGATTATTTATTAACTAGATGAACCCTGCAGTTTAATGACAGTTTGCACACATCTGCAATGAATGAGGGTTCAAGAAAATTCCACGTGAAAGAAACTCTTGTCTGTGTGAGCAGCCTGGTGATGTGAGCACCACCTCTCCAACTCTGCCAGTAGGAAGTCAATGACTGTCTTTGTTGTGGTGGACAAAGAGTTAACATAAAGCGCACAGAAGTCCATCCTCGGGGACTGGAAGGGATCAGAACAGAGCCGCTAACATGCAGGTCTTTGGAGCCATAGTCGCTGGCTTGATGCCTGCGTGGAACAGTTCTTCTTTGGTTATGTTCTTTAGTGTTTGTAAACAAGTACACACCCATTTAGTCACTGCTTGTTTAGCTTGGGCAGGTAGTTTAACCAGGAGCATGGGTTTGATTTTTTGTTTCATCAATCATTGACATACAGTATATTAGCAATATCGTGTTATTGAGTGACTAGTAACAAGGAAAACTTAATAAAGTGTAATATTCAATTTATGGATTGATAGAAATTTCTTTCTTTTTTTTGTTTTGTTTTTAATTAAATTTTAGTTCAAACATTTTTTTTCTACCTGACAATGACTGGAACTTCAAACTTATTATAGAAGAGAAGATTTCATCACCACTATCTGAGATGTGTCTTGTTACACCAGAAAGCAGACTGGCGATGGATAAGTTAGTTGCTTTAAAGGTGGAGTATGTAAGATTTTCAATATTTTCTAAATAAATTAACTAATAAAATAACGACAATCATAATTAGAAAGTTTTTTTTGGACATGTAGGTTCCAGTCTGTCCATATTTGATGCGCTATTAAATTACAAGTTTAATTAATGACAAATGACAAAAAACACTTTTTTTTTACTGGTAGGCAAACATTTAAGAAGGGTCTTTGTCATTAATTAAACTTGTAATTTAATAACACATCAAATATGGACAGACTGGAACCTACATGTTTAAAAAACTATCTAATTATGATTGTAGTTATTTTTTGAAAGTTATTTTTTTTTTTTTTTTTTAATATTGAAAAACTTACATACTCCACCTTTAATCAATACATCATAATCTGTTTTTATGTTGCTTTGACTGATTGATTAAGCCATCAATGTCACATATTTTTTTCCTAAAAAGCCAAATGAATAAACTAAAGGTAAATGTTAACAGAACATGATACCAGTTTTGCTAAAATAGTTTATCGCCCAAAAGTATGGAATCAGATTTGTGTCAGAATCTCCAAGCAAAACTTTTTAAAACTCAAGCAAAAAACAACAATTACAACCAAAACTTTCTAAAGCGTAAGTAAAATAAATGAACTCAAAATTTAAAAATTAACAATCATTTTGAAAAATGGTAAGCTTTTACTTTGTTAAATTGAGTAGTTTTGTTTGCACTCAAAAACTCACCAGCCAATTGCCCCTGAAAAGAGCCCGCCGATAAAAGGTTTGTGTCAGAAATGAAACCAAACAATCGAGAATCAAAACCAAACACTGTGAAGTGCAACCAAATAGAGAGAAGAGAGAAAGAAAAAGAGGAAACTGAAAACAAAACTACTCAATTTAACTAAATAAAAGCCTAATAGTGTTCATGATGATTGATAATTTTTGATTTTGAGATCATTTGTTTTACTGAAGTTTTAGAAAGTTTTTGGTTTTAATTGTTGTTTTTTGTTTGAGTTTGAAAAAGTTTTGCTTGGAGATTCTGAAACAAATCTGATTCCATACAAAAGTAATCATGTTGTCTTTCAATAGATTGCATGCCGTTTTGCATTGACATTATAACAAAACAACTATCCAAAGTGATCTACTTCCTTCTTTTACAGATGTCTCACCACTTATTTTGTTCTGCCTGAATTGACTGAGGTTAGTGTCACACATTTGGAGTTGTTGGATAACCCGACTGTAGCCTGAAAATTCCCCAAATGCATATACATTTTGGATTCAGTGGGAAGTTTTGCCAGCCTTTCCAGCTGCTTTGGCAGAACACTCACCATCATTTGGATGTGTTCCTCCAAATCTAGCTGGCCTGAGAAATAGCAGGGTGTCAGTGAACTCTGGAAATGACTAGTAACAATTTGGGAAGGTGTTTCACTCTCCACATTTAGGACTGGATGCTGTTATGTGAGACAGTCATCTAACTCAGTTAGATGTTGTTTCTTGTAAAGGCAAGAAACACCTAAAGTCACTCCAACTGAGAGATTTAATTTCTACATTCAGATTTCAAAGAACGCCTTGATTATTTTGAATAGTTGTCGCTGTGTATCCCAATAACAACTGGTTTTGTCTGCGTTTGTGAACATGAAGTCATTTGTTGTTGTTTGTTAGCTCAGGATTTTGGTTTCTCAACAAGCTTGCTTTACATGGTCTCTGGCATCGGAGCCCATAGAGAAACAGTTCAGTATGTGTGTGTCCTGACACCCTTAATCCCTCGTGTTCCAGGGTTGTTTCCTGTTGTTTCAGACTGTTTTCACTCCTAACAAACCTCTCTCCAGTTTGCTTGGAAAACGTGAAAGATCCACATTTTTCAGGCATCCTGGTGCCGTTATGTCCTTGTTCTCACCTGGCCAAACAAACTGAATCAAAAGCATGAAAAACTTCAGGCGTGCTTGGCGTGAGCGCACCCTGAGCGATACTGCAATGACAGAGTGTGCTGCAGATACATAAAACCTGGCCGTGGTCCCACATTAACATTGCCTGTCTGCTGATAAATTGTCCATGGCTACATGTGCAACGCGTTAAGATGGCTCTCACCGCTGGTAGAGACACCTGCGTGATTGATGCATGCTATTTAGCAGCGGGAGAGAGCAAGTGCACCTCGGCCCCAGGGAGCGTTCGCCAGCATCTTGCGGTGGACAGCTGTGGGTGGCCACAGGGAGACGGAGACGAGAGAGGAGCAAAGGTGCAGTGAGTACGAAAAGGTGGGAAAAAAAAAACAAAAACTGGGAGAGATGAAAGAGAGCAAACGGAAAAAACTGGAAGACAAAACTTTGAGCTGAAATGACAGAAAGAAAGAGTGGATGGATGAGAACAAGAGCAAGCGACCCACATCTGTTACTCATTATCCTCCTGGCCCCCTCTCTGGTAATCGCTCCATCTGACATAACTCACAGCAGACCTCACTTTGACTACAGATGGGAGTCGATAGAAGGAGGGGGGTAAAAGTTATTCAAGGCAAAGCTGCAAAAGGTACAACAGATCTATCACGCCGAGCGCAAAGACACAAGAGGTGGAAAAAAATCCCCTTTTGCTGCTCAAGAATTGAAGCATTGAAGGGAAATTCCAGTTTCTTACAACCCAAGGCTTTTTGTCCCACTATAGACATCGCTGCTATTAGTGATAATAACACTGTAGTTACCATGGTAATAGCCAAGATCTGGAAGTGCTGCAAAACTGCTGAACAGAGGTCTGACTGGGCAGGAAACACTAACAACAGCATGGTCAGACAGGTTGTAAATTACCGTCTAGGCCAACCGGATTCGCCAAAGAAATTTTAATTTCACTAAATGACGTCGTGAAGTTAATGTTGCTTATTGTTCATCCGACTGCGCTGCATACCCTGCTCTGATATTGCAGCGTTTTATTTGTGAAAAAGCAACTAAAACAAGATCAATCTCATAAATTAGAATTGCAGCTAAAAAGCTTTAGTGAAAAAAAAAAAAAACCCAAAAACTGATGAACTGGTTTAAAGCAAAGAGGATGGACACAAATAAAAATGACATGAATGCAAATAGGGAGGGGATGCAGATAGATGTTATTATAATCAGATTCTCCTCAGTATATTGCAGGTTGTTGAAATCTTGAGGATGTGCAGAGGTTGTTGAGGCCTCTGCCTGCACTTAATCACGATGTCTTGAAATGAGATCGGTAGTCGCGTCAAGGAGACCCCAGGGGCTGGTGGCCCACTTGTAGACTCAGGAAGGTCAGGCCCCTATTGTGCTCCTCAGTAGTCAAGTGCTCTTTTTTAATCACAGAGCTACTCCCGCTCCGAGTATTGCAATCATACAAACATCAGCGTCCTGTTTCCAGTGACCAGAACAGCTTCTGAATATGCACGATGTTATACCTCTTTATGATTAAGTCAATGGTTCAGTGGAAGCAGGTGTGCAACATCCAGCACCTGCGTCATGACCTCAGCCTTTCATATGTCTACCTTTATCTCATTTAAATAGTCCTGAATAGCTTTTTTTTGTTTACAGACAATGTGGAGCCTTCTTACAGCTGATTTATTCATAATATAATGTAGCGCTGCCTGAAGACTTTCAGGAAAGTAATTCTTAATATTAAAAGCTGATTTGGTCCTGATTGATCCAACACACAAAGAATGAAATTTGTATTTTCTGATTTTGGACATTTTGTAGGCATTAAATTGTTATTTCCAAGTCTGATCTGGTGATGAAAGGTACACAAAGCCAGACCAGGACCTTTTCCCGACCCTGACCAACTCATTATTGGGGCCTAAACGAACTATAAATAGCAGTATTTTTGTCATATATGATCTGATGCTTCTTTTTAGTACTTCCTGTATTTTATCCTCTGAGAGATAAAAAACCCATCACTTATCAATAATATTTTAAAATGTAGTACAAACATAAAGAAGTATCTAGTATGTTTAAATTAGTGTTTTATTTTGTCTTAGTCTGAAGAATGAATGTGTTTCTGACTTGATCCTAACAACTTCAGACAGTCTAAGACTGTTTAAATGCAGTTTGTCAAAGTTGATTTCGAAGCTGCTGTTATAGGATTGCAGGGATCAGGGAGTCAGGGAGAAACTTAGTAAAGGAAAGGCATCTTGCAGCTGGAAAAACACACACTTAAATGAAGACAAGCGCAAGACTTTGAACGGCACCTGCAGGTGACTGCTCACCTTCACTTCCATTCATCAAAACCCTGTTTACTCTGGATGACAGACCGGGGTCATGCAGGAATTGACTTCCCTGGAAAGATGGATGCAGCGTGCTCCACATTTGTAGGAAAAGCCTGGCAGCTGTGGCCAGAGGCGCAGATTTACAGAGGGATGGCTTCTACGCTCAGGTAGCAATATGGCATTAAATGTTAAAGTGGAACTATTCTGTGTATTTCAGCCTAATTTATTTTTATTTCTGAGACCAGAAGGGCTGGGATTGATCAAGTTATTGTCACAAATCACTTTATTTACTTCAGACCGACCCTCTCCGTAGGCTGTCAGATCAGCCTGTGGGCAAAACGAGTGGATTGAGACTCTTCCTCATTAAGCCCCGCCTCCCGCCACGGCGCTACATCGGGAGCGCGCACCGCACCTGCTTTCGCCGTCATTGTAACATCTCATAAACAGAAGGATTAGGCTCATATGAACTCAGTAAAAAAAAAAAAAAATACAGTGTCAACACATAGCATACAGCCCTACATGTTGGAACCTGAATCAGACCCTGAAAACCAAGTGGAAAACAGCAACCCACAGCAAGGAATGCAGCAGGATGTCTCTCTTTGGTAAACTCACCAGACATCGTTGGAAATAACTTTATCCCACGTTTTCCACCCGCCTGATGTATTTGTACATGCCCTTGTTAACCAGTAGAAGGTAACCAATCACCGAATCTTATCCCACGGGACGTCACAAGGATTTCCAAGTAGAAAAAACTCTCTAAAATGACGCGTTTTTCGTCGCCATGGAAACCAAACGGAGAGCGTGCTGGAAAGCAGTGGAAAGCAGTGACCAGTGGAGAAAAATGATGCTGAAATGTTTTAGTAATTTAGGTGATAAAAAACTGTCGTTCACATGTCTGATGAGGATTCAACACTGTAACACTGTAGAAAGCTCAGAAAACTTAAAATACCATCATAGCACCCCTTTAAAGAAAAGAAGTAAGTTTACTGTAGAAGTAGATCCGCTTTTTAAAATATAGTTCAAGGTTTTGATTGGTGTGAAGATTGAATTTCCCAGTATTAACACCTGTAAACTGTGTATTCAATTAAATCTTCTTGGATTTATTTAGTTTATGGAGAGGAATAATATTTCATGTACGTAAAATTTCTGAATGAATAATTAAAGGTAAAAACTCTGTACTTGTTTCCAACAAGGAACTCATTTTTGGGTCATTAAAGATGACCAAAAACCTTTAAAACCTATAAATATGTCAGTTGTTTCTGATGTAAACTACTGGCACACACTGTACTGGTTGAATTAATCACACTGATTACATTACAAACATCACGACCGAAATAGGTTAGCGGCAACATGCATGGGCAATCTTCAAATTATGGCTTATACATTTAAAGCTGCAGGAACAAGACTCCTCAGTTGATATTGAGCTTCACTGGTGCATATTCACTAACAAAGTCTCAATTAAATTTGCACAAACCAGTTGACTTACAGTAACCTCGGAGCTTTCAGGGCCTGCAGACCCGCAGGGCCTTGGGGCGAACGCCTATCTCTGCTCGGTTTGTAATCAAGCTGAGATGTGAGCCGCTTGAGGTCCCTGTGCAAAGAGGGAAAAGTTAAACAGAAGTGAGATCAAAGGTCAGAAGTACAGTTTAGACTTCACCAGAGAAAAAAAGAATTATGCTCACAAATATGACTAAATGATAAATAATCCTTTCCTAGACCACCGTGGCTTCCTGTTGGAGCAGATCAGCTCGGTCTCACTGCCCACACAGCTCACACTCTTTAACTTTTGTAGGGCAGCAAACATGTGACACAATAATGTAATAAGGTAAGCTTCACTTAAATACAGGAAAGGCATATTAGATACGTTATGGTTTTAAAAAGAATGCATGATCTTGCCTCTGGGAGCTGGTGGGAATGTAGGAGGGTGTGAGAGGATTGTGCATGGGAAAAAAAAAAAAAAAAAGAAAAAAAAAATCTTCCCTTCACTCCTGAGCTCAGATAAGCCAACATTTCCTCCCCTGTTTAGGTTTATTTTCCTTCGGCTTTAGAGCCAGGTCCTGAATCCCACACTACAAAGCCCCCTGCTCAGAAACCAGAGCCATCTTAAACCTGGACCAGTGGTGTGCTCTTACTTGACCCCCACCTCCAGTGTTGACCCTTCAGCTGGAATACACAGGTAGCACACACCATCACGTCCAATCCGCATTACAAATCTTTATTCTCCTCAGATGTACAAAACTTATTTGTAAAGCAATCAGAGCAGCAAAATCAAACATTAGAATTAAAAATAAAGCAGAAGTAGGTGTCTCAGTGGCATGAATGATGGCTTTCTATGACAAATATGCATCATTAAAAGTGTCAAATATTTCCATGAGTGCAGCGTTGAAGCGGGAAGGTTTTGTGGAGCAGCAGTGACGGATGGATGATGACAGGAGAACTTCAAAGAGCATTTTTAACAGTGGTCAGTCCGGGCTAACCTGGGAATGGCGTGGGCGCAATCTTGCGCATAAGCTGGTATTTTCTTTTTTCTTTTTCCTGTTGCTGAGGAAAATAAACCACCGTGGAGCCCCTTTCCCTTCAGGCTCTCTCCCACGTTTAACATGTTATCCTCAACATCTGTAATAATAAGAGGTCATTTGTTGTGATTACGGCTTTTATCTGCAACCTGCATCTTACATCTACAACATCCTCTTCGTTACACCTTCCTCCCTGTGCTGGTGTGTTTACCCTCCCAATGCTAAAACTCCTGTTCAGAGAAGCTGCGCTTAATTCACTGGTACTGTGACTGATATGCATAAACAGCAACAATGTACAATAATATACTGAATAGTTATAAGTGAAGACCACACAGATGTATTTAACCTGCAGCTCTAAAATCTTTAAGAGGGATCAAAAGCAGTTTATTACTTTGTTTACACAATAATCATGAGTCTGTCAATAAGATTTTACATAAATTCATCGAACTTACTGAGCAGTAAAGAATGCATTACTTGTGATACTGATCTGGATAAATTCAGGACTAAGAAATGAAACACTTTGGATACGTTACAAAGAGGCTTTCCTGACACAGGAAGAGTCTTGGGAGATGACCAAGCATCATGACATGATCAGTCAGTATATACGTGTTTCCACATTAGAAACAATTCTCTGCATTTTCTAACCATTTCACATACAAACATGTCAGCTGAGTCGATCAGACACTGATTTGAGACAAAGGGGTATCCAACATCGGAGCCTGTTTGAGGTTTGAACTCCTCTTTTGGCTGTAAAACCTTGATCCACCAGATAAAGTCTTGTCTAATACGCTGTTTTCACACAGGTTTTTGCTATGAACGTATTTCTAAGGTCTGTCCAGGGTGCCTCCTGCTTAGTAGCTATGATAGACTCCAGTCCCCAATGAACCTACGATGGATGGATGGATGGATGGATGGATGGATGGATGGATGGATGGATTAATGTCCAGGTGTGGTGAAATGCTTGTAGCATTTGCTCAAGATATTTTACTGTGATTTCCAAGTCAGTAAATCTCTCATAACTTCACAATTAATCTTACAAACCATTTACTGCAAGTGTGTGTGCTGCAACGAGTTGGTGGTTTTTGCTCTTTCCAGTCAACACTTGCTAGTAATGCGTTAATAACACCTCAAGGTGACTTCAGTTTGCGAGCTGTTCATCAGCTGCCAGTTAGGAAAGAAAAAGCATTACGTTTTATGATTGCTAAGCTGTGAGTGGGGCTGGGAGATTTAGTACTAACAGAGAGTAAAAATAAGAAATGCCCAGAACTAACGAATATCTCTTGGAAATCTCTTCAAGAAAATAAACTAACTGATAGATAAAGCTAGTAGGATATATCATAAGTTTAAGATAGTACCAGTGAATGGAGATTTTTCCACATTATCACGGGGAAATCTTACAGTGGAGTTGAATGCAACCATCACATGTCATTATGTAAGAAGATGCAACAAGAAAAGGTGTTGTTCTGCAGACCAGAGAGATACCGGTGTAGCATACTGCTGAAAACCTTTCAAATGCATTTTTCTGTAGCAGCTGAACACTGCGGACTAAATGGAAAAGTAAAAGTAACATGACAAAGCTAGCAGCATGATGTTAGCCTGCAATTAATACTTTCTGACATTTAAATGATGGTTTAATAATTCTCTGTATCTTTTAATTGTATTTTTTGTTTGAAATACTCGTCTCTTGTAGGATCTGAGGCAAGCGGCAACCTCTGGCAGTTAAAAGTGAAGCCTATGTAGAAGTGCATAAAACTGCAGTTCCTCCTTCATCCACTAGGGGCTCCAAAAGAGAGCAAATCCCCATAGACTCCCATGTTAAAAAGACCAACTTCATGGCAGAAATAAACATGTTTACAGCCTGGTTCAAAAATCCATTTTCAGTTTTATAGGTCAGGTTTACCTTCATGACAACTGTGGGGGGAGTGAATTTTTTTCTAACTCTCCCGTTTAAAAGTAATTTAATCTCGAAGTTCGGCAAATTTGGGGTCATGTCCTTTTGATTGACAGGTACCAATCTCTGGCTCCAAGTGAGAAGATCGTAGAACAAAAGCAGTTTTTAGCCGGTTAACAACGTGACTTAGCTTTAGCCCGCTTACCTCCATTAGCTGGTTAGCTCCCATTATCTCGGGGTTAGCTCGGTTAGCTTTTAGCTACAGAAAGCTCTGAGTTCGCTCGATGTCAGTCATCCACCATGACTCTCACGGCTGCCCTCTCAGCTCCACCTCTTTGCCCATATTTGTATTTTCCAGGCGAGACGACGCGCATGACGCTGCCAAGATGGCGACGATAGGAACCGCCCACCAAGCTTCAATTCAGCTCTTCAGAAACCTACGGGTGACGTCACGGAGGCTCTGTCCATCTCTTTATATACAGTCTATGATCTGAGGAGAGAAGTACATGTCAACAGCAAGTGAGTATCTGGTGTTAATATGCGTTATAATTTCATGTCACCGTAATTTATTTTATTTACTTTTTGTATTAAGCTTGAAAAATGTTTGTTTTTCCAAATTTTACCATCTTCCACTTTTTTTTTTTTTTTTTTTTTTTTTTTTTTTTAAACTGTGAGCTTCTGATCTTCTGGCACCCAAGCAAATATATATGTTTTGTTGGTGTGATGGAAAGCAATGGTGCATCTAACAGATTGAACCCGAGCTCTGAGTAACTGTGGAGGATGTGACAGTCCTGTGTTGGAAGAATAATGTAACTTGTCAAAACGGCAAACAGCAGCGCGAGCAGTCGTACTGCGAGATGACGAGCAGTAGTACCAGTGTCAAAAATGTCTGCAGCCCTGACATAATAAAAGATGGTGACTTCCTGGTGAACTGGCATGAGGATAGCTGTGTAATATCTATGAATATTTTCAGTTCTGTTTCGAGATCCTTAGAAGCTAATTTTTTTACTTGCCACTGAAAGCTACAGCAAAAGCACAGCACACACTTTCTTAACGCTCATATCTTTTTCTATCTCCATTATCCCTTCTTCCACAACTTAGAACAGATTAGAGCATTGCTTGCAGTCTTTATCCAGATCTAACAGGATTAACCGGATAAAAAGCCACACTTTCACATTTCCAGACAATTACCTTTAAAAAACGAATACACACTTCTGTGTCAGTTCAGTTCCTCTGCTTTTTTCCCCCTCTGTTTGTGAAGAAAAGGTCTTCTCCCACCTTTTTTCTCTCCAGATATAAATCAGTGGTAATCAGTGGTGCAGAGTAAATCAGAAGATGGGCAAATCCAGGCAGTAATCATCACTTTAACAGCCATCAGTATGTGGATTATGCTTTAAGCTTTTATTCAGCCCTTAAGGACTGGTATTGCCTCGAGGGTTTATTCACCCAAATTGCAAATAAAAAGCACACCATATTTTCTCTTTCAGAACATCTGGTGATATCAGCCAAGCAGATGCAACAGTTTTAGTTTTATTTTTCCAGATTTTTAGTTTTTTTCCCCTCTCTAAAGTAGATAAATGTGATTCATTTATTAAATGAGGACACAGAGAATAAGCATCTAGATATTTTGAGCTCATTTTCCTCTGCATCAAATTGACTTTTTAGATAATATCCACAAACATTTTAACACCTCTGCCTCTTCTTTTAGTGCCATGTATCGTCATTCGATGGCAGTAGTAGTTTGCAATGTACTAAAACGTCTTCACAGGTCAGTGAGGTAAATTTATTTATATGGTTTTATGTTTGCTGCAAGTACAAAATGTTAGAATGATTGATTCCTTTGCTCAGGCCTCAGACAGACATGCCTTGTAATGTCTCTATAAAATAGACTATATGACCTTATCTTCTATAAGAACTATATGAATTTTTTATTTTTTTTTTTATTTTTTATTAATCCATCTCTTCTGACCTGACACGTTGTACTGATGAAGTTTGGTGTTGGCGCCTTCATACCAAACATAAATTTAAATTTACTAAAACATTTCAGCATCATTTTTCTCCACTGGTCACTGCTTTCCACTACAGATACCACGTAGCCTACCTTAGTCACAATTATTTCCCGTAACAACAATGACCTGCTTTGTACTTCTCACATAAAGTAGTTTAAGGATTTTCTTAAGTGAAAGCATAAACACGACAACTTTAAAGGGGTGCTATTATGGTATTTGGAGTTTTCTGAGCTTTCTACAGTGTTACAGTGTTGAATCCTCACCAGACATGTGAACGGCACCGTTTTTTATCACCTAAACGCATGTTTGAGGTTTGAGTTTGAGTTCCAGCACTCTCTTGGTCCGGCTTCCATGGCAACGAAAAACGCGTCGTTTTAGAGAGTTTTTTCTACTTGGAAATCCTTGTGACGTCCCGGGGGAAAAGGTTCGGTGATTGGTTACCTTCTACTGGTTAACAAGGGCATGTACAAATATGAGATGTTACAATGACAGCGAAAGCAGGTGCAGTGCGCGCTCCCGATGTAGTGCAGTGGCGGGAGGCGGGGCTTAATGCGGAAGAGTCTCAATCCACTCGTTTTGCCCGCAAGCTGATCTGACAGCCTACGGAGAGGGTCGGTCTGAAGTAAATAAAGTGATTTGTGACAATAACTCGATCAATCCCAGCCCTTCTAGTCTCAGAAATAAAAATAAATTAGCCTGAAATGCACAGAATAGTTCCACTTTAAAAGTGTGTCTAACTTATTGAGATTAAGACCACTTAAAGAAATTGGCTGTTTTCATAGAAACTTTACCACGCCAGTGAGGCAGCGGACAACTTTGCCATGTACTGAAGTGACTGTGCATTGGCACTAATTTACCCAGTCTGACCTCA
Organism: Telmatherina bonti; assembly: GCF_933228915.1. Classification (NCBI taxonomy): domain Eukaryota; kingdom Metazoa; phylum Chordata; class Actinopteri; order Atheriniformes; family Telmatherinidae; genus Telmatherina; species Telmatherina bonti. The sequence goes on from NC_136633.1 coordinate 13,280,932, forward strand.
GTAAGCTGTTTTACAGCTTCCTGCTAGATGTTATGTTCTGGTTGCGGTTAAACATGAGATGGGATATGTTTTTAGTTTTTGTTACAGTTAGGTAGTGAAATGTTAACATGTCCAAATCCCGAGTGTCAGAGTTTAACTATTGTAACAAACATCTTTATAAGTTGCTTCAGAAATTGGCTATGTCAGGTTTACCACAGTGTTAGCAGATTTTTAGTTGGATTTATGGGGTTAATGCGTAGACATACAGAAACACACACCCATCGAGTACAATTAAAAAAAAAAGTTCTTAAGTAGACATTCATACCAACCGGAAAGCAATCATGTGTCCATGTATCATTACATTTGTCCTTCTTCATGTAACCAAGCTAGTAAATGATGAAGTAAGCTAATGCTAATGCTAAGCTTTTCTGCGGTAAAGTACAACTTACAGCTGAAGTCCAGTTGCAGAAACAATACAAAACATGTTAAACATATTAATTAAATGATATATATTCACAATTATATTATGTAAATCTTCTATAAAACATATCTGTATAATTTCTTTTCCTGTTTATCGCAAATGCAAATTTGCGTGATCACACTATGTTGAATTATATAACATATTTATTTATTCTCTAGTCAGTGGAAACGTATTGAATGACTCACTAACATCCACTGAAATGGTTTATTTACAAAAATACCATCCTCATTCATGAGTATGCAGGAAAAAAATTTGTAAGTAGTTGTCCACTATTGGGCCACACTGCATGAAAGGGTTAAATGTAATCACCATAAGGTTGCATTCACATCAGACTCGGTCCGATTGGGGACTCTGCTAAGTTGTAGGGGGGTGTATCCATTTAGACTGAGATTGCATTCATGCTGCACTTTGGTCAAACACGCCAAACCTTTACAATAACATATCACATTCCCACCAAAGGCGGCGCTGCACTAGTATTTAGCAAATGAGAGGACAAGACCCGCGTGAAGAAGTTAAACATGGAGACGATTCTATCGCTGTTTTGGGTTTTTTATTTTGTCTTATACAAGTATACTGCAGAAACACACTGCAGATATGACTGCACTATGAACAACAGAGAAGGCAGAGGACTCTTAACACGATCGCTATGTATTTACCCACAATACAATACTATGTCAAATGCAGAAAGTGACTTTTTTTGTAGTCCACTTCCTGTATTTGCTCCACTTGAAATAGGCCGAGACCTGCGTTTGTAGAAGGACCAAATCTGCATCTTTGGACCGAATCAGAAATCGTTTGGCGCATTCACAGCTCCCCAAAACGAAGCAGACTTTCCGAGCAAACAGACTCAGATTCAAATAAAAAAGGCTGATGTGAATTTGCCCTAAATAACTCAGATTTAGAGTGGCAAGAAGCTAAGCAGTTGAGTCAACTTGTAATCTTCGGTTATATGTGACTGTCGCAGGGTTCTGCGTTGTTCCCAGTGAATAATGGAAACATCCAAGTTTCGTTCAGATGATTTATTTTCGTCCTCCTCAGTGTAGCGATATACGTGTCTCAGCCAAGTATTTACAATATTTACAATATTTAAAATATTTACAAGATATCACCAGTAGTTCACTTATTTATTGCCATCTCTGCAATTTATCATCCCAGCTCTTGCGCTCCCCCTCTAGCTCAGAATGAGCGTCTTATACACATCAAGCTCCGCCCCTCACAGGAAGCTTACCAACTAGCACAGAAAACACAGTTTCTTAAGCCTGTTACATACCCCAGAGAAGCGAGAACTTTTTTCTTGTTTTTCGAGGCTCCGAGAAGAAAATGACGTCATTTTGTTCTCGTGGACGTGTTTGAGGACAGTTCTCGACACATCAGCCTGGCAGAACCTTTGTCTTGCGGGGCTGCGAGAAGTATCGTGTGATTGGTCGGACATTTGAGGTGGGCGTGGTTAACATGGAGAAAGCGTGAAGTGGAGTCGCTGCTTCTGCGTTCTTACTGTTGCTGGTAAAACGGGTTGTTTTTATAAAACAGCTGATCGAGGTGGTGAGAAAGTACGAACATTTTTCCATGTGGCACTAAAACACTCTGACCCAGCTGCGTGCACGACCCGCCCTGCCGCAGACGAAGTTGCTCCACCAAGCACAATGTTAAAAAACCCTCTTAAAACATTCCTGGATCCAAACGGTGATCCGGATCACCACCAAAATTTAATCAGTTTTTCATTTTTACATTTCCAACAACTCTTGAAAATTTTATAAAATTCCGTCCATAACCTTTTGAGTTATTTTGAGCACAAAGATGCTGGGAAAAACATAACCTGGCAGAGGTAACAACCGGGTTCATTGCACATAAAGCAGACATCGCCCCCCTCAGTGATCCCTCCTCGCTGCAGACGTGCTTCTCATGCAGTATGTATGGACCTGACGAAAGAGAAGTTTTTTCTTGTTCTTGCAGCCTCGAGAACAAGAACTCAGTTCTTGCTTCTCGTAAAGTATGTAACAAGCTTTAGATTCCATTTGTTCTTCATCACAAATAAACCTACAGTAACATTCCCTTACAGACATACATTTGCACAACCCCAACATGGTAATGATCCACAGTGTGAACACAGAATAAACATGATAACACGCCGCTATGCGGGGTTTCAATACACAACGATGACGTCACCGCCGCATTGCGACATCCGTCCTTGTCTTAAGCGCAGCGCTACAGATGCCTTGGTTTCCCCAAACTACCGTCAAGCACGGGGACCCACGGTCAGTAGCCAATACCTTCCTACTGTCGGTAGCACCACCGATACGTGTGCACCCCTAATGTCTGATACTCATTGCGACATTTCCCATTTACCTCACTCCTTTTATTTTCTGCACAAACATCATCACTGTTGACCCAGGCAAGCCAACAGATCATATTCAGCCATCATTTTTCAATCTTGACCTCCACATTATACCATCTATAAACACTTCTCTTAATTCTGTCCTCCAGTCTAGGTAGTGTAACCCAGACCACCCCCCGTTTCCTCCCTGTACACAAACAAAAAAAAACCTCATTCAACCCCAAAAAGCCCCTGTGTTACTTCCTTAACCCCCCCCAAACCATACAATTCCAGACAACCCCCTCCTGTGATTAAATCCCAGCCCCAGGTAAACTCTTTCTTGGCTCAGGCCACTGCCGCCTCCTTCAGCTCAGGGACACAGATGGTGGGATAAAGGTGAGGTGATGGAGGAGGGGGCCACGCTCCTCCTCTGTTGTTTTATTCACCATCTCTGCAAACATTAAGCAAGAACTCAAAGTAAAGTTGCAAAAAACACAAGAATGAATGTGCCACACTGACACTGACAACCAACTTTCTAAACTCTGCTTCAACTGTCTCAGACACACACCGACACACACCCCACTCTCAGCTGACCCACAGGTCAAAAAGATGATATCTAAAACCACCAAGCTGTGAAACTGTTGTCATTTCCAACAATGAGAGGCCAGATTTCTGTGAGCCTCAGGGCTCAGACATGTTCACAAAAACTGTATCATCTTCAGTCCATTTGATGTGATCGCATCCACATGATAAAGCCACTGATGCGTTTATTCTGTCCACAGTATTTTGCAGCAAAATGGTTTCTGGTGGTGCATTGAAGTAGTTCTGCTTTAATCCATGTGAGAGTTGAAACGTTTTGTGGACATGCCAACAATAGGTAACGTAAACACATCACATGTTATCTTCTTCTCATTATTATAATCATTATTGTCAGTTTGTAGAACAAGAATGAAAGTTCCACCAAAAATTATTAAAAGCATTCAAACACACAAAGGGATATACAAATGAATTAGTTTTTAGCGTTTAGAAATTAAATACAGTAAACCAAAATGCCCAAAATTTGTCCCATGGAACGTGATTTGTATTCGGGCCGTCATGATTACAGCTACTTTGTAAATGGTAACCAAATCCAGGGAGAGCAAACAGTCTCGCGTTTGAAGTAAGTTTGAAATGTGAAAAAGCAGACAAACAGCACATCAAGAGAGCAAGTTCAGCAAACTGAAGAAAACACAAGCGAATGAATGTGTATTGTTCACAGCAGGTGGCCTGCCTTTTTCTCCTCTTTTTCCTACAGGCATAAGAAACTGTATAGTTAAGTGTGTGTGTGTGTGTTTGTATGCGTTTGTGTGCGTGTTTCTGATCTTCCCCTGCATTGTTTTCTCTGTGTGTTAGCATCAACGCGCATCCTTGCATGTAAGGCTGTGTGTATTTCACCCTCCCCAGGCACTGAGATGTGTGTGTGTGTGTGTGTTTGTGCAGTATGGATTGGGTCAGTGCAACCAGGCGTGCTTTCAAACACAAGCTACCAGACAGATCAGGGTTCCTGCGCAGGTCTGTCAAGTGTGGAAATAAGTGAAAAAGAACAAAAATATTAGTTCGATCTCGGTCGTGATGGGTTTGGGTTTTACACAACAGACGTGCAGGGGCTGGGTGAAAGGACATCAACTTTGTTGTGGTTCACCCTTTGAAAATAGGGCTGTGGTCATCAGGGTTGCTTTCTCTTGAAGTTATTCTTAATTTTGGCGCAAGAAAAGAGAATTATTTGGAGCGAGCGATACCTCTGCGTCCAGGTTCTGCAGGTTTGCCTTACAAGCTGCCAGCACTTCACAGGTAATCTGATATCAAGCCTCTTTTTTTTTTTTGGTATCAACCAAAATCTATTGACAGGAAGTAGTGTTAGAATCTGGCACTTAATGCCGGTTTCTTTCTTTCTCTTTTTTAAGTTTTTTGCAGAACAAAATGTTTCCCAGGTATCTATATTATAGGAAAACTGTAAACTCTGATCAGCTTTATTCAGAGATGCCAAAAGTTGACAATCATGGTAAATAATCAGAAAGATAACTGAGATATATGCGATGTGAAAATGCAACAGTACTTTAAAAGCATATTACCTAGAAAAAACAACACAGACTGGAGCCATTTTAATCATATCCGTGTTTAGATTATGTTACCCACAAAATCAAGTATTGGCCTGCAAAGATGCAGCTTCCTGTTTGTTTTCTTGGTTCATTTTATTTTATGTCTGAGACTTTCTTTTCAGCTGCAACCTACTATCTTAATGAAGACATGTTTTCAAAGTTCATGGTCTTTATTTGCCATTAGTGTATAAAACAACAGTGAAGACATATTGGAATCATTTTGCAGGACTCTTATGTAGTCAGCACTTTAAGTAAATAAAGTTAAAAAAGAACAAATATCGGTATAGAAACACTGTACAACATATAGCTGATGCACCGTTGATGCTGCATGCAATATCAAATGGTTCTATTGGGGATCTACAGGATGGCATTAGAAAAGTAGAAAGTAAATGAAGTAATTGTAGAAAGAAAAATATAAAGTATCTGTAATTTGTAAACACTGCCACTGTTGCATTTATTTGGTGATTGTCCGATTGAATAGATTAACATTTAATGCAATTCACAATTCAGTGGTTTTTATTGCCATCAGTCTGGCTGAGGCAAGGAAAAAGCAAGGTTTTTTTTAGCTTTTTGTAGGATTTGTGTTAGAAATACTGTACGAGAGATGCAGTACAACAGCTCCTAAATCAATCATGAATTTGCTGCTCTTTTCACACCACTCAACCTCACTCCTTTCTCTTCAGGGTGTCCCAACAATGCAATCACACAACTTTATACAACCAAAATAACATGAATTTAATCATAATATACTCTCATTTACACATGAAATAGATCCTTAGCAGTAGGACGGAGCATACAGCACCTAGCCGGAGAGCTCACACCAGCACATGCAACAAACCAGACACACCAAACTAATAGAAAACATCAGAACTCGCATTTTATTCCCATAAACATCACTTTTCCTTATTTGTAATTAAAGCACAGAATGCTGGCTTGGATCTATGTTTTAGGTACTCTATCATTGATAGTTGCTTCAAATACTGAACCATACATGTGATAAAATAGATGGTGGATAATAAAATGGATTGAAATCATCAGTCATATAGCGGCTCCATAAACCCTGGGTTTCAAAGCAGGGCTCATCTGTGTTAAAGGTTTCAGTTAAAGTTTTATGGTCAGAAAGTTACGTAATGCGTCTTTAAATTTCTTTCTTTAGAGGTGGGCTTAGCTGATGCACTGTTAATGCCGTATTCAATAACAAATAGTTCTTTTGGGGAACTACAGTAAGGCAAAAGCAGCATGGTGCAGGGTGTGAGGAGATACTCAGGCTGGATCATTCCACTAGGAACTGGGTGTGTGACAGAAATCCAGTGCAAATCAGAAATAGCCGTTGACAAAGAGGCAATGGAGTTGGGTTTTATTATGTGACTCTCTAAAACAATAGAGGATTTAATGGATGCATTATCTAACAAGTTGGAGTGAATAAAGAGGATCCATCTCCTTCTATATGGAGACAAAGCTGCATCTATGAATCAGCCTACTAGCTGTTTGCATCAATGGTTAAATCCTACACGAAGTCAGGGTTTGATACTCCAAAGCTGCATGATTCATTTGAAGTATCACTTTAACACATTCCCCATTAGTTTGGTTTCTTTTTTTTGTTTTTCCCTTCTTCTGAACAGGACAGCCACGTTGGAAGTGTTTCACTCCTTCCACCATCTGCTGTCACCAGACACTCGAAAATCTTTCTTTCCGTTTGTTCTGGAGGAACAGCGCCCTCCTTCTGTTTCGTGCCACAAAGCAGTCCAGCAGGTTTTCCTCCAAATCTGAGCAGGTGGCTCACGATGAAAAATGTCGTGAAGAGCCTGTTGGACAAGCTGACAGTTTTATCATAATGTGCTTATTTTTATTCTAATGCCCCGAAATGTATTCGGAAATTACTTATTAATATTAAAATATACATGGCACAGTTAATGCAGCATCTAATTTCAGGTAGGAGCAGAGTAGATTTGGCCCCATTGCAGCAGCTTAAATACCGCAAAGACACTTCAAAGTGTTCCCATAGTGTTGCACTAAGCAGTGTGTTTGAGAGCAGAGGGGGACTTTAGCACACCAGATGGACTCTGTCACGCTCCGGCTCGAGGCCTATCTGCCGGCCTCAGAATTTCATTAGTAGCTTGGCCCCGGTCACAAGTTTGAAGAGCATAAGAGGTTCGATCAAAGGATTAGCAGCACATCTGAAGCAACAAATGGTCCGTGGTTTTTTTTTTTTTTTTTTCATTCTTCTTGTTTTTTTGCACCCTCCCACCTCCACAAAGTACCCAGACCTGGCCAAAATGTAGAAGGTGGGGTAAGAGAGTGTAGCATCATGGAGAGACACTGCGATCTTGTCGAACATACAGTAACATTTTCATACAACTTTCTTTTGGTTTTGGTATTTTATAAAAGATATTAGATACTACCTGACTGAAGTTGGTTAAAATTTTGTTGTTTTTGTCCAAATAAATGAAATAAACATTGTTAAAATGGGGAATTTTTAAGGCATATCCATTAAAAACCTAGATAAATTCTCACATGCTTCTCTGTCTGATGCGGTTCAGTTTCAGTGCGGTCATTAATGTAGACACTGAGCTGCGAGCAGAGTGGAAAATAAGGTGGCAGAGGTTAAAATCAGCCAAACTGCCCCCACCCCAGATCGAACAACATGAGCAGACCTCTGAGTTTGTTGAGTTGCTTGAACGCACCGTTAGGTAACAGCGTGTCCACGATCTTCTGTTTTTTTTTTTTTTTTTCCACTTCCCTTCTTCCTCTATTTGATCAATGAACTCAATTACAGCCATGTCCTGAGGTTCTTCTCAACACGGCACCCACTCATCCTCTCCCCTCTTTCTTTTCTCTGATGATGCATCACACAAGCCACACCTGACTCCCCCAACATCCCCCCCTAACAATCTTCTCAACAAATAAGAGGGGCATGGCCGAAGCACCTAGACTTCCTCTCTATCGCCTGGTTTTTCCACCCTGAGCTTCACACTCTCCCTTCCTTAACAGCTCCAGTGCCCAGCCTACGTCTGATTCCTCTCTGCAAGGGTAGCCTCTAATAGATTCCCCCAACTCCCATGTATTATTAATGCTTACTGCTCTCCAAGGTGGCAGTGACAAATAGGGAGCAAAATTCACTGACTAGCGGTGAATGTACTTTTTAGTCATGCTTGAGCTTCCTCTAGTCCATACTGCTGCCAGTTGGAAGATTTGTCTCTTCCACTCCCTCTCACGCTTCATCTCGGTGTGACTCTACCTTTTCATCCTAGCTGAGAAGGAGCACAAAGATGTGGACGACGCCCTGGTGGGGAAGAGACAATGAAACCGATATAATGCAGGGAAAGTATCGCTATCGCTCTTTGGTAAAAAAAAAATCTCTTCTTACTTTTTTCAACAACATATTTCATAGTATCATAGTATTTCTGTCCGTATCTTCAACAGCAAATCATCAATTTTAAATTTGACTGGATTAGGAAATTCTTCATGAGTTTTATTCCTATAATGAGCAATAACCTGGAACACCTTTGGCAAATTTTAAATGAAAATGTTTAATTTAAATCACATGGCTGACGATGGTGATAAAAGCTGGGAGTTATTGTTCCAGATTTAATATCTGTTTATTCATCAATGCCAGAGACAATGATGAAGAAGTGTTTTAGTTAAAATTGATTATTATTATTTAAATATTTTTTTTAAACTGTGTTTTAAATTGTTTACGTATACTATATATATCTATTTCTATATCTATATCTATCTATCTATATATATATATATATATATTTATATATATATATATATATATATATATATATATATATATATATATATATATATATATAATAAAAAACTTTCACATCTGCACCACATTTTCACAGAAAATTGGATTAAATAAAATATTAAATTGATAAAGGGAGTTTAAAAAAGAAATGCCCTTCTCTTAAATTTCCTTAACTCTCGTAGATGAACAGGAATGGATGAATGATGTAAAAAATTTTGCAAATTGAATAATGCAATTTTTTTTTTTAAATGAAACAGATTAGAAAAAAAAAAATACATGATGACCCCACCAAGAATGTACTTTTTTTTTCTTTCTGTTTTTTTTTTTTTTAACAAATAAATCTGAATTTTGATGGCGTAGCGCCAGCTAGCTGACTGATGGATACAAGCCACCAGCAGGAGAAAGCTACGTACGGGCTGTTGTTAAGACTGAAGTCTGTAATTCTTAATAATAATACTTAATAATGACCCAACAAAGACCCATTGATGACAGCTAATAAACCTAATATCTGTTACTTTATTACAACATAAATACTAGTGAGAAACTGTACATTTTCATTCCATCCATACAGTCCATACAGATAGATGGAAAGCTCATGACATTATTGAAAAAGAAAGGGGGCTTTATTGGTCACAGAATACTGTTTTAATGTTGGAACTTATTATAAAAACTGGCAATAGAGAAGTAAACCGGAACAATTCATTTTGTAATGAAGTCTCACTTTTATTCTTTTATTAAAAAGGCAAAACTCACTTCCCATTTTTTCAGGTTTGAGGTTCAATAACAGTTTGGATTGTACTTGTTCAACAATAAAATTAATCCTGATGAATACAATTTCCCTAATAACTGTGCATGCAGTGTATTACTGTTTGCTCACAGCATGTAAGCTTTTTGAAAAGCAGCAAGGGATTTTCAGACTTTCTTTGCCCCTCATTTCACCTTTCAGCAGTAATTATTAATGTGTATTAATGCAGGAAATGGCATTCACTTTTGGGATGAAAAGCTTCTGGCTTAACTGGATACCCCCTCATGTGAAATCAAACTTCCTGAACCTTGAAACAATATAGCACGTGGCAACAGCGACATGACATTGTAACACTCGGCAATCACCTTATTGTTCATGTCCTGGAGCTCGCAGAAATTACAAAGAAATGATGGTTCTGTCAAACCAATGAATAAATGCTTTTTTATGATACAAATGAGGGGATGTCAGTGTGCAGACATGGGCAAAGGGTCTGGTTAAGGGAGGATTTGTATATTCCCCCTTTACAATGCAGAATAGTGTTTAACTACTGAATGGACATGGGGGAATTACAGAGTGTACTGTAGAGGATGCACGTTTGCATGATAGAACCGCAACTATAAATCAAGTTTAGTGTTAACCTTGTTCAATAGGCAACTTGTCTGGGCTTGGAGGGATCTGGGATGGACCAAGGATCATCCTGTAGAAATCTGATGTCAGAACAATCCACATTCCAGATGTCTTTTGGAATGAATGGAGGCTGTATCCTCTGGACTATGAGGCAAATGCAGCGAGTTATCACCAATAAGCCCACAAGCCGGGCTCTGTGATGGTACGAGGTTGCTTCAGCACTTTAGTTAAATCTCACTTCTATCTTCTGCAACGGCAGCATGGATGCTGAAAAGTTCACTGATAGTTTACTTGTACATATGTTGCCTTAAAGACCACTCCTTTTCCTGGGATGTTTGTGTGTTTTTAAACAAGACCCTGCAAAATCTAGCCAAAGCTAAACTGAATGTGTGTTCAATTTAAATGAAACTGATTAAACTAAATGTGATAAATACTGAGTTTATAGTATCTGCAGTTAGATAAGTCTAACTAAGTTATACAATTAATTGGCTACACCCCCTTCTCTTTTTTTTATCCTAAAAGCAAATGAATAAATAAAAGCATTTTACCTTTTTTCGTTATATATAACTGTCTCATTGTACATGTGGATAAAAGGACAAACCCAACATATTCTCCAAGCTCCACAGTTCACATCCAGCCTGGAGGGACAGCATCCACAGCAGTTAACCCAGATTTCTGTGTCTTTCTGGCTCTTCACCACCGTCTGATCGGTCTACCTGGATGTGACAGAAACTGTAGCATTAACACAACACAACATTTGCCCTCTGAAAACACAGCTCAACTCACAACTAATCACACACTCCAAGCCTTTCAGGCATGTTTCTGCAACGAGACAAGTATACCTGGAAGAGGTTGCATCTGTGAGAATTACAAAGCATATGTCACCTTGTTGACACCTTTTTCCCTAAACGCCTCCCGGTGCTGAGAGCGCTGTGTGAATGGAGCGGCATCACCTGTTGAGCTGCACAGGAGAGCAGAACACTCCACAGTCCACAAACCATGTTTAGCTGCTGAAAATGCCAACATTTTAAAACTAAAGGTCATTGTTTTGAGTTTTTTTTTTTTTGTTGTTGTTGTTACATTATTTTTCTGTCGGCGAGGTTGACAAAAAATAAGCAGTCACAACAATAATTTGTCAGAATGTATTCATTAAAGCAGTTTATTTTATTTTGTGCTACAGTTTTTGACATAAAAAAGCAAAACCCACAAAAAGCAAGTATGTATCAGTCATTTTTGTTTCTGCAGAATCAGTTATTCTTGAGGTTTGTTGTGTTACAATCGGCTGCAAAGACCAGAACAAAATAAACAAAGAAGAGGAATACGGAATACAAAAATACATATTTATTTACTAAACCTAAATCCAACCCAAAACGCCAGGCCCCGAACTCGTGTGGACCGGCCCGCGCCCTGGAAGAAGCGGATCTTAAATAGCTGATTGGAGACCCTGGCCAGTTGTCTCCAATAAGCCATTAACTCCACCTGCACCAAAACACAATTAGAAATCAAAACAAACTAAAAAAAAAAAAAAACAATGACCCAACAAACCATGGGTCATCACAGTTGCTTGAATAGTTCCTTAATGTGAAGTTTACAGGTTGGGATTAAAAATTCTTGGTGGAAACAAACCAAACTCAAGCTTTACTCTCCAACTGAGGTCTTCAGTTTGAGATGTTCCCTCTGCTTTGTGTTTGCACCTTCGTCCAGTTTCAATGTGTTTGCTGGATTTTCTGAGGCCATGTATTACAAACCAAGCTGCAGGCCTTTCCAAAACCTAACTTTGGTTGTAAATCTGTATCAAGTGTGTGCCTAAACTTAACCAAACATCAAACAAAACAAAACAAAAACAAAAAAGATGAACAGTAGTTGTTACAAGACAGTTTGACTTTAAACTTGGCTCTCATGTTTGTAAGTCCAGTGGCTTTGCTTCACTCCATCCAAAGACGTGACTCTAACGGTGTTGCTTGTTTATCATTTGACAGGCTGACAGAACAGATTGACTTTTGCTGTGTTTGTTTTTGGCCTGCAGTTATTTCATGACTGGAACATCATGGACACTAATGCAAACATACACCTTGTGCATGTTCCAGAGATGCGATGAGGTTTGACAATATCGTAGGAATGAGCTCATGTTGGTAGAGTCACCTTCAGTCTGTTCAGTTTTTAGAACAACAAACAACTTCAGGTCTTTCTCAAATCTTCATTCTTATGACCTTTATCATACATATAGATATATTATAGAGAGATAGATAATTCATATAATTTAGAATAGGGATTTATAGTTTTTTATTCCTGCTTCTATATTTTTTTCTCGTTTTTGAATTGGAATTGTGAAATGTGCAACAAATAAAGGTCTGATTCATTGATTGTTTTACTGTCAGGCAGTTAATCAATCACTAATCAATCAACCACATTCATTCATTCATTTTCCTAACCGCTTAATCCAATTCAAAATCACGGGGAGCTGGAGCCTATCCCAGCAGTCTTTGGGCGAATCAACCGCAAGAAGAACAAATCTAAAATGATTTTTGAGAATAAAATGAACAGAAAATGTGAGTCAGAGACATTTCTATTGACTGGTTTGAAGAGGATAAATTAGCCTGTGTAGCGTCGCCATCGAGTCGCATCTTTCTCCTGATGGCTTTAACGAGCTGTCCTTACAAAACAAAGAAAAAAAAAAAACAGCTGTACATATCTTCAAGTGGAAAATGGAGACAACTATCCATTAGGTATCATTTCAGGCTCTGGGATAATCTAGTGTATCAAAACTGGTCCAGTCAATCGCTTGTCTTTCTCTTTTTATGAAATCAGACCAAAACCAGAGTGGAACGTGTATTTTCCAATTCACCTTCACCTTGTCTTTTCTACAGCTTCTAGACATGAATAGAAATGGCTGTAGAATCCAAATTAGTGAAACACTGACCAAACTTCCCGATAAAAAATGGCTTTGAAATGCCTTGGCAGTGATATGAACCTGTACTTATATCAGTGTTACATCGACCCCGGCCTTCGCACTTTACAAGCACAAGACCAAAGGAAATGGTCATCATATTCCACTAACATATTCACTTTGAACTGAGCAGCAGTGGACCTTTGTTCACTTCATATTAGAAACATTCCCAGTGAGAAAAAGGTCTGTGAATTTAATATGAACCTGTTAATATCTGTTTGATCGAGGTTTAACACAAGTGCCCTCCTCCTGACTGTGTCAAGGCATCGTTCACAGGTTGGATCAGCTGATTTAGCTAATTACAGCAAGGGGTCAAACCTTTCCTCAGCTGTTTGGAGGATGGTGGAGGGTTCAGCAGTCTCTTGTCTAAGAGCACCCCCCACCCCACCCTTCATCCTTGCCTCCCATCCCTTTCTTCCTCCTCCCTTTGCCTCCGTCTTCATTTGCAGAGCTCCATGACGCGAGAACCCTCTCTACAGCTGTTCCCCTGTTGATCAATTAAAAACATGCTTTGGTGAAATAATTAGCTGACATTTGCTCCTACTTAACAGATGTTTCTGTGGATTCTGCCTGTAAAAAAGAAAAAAAGTACAGAGGTGGAGGAACTGGTGTGTGTGCTGCCTGTTGAAGTGTGTATCATGTCAGAGTAAAGGAAGGTGGGCTTTTTGCACTATTTCTTCACAAGAAAAGGTTCCTCTGCTTGTATTTCAAAGTTGTGTACATCTTTTAATGCAATTATGAGAGGTGGGCCCCTCGCGGAAATGATTTGAATACTAATTTGAGCGTTGATCATCATAGTTAACCATCGTTTACATAATTACCCTGTAATTAGCATCACATTACAGCAATATTATTGGCATTAAGTATTTAATTAAACTCAAATATGGTCTGTTCCATTGCTTTGTTTATGTCATATGTACTTTGAACCAAAGCAAATCCGAAGCTCCTCTGCTTCGATTGCTGTTTTCCAAACTAGTATTTTCACTTGGCTACTTTTGGCTGCTTTTGAAGGCTCCTGGAGTTGGAATATTGATTTGTGTCCTACACAGAAAACAAACACAAACAGGGTACTGCGTCTGTGGAGAAAGAGTGAGTTCCTGCTATACATGCTGCATTGTGCCCTTCGTGGTCTCTGGATAAATAATCATCATCGCTAATCAAATAAATATGCTCCCATCCCTTCATCTTCTGCATCTTCAGCAGCAGGGCGAAAGTCTCACACAGGAAAGGAATGTAAGGAGGAGGCGGGGATGAAGGTGCAGCTCTCTCCAACAGCTGACGGCTTGTCAGGATTAGGGCAACAGGGGCTGTAAAATCTCTGCCTGATGAGGTGACTAGCTCTTCCTCTCAGCTCCAGCGCTTTACAGATTTGCCCACCTCCGTGGAAATTCCTCCCCTCACCGCCGCCGCCGACAAGCTCGGCTGCAGCCCTCCTCATACATGCTTGGATGCAATCCACCCCCCCGACCTCCACTCCCCTCTCCAAAATGTCATGTTACAGGCCAAATTGGCTGATTTTAATACCATTCAGGTGAAGCTTGTCCCCTACGTTTCTTCTTTTAAAGCAGCTTCTCTTAAAAAGAGAGAAAAAAAGCAGCTGAGAGACGTCAGAGCAGGGCGAAGCAGGTGCTAAAGGTTTAACCGTGACCAGCTGAGATGCCAGGCCAACTCTGGCAGCTAATCCCCGAGGTATTTAATGAACTTTTTCTCTTAAATCGCCTCTGCTAATACTCAGAAGCGATGCTCCTGCACATTGCCGAAGCGCTGGAAGCCACCAAGATGACTGATACATTTTATACCTGCTATGAAGGTTTTAAGCGCTCAGTACTCCAGTTGGAGGAGAAATTATATGAATTTTCTACTGTTTTCAATCCTTTTTTTTTTTAGTAAAGGAAAAGAGTGTGTTATTATTTTGATTGCTATTGAGAGGGGAATTCCTAAACTGGTATGGGAAATCCAGTGGATATTCAAGTACTGGATATGTTTGAGCTTCCCCAAACCTCTTATTGTTGCCCTGTATTCATGATTTTCAGCTTTGTATTACCAGATTTATTAGCACACTTCCAAGTCTCCAAACACACACACACACACACACACACACACACACACACACACACACACACACACAAGAAACAAACAAGGAAAAATCGACTTCACAAGCTGGGTTGGCTGTCAGAACAATTGGGAGCTCTGGAAACTAAAGCATCCTCGCTGGTGAATTACCTTTCTGTCTGTAATTTCAGGGCTTTTACTCAAACATTAAGTGAACAGACAGGCAGGCAAGAAGGCAAAAAATACGTGATACATCCCGAGGCTATTTCTTTTTGCTCCAGACAGAAGGAAGCAAAATGAACTCCCAAGTTCAGGTTGAGGCTCAGCTTTGCCCCGAGGTTCTACCAATGAAAGTATGTGCAAGTTGTGAGGAGATTCGGCCTGATTCCCCGCCTCCTCTCTTCTCACCTCACACACACACACACTCGCACACATTCACCCATCCTGCAATAAATGAAGTGACAGGACAATTTGCAATTCTACCCCCAACTTGAGCCTTGCCTGCACATACACAAACATGCAAAAAAAAACGCTTGCATGAATTCATTCTAATGAGCCGAAAAATCAACACTTTTTATTTTACCTTCCACGTGTTCTCCGCCGTACGCCATGAATATGTAGCTGTGGGTTGTGAAGCGCAGCAGTGTTCAGCAGAAAGAGGAGGGGAGCGTGAGTGTTTATGCTCGTTTGTAGTCATGTGTCACGTCGGGTTTGGATCTTTGCTGTAAAGCCTCGGGGTCAGGTGTTAGGTTCAACACTTGCACAGAAATCAGGATGACCTGTACAGCCTCAGGGTTGCAACACCAAACACAACAAACTGACAAAGGCAGGGCGCCAACATCGCCAGGGTGGGAACACAGCCGGAGCAAGGCATTAGTAGCGACAGGGTTAGGGGTTGAAATCCCTCGTGCTTTTTCTATGTAAGAGATAGTTAATTATCATATTTAAAAGCAGATAAAGATGTAAGCTGATATATTAAAGGAGTCTGATGGTGTGATTAAAGATTAAGTTGTGAAATGATGACAAAAAGAGTGTTTTTCGCATTTAACAGGACAAAAAAAAATCAAAAAACAACCTCTGCTTTGGAAGGTGGCAAGGTTTCAACATCACTGTCAGCAACTTGATAGTGATATTGAACAAAAATGTTTAAAACTTGAACAGAAACATGAACCCAATTAATCCCGGAACCTTTTTCAGGGCACAATTTCCTGGTCCGACGATAACAATGATGCACACAGTACCTCTGCTACTAACTTAGCCTCGTTGGCGCTTTTTTTAGCAATGTTTCAGACACTTCAGTGAGTCTTTTTAAAGACAAAGCGAGCATCAACAAGTCGAGCAGCTTTCTCTTGTTTTATCGGGGACTCTTGATGAACCCCCTCCCCCCTCCTCTTGTCCTAATAAACACACATTCGTCATGCAGCTCCACGCTGGGACGAGGACGTGTTCACCTCTGCTGCAAGATCAGACTGAAGTTGCCACAAAGCGCTCCTGTCATTGTTTCCTATCAGATATAAATGTCTTTTAATGTGAATAAAAAACTTAAAAAGTTAAAACATGTTTTAGACTCGTGATTAGAGAATAACTGGAGCTGCAGCTTTTACTTTAAGAATTTGAAACAACTTTATCTTTGAGTCTGTTCAGTTTTCTCTTTTCATTGTTTCAAAAGTTAAATGCATTTATGCAGACATTATTAGAGCTTGAGTTTATAATATTAATCTTTTTTCTTATATTTGATTAAATAGTCCCTAAAAATCTATTTGAATAAAAAAAAGTTGCTTTTTGCAGGTAATTGTGTTATGCGATTAAAATGCAGTTAATCAAGATTAATTAATTGCAAAGCCTTTAATTTATTAGATCATTTTTTTCAAATCGAGTCCCATTTTAATTATATATATATATATATATATATATATATATATATATATATATATATATATATATATATATATATATATATATAAAATTTATTAAAACATTTAATACCATGCAAGTGGCAAATAAAAACTTGGACATAGTGAGTAACGTTGGCTTAAAGGGTTAGTACTGTGCTGTTAGACATGAATGCTATTTGCAGCAGTCATACCTAACAGTTAACAAAAGGTTTTAATTATGTGACACAAACTTTTTGCAAATGCAATTTCTTGACTCCTTTTTTTTTTTTTTTTTTTTGCAAAACTTGGTAGAGTCTGGATTGGCAAAAGTTCCAGGATAATGATGTTCCAGATGTTTTCCACTGTGATTAGCATCTGAGATTGAAGGGATATGTTGTTAACTGTTGTCAGTCCAGGTTGTTATAGCATATAGCATATAATAAGAAATAAGCCAGAGAGAGGCGTGTATTTGGAAGTACTGAAGTGTTTAAATGAAGGTAACAATACTTCTGTTGATGTGGTTGGCGTTAAAGCATTGGGATAGCATTGTTGGTGTAGAAAACAAGTAATATTGCTATACAAGGATTGAAGAGTAGAGATTTTGTGGGTTTTATTTGTACATTTGCTATTTTTACCTTGAGAAACGAGTGAACTGATTGTCTGAGGCAGTTAACACATTAACTGTCTTTGTTCCTGCAACTATTCACACTAAACATTTTTGCTGAACTAAATATTGAAAATGTTTCAATTTGTTTCACTCCAGTGCACGAATTAAATGACATAATAATCAACTAAAACAACAGAAAAAAAACGATCCTAGATGGAGCAAAAACTTTGTACAAAGAAACATCTAAATGTAGCACATAACCCAGCTTCAGTTCCCACACTGTCAGTTTGAAAAATGGTGACAGATAGCTGTGGCTGGATGATGTGAGCCACAGAAATAAAGAACCCGCCGGAGGAGGATGGCGTCAGTCCTTCTCTGTCCATCCACCCGTGGCAGATCAATAGACTCTCCAAGCGTCCGACACCCCGCCTCTCTGACGGAGGCTCGCTGGAACACAGGGCCGGGAACAAGTCGAGGGGTTCAGGGCTTGCCGGTCCATCATGGCGTGTCACGGCGGTGAAATGAGTTGTCTCCAGCCACCAGATCGATAGCTGACATAAGAGCGTCGAGCCACTGAGAGGGAGGAAGAAAAGAAGGAAAGCGGGCCTCCTAAAGTTATTACCTCCACCTCTCTGTCAGAAATCACTGTGTGATGCATTACATGTGTTCCCCGTTGTGTAGTGTGTGTAAGGGGCGCACAAACAGAGGGGAGCGGGATGAAAAATGCAGTTTCCGCTCCATTCGTCTCTCATATACCACTGCACTCTTTTGGACAGGCGGGAGTGTCCCGCCGCACTTTTGTTTGTAAATAGGCATCAGTCATGGCGACGTCTCTTTCACCGCAGCAGCCAAACCCGAAGATTTACGCCGCTCGCTCCGAGCCTTTCCGCGCCACTTCCATTCATAGAGAACATGATGAAGCTGAAGCAGGACTAGATTAGAACACCATTCCTCTCATTAACTTTGTCACTGTGACTGAATAAACGGTGATTATTTAGATTTGTATGAGAGTAAACGTGCATTTTTATGTAAAAACAAGGAAATGACGGATCGGAGAGATTTACAACTTCACCGATCGCATCCTCTCTCACTTAATGTGCTTGAATGGCCTAAAACAAAGAGCGGCGGGGAATAACTCTGATACTCTAGACATGTGAAAAACAATCCACCCCCCGGTGTATGGGATGATAAATATCATTTAAATACGATTAGGCCACGCCCCTTGAATCATTTGATGCCGATTGATCGTGACATGCTAATTTTTCAAGGGTAATTTCCAAAATGTGCCTCACACATAACGTCTGGACTTATTAATACAAACGATGGAGCTTTATCTACTCATTCCCTCCCCCTCGACCCCCCCCACCCCTTTTTGCCGCGCAACGTTGTTCGTCTGCTCCTGGCAATAATAAATCATGCTGTGACAAGTGCCGCACTCTTAACCTTGATGGACTGAGAACCAGCGACCCCCTTCAAATAAAGCCTGATTACACGATTGGCATCGATCATTGCTCTTGTCTTCTTCAATAAGGAGGTGCTTATTCCGCCGCTTTGACCCCGCCATCCCAACCAGAAATAAATAAATAAAACGACGCATCCAAAGCGTTTGGTTTCAAGAGCCTTTAATTACCTGGATGTCAACAAAAAGCAGCTATAAACAATTATTTAATGTGTTTGTTTTAAGTTTCGATCTCACAGGATGAGATTAACTTTCTGCATGGAGATTTCACACAACAAGGAGTAAACATGATGAAACTCTGTGAGTCCGACTAGCTGAGCAGCAGCTGCTACCATGTGAATTAGGAGGAAAGTGTTGAGTGTCGGCATTTAAGTCATACCATAAAAACTTGGTTTATTGGATCTATTTAAACATTTTGGTGTCTGGAAGGAAGGAAGCAACCAAACTCAGCCTGAACAAATGGTTGATTGAATTTTATACAACTTTATTTATTTATAAGGCACTATAAAAACAACAGTGTTGACCAAAGTGCCACATTGTGGGGGGTTAAAAAGGAACAGAATAAAGAAAACATACATTAGGACAACTTAAAAAAAAAAAAAAAGATAAATGAGACATCTAAAAACAATCCAAAAAAAATAAAAAAAATAAAAGCAATTAAATTAAAACAATTGAAATAAAATCAGATCTAAAAAGTCAATTTATTGTGCAGAAAGCCAGCTTAACCCTCTGGGGACCAAGGGTATTTTAGAGAAATAAACCTGACTTTTCTTTTTAGTTTAAATGCTAATGCAACCACCCTTCAATGCCCCATAATGTCGTATAACTTGCTTTTTTTTTTGGTTTTTTTTTTTATCGAAATATCATAAACTGCTATGTAAATGAGGCTCCTTTGCTTGAAATAAAGAGTATTATAATTTGGAAGAATGACTAAAGGTACTGAAGGGGACTGAAGCACCGCAGCTTTCCGAAATCACTGTCAGCTGCACACACTGTATCTGTTATCAAGTTATACATCTGTTAGGACGCCGTCGTGTCGTTTATGTTGAAATAAACTACTTGAGTAATGAAAATGTTTGTTTCAGCAATTACACATGGTATGCGTGTGTAAAAGCTGTTGTTTTCATAATTTATCGGCCTTGTAAATACAGAAGGCAGCTATCCGACTGCTAATGACACCGATGCATAGTGATTGACACTGTTTGGAGGCGTTTCCTGAGGCATCATCGGCTCTGATTGAACAAACACGTGTCATGAGCCAGAGACAAAGGCTCTGATTGGAACAACTATTTTGACACAACACTGTATCACCTATGAATGGGCTACAGTGATGCCGGAACTACTGTCTGAAAGCACGGAGTCTCCTGATTAAGAGAGAAAAAATGTAAGTTTCTATCTTTTATGATTCGAAAGCTATGCTCGATTAAACACAACATGGTCCCTGGCATCGCCGACGATGCCGGCGTCCCCAGAGGGTTAAACAAATTGGTCTTCAGTACAGATTTAAAAGCAGATATAGTGGAGAGTATATTTATCACTTCAAATTTTTTGTTTGAAATGGTTTATATGATGTGCACTGATAGATGATGTCATAATAAAAAGGTATTTTATTGTCACAATTTATTGTTTTTGAATGATGAAGTTGCTTTCAAAGACCAAACAATAGTGTAAAAGCTGATTTCTTTCTGAACAGAAAACAGGTTAGGAACGTGTCAAAACAAATTTGGCGTTGATGTAAAAGAACAAAAACGGCGTCTGTTTTATTTTTACTTTCATCACCCCCCACCACATCCTCACACCGTCCACACAAGGAAGCCAGGGGGACCCACGGGTGCTACCTCAGGTCCGCCACACAGACCTGTCTGTCACTGTTACTCACAGGGGTTTGAATGCGCCGTGACAGGTGCCAGTCTGTGGCGCCTGACGATAACGGTGTCACCCAGCCGGCGCTCCGAGGCGACCTTTGCAGCTGCCTTTACAGATGCCAAACATTTGGAGTTGTCGGGTAGTTTTGGAACAACAATGGTGTCGCTGCATTTGTGAGGATCCTGAAATGTGTCTCGGACATTCTTCTTGTGTGATTTATGGGTTCCAGGATGAAGTGAAAACCTGTGAATGCGGTGTGTGTTTGTGTGACATTTACCTTTTGCTGTCACATCGCTGATGCATGAAGCTTTTCATGCTTCAGCTCCGATAAACGGCTGTAAAACAGTTTTCATTCCGTCCGTGAAGTTTAATTATCTTGTGTCTGTGTTGCACCTGCTGCTTGAAACAGGAAATGTCTTTTTTATGCAGCTCATATTCTGAATATTTAATCATCATTCATTTAGTGTCATATTTCTGGCTATTAAACAAAAGTACAGCAATGATAAACACAATCGTCATCTGGTTTCAGTTGAGGCCCAGAAACAGAAACCATACTGTGTTTCCCAGAGGAGAGACTTGGCATTTCTGCTCACAAAACCCCCTTCCTGTTCACATGAGTGTGTGTGTTTCTTTGGTTGGTTGAATAGTGAAGGTGGGGGCAGTAACAGGTGTCAGGAGCATTAAAATGATACCAGGAGACAAACGCACTGGACCATACACACCTAAATATACTCCAAACATACTTTTGAGTGTTAAATGATTGAGGTTAAAACAAAAAGAATAAAAAACAATAATAATACATTTATATTATATATATTATATATATATATATATATATATATATATATATATATATATATATATATATATATATATATATATAATATATATATATATATATATATATATATATATATATATATATATATATATATATATATATATATAAGTAATACAAGTGTGAAAAATACCATTAAAAAGGAACGCTTAAACTGTGGCACCAGAACCTACAGTACAATCCTCAAAATAACATTTTTCTAAAAGTTATAATGACTATAATGTGATATCAGAATGTTAATATTAAAAAATCTGGGAATTGCTACACCTTTTCAGTCACATAGATTCTGATGAAAAATGTACACATTTGAGTGCAATGCAAATATTTAAAAAAAAAAAAAAAAAAAAAAAAAACATATATGAGCATTAAGATGTGTTTCATGGCCTGGATGATAAGATGACTGTAAGCATTGTAATGTTGCAAAGAGTCCAACTTGAAAAGGCATGTTATCAACAACCTTTATTAGATTATAGGTAAATATAAACTTAGCTGCAGAAATCAGCTCAGGAATGAGGCCAACAATACATTTTTATTAGGAAACAAGCAAAAGAAATTATATATACGTTCTACTCCTTACAATTTAAAAACACAAATAAAAGTAGTTTCTTCCTGCATCTTTATACGGCAGACTGGGGTGGTGGTCCCCCTTTTTAAGAAGGGGGACCGGAGGGTGTGTTCCAATTACAGGGGAATCACACTCCTCAGCTTCCCTGGTAAGGTCTATTCAGGGGTCCTGGAGAGGAGGGTCCGCCGGATAGTCGAATCCCGGATTGAGGAGGAGCAGTGTGGTTTTTGTCCTGGTCGCGGAACAGTGGACCAGCTCTATACCCTCTCTGGGGTCCTGGAGGGGGCATGGGAGTTTGCCCAACCAGTCTACATGTGCTTTGTGGACCTGGAGAAGGCATTTGACCGTGTCTCCCGGGGGCTCCTGTGTGGGGTACTCTGGGAGTATGGGGTACCGGACCCCCTTGTACGAGCTGTCCGGTCCCTGTACGACAGGTGTCAGAGCTTGGTCCGCATTGCCGGTAGTAAGTCGGATTCATTTCGTGAGGATTGGACTCCGCCAAGGCTGCCCTTTATCACCGATTCTGTTCATAACTTATATGGACAGAATTTCTAGGCGCAGCCGAGGGGTTGAGGGGATCCGGCTTGGTGGCCTCAGGATTGGGTCCCTGCTTTTTGCTGATGACGTGGTCCTGTTGGCTTCATCTGGTCGTGATCTCCAGCTCTCGCTTGAGCGATTCGCGGCCGAGTGTGAAGCGGCTGGGATGAGAATCAGCACCTCAAAATCTGAGACCATGGTCCTCAGCCGGAATAGGGTGGATTGCCCTCTCCGGGTCGGGAGTCAGGTCCTGCCTCAAGTGAAGGAGTTTAAATATCTCGGGGTCTTGTTCACAAGTGAGGGAAGGATGGAGCGTGAGATCGACAGACGGATCGGTGCGGCATCTGCAGTAATGCGGACTCTGTGCCGGTCTGTCGTGGTGAAGAAGGAGCTGAGTCAGAAGGCAAAGCTCTCGATTTACCAGTCGATCTACGTTCCTACCCTCACCTATGGTCAGGAGCTGTGGGTCGTGACCGAAAGAACGAGATCTCGTATACAGGCGGCTGAAATGAGTTTCCTCCGCAGGGTGGCCGGGCTCTCCCTTAGAGATAGGGTGAGGAGCTAGGTCATCCGGGAGGGCCTCAGAGCCACTGCTCCTCCGCATCGAGAGGAACCAGTTGAGGTGGCTCGGGCATCTGGTCAGGATGCCTCCTGGACCTCCCTGGTGAGGCACGTCCCTCGGGGAGGAGACCCCGGGGAAGACCCAGGACACGCTGGAGGGATTACATCTCTCGGCTGGCCTGGGAACGCCTCGGGATCCCCCCTGCAGAGTTGGCAAATGTGGCTGGGGAGAGGGAAGTCTGGGCTTCCCTGCTTAGGCTGCTGCCCCCGCGACCCGACCCCGGATAAGCGGCAGAAGATGGATGGATGGATACTTAAGTAAGATAACAAAGTATTTGTACTTTGTTACTTGACACCTCTGTATGTGTTTGTGTGTGTATATATATATATATATATATATATATATATATATATATATATATATATATATATATATATATATACATATATATATATATATATATATATATATATATATATATATATATATATTCCATCTATCTATCTGTCTCTGTCCGTCCGTCCGTCCGTCCGTCCGTCCGTCCGTCCATCCATCCATCCATCCGTCCATCCATTGTACTGCTTTTGAACTGTATGAGAAATGTGCATATCCACATAGCATGAACTTCAGGGCTGAATTAAAACAGTGGAGATTAAATCTTTTATGAAATGTACACACTTTTATACTGCCAGGCAAAAGTTTGGACACACATTACCACTGGACTTCATGGCAAAAGTGTGTCCAAACTTCTGACTGGTAGTGTACATCCAGATTAAAAATATATCTTTTCTCATTCGCATGTACAAGAAATTGCCTCTCAATGTTATAACTTAAATACACGGTAGTTTGCTTTTATTACTTATTTTCAGTTGTTTTTATTTGACATGTTTTGTCTGATGATTTTCATTGTTTCTCTATTTGTTGTATTTAACGTTCCATCTACTGATCAACATTCGGTGACATTTGAGCCGTGTGCCACTAAAGAGTGTGAAAAGACCCACTTCCTCTCTGTGTGTACACCATAGACATCGAATAATTCCTCATTTTCTGCATTTCTTTTTGTCTAAGATGAGTCATTCAGTAACTACTGTGTTACTCTCAGAAATGTCCAGTATCATCTTCTCCTTCTTCTTCTTCTTCTTCTTCGCTTTGTTTTCCAGCTTCCCTCTCTGCAGACTTCCCTTCACAAGCCTCTCAGCTCCACCCACACACCGGAGATCAATTTGTCTTGCCGACAGGAATCCATATTTTTCTCATCTCAGGTACTACTTCTTCCAGACCTTCCTTCCCATCGCCTCCCCCAGTCCACCCCACCATCACCTCTCTGCAACTGTCCATCTACCTCCCCTCTCTCCAGCTCCCCCCAGCTGAGTCCAGCTGAATCAGCTCAAAGCCTTCTGCCGCACTAACCCTGCATCACCCACGAAAATAAAAAAGCAGACATTTCACTGCATGTCTAAACAGAAAACGCAGCGTAAAACTTGCACACACTTCTGCACTGACAAACACCAAACTGTCCTCCTGTTCTCGTTCAATTTACAGCGTCTGACCAGCGAATGCTGGTCCCTGTGGCTGTTTTCCAAAGGTGCTCCATCACTCTGCGGCAAGACCTGAAGGGGGAAAAAAACCACTCAGAAGAAGAAGAGAAAAAAGAAGTCTTGATATCAGCAGGGGAGTGGAGGAGGAAGGGAGGCATTTTACATCACATTTTTCTCTCACCGTTGTCTACCTTGGTCTGAGGAAAGACCGGCGGGCTCTCTTGTGGCCACCGCCACGATCAATACTACACAAGAGTTGAATTAGACCTCAAGTGGAGCACACACATACCTTAAGGGAGGCAGAGACCAACCTGAAATCCCTTGAACATTTACTTTCTTTCCACCGAGTTAACCAATAACTGGATGAAATGAGAGGGAAAAGAGCAGCTGTCTTTCCTGTTTCTTATCTCTGCTGCTTTTTTTCTTTTTTTTTTCCCTCTCCATATCTGTCTTCTCTCCTCGTCCTCGCTTCTCGCCGTCGCTCTTGGCACTCAAACTCTCAGTATCTGTTTTGCCTTAAAAGAGTCACTTGAGCAGAAATGAAATGCACAATTAGCAGATATCCAGAAGAAATGGGACACACATGCACATGTGCATGGGGATGCATGCATGTGGAAGCATGCTTGCCACACACATCTCTTCATATAGCCTTAATTTAATCACGTACTCTCACTCGCATTGATTCGTGCGTCAGCAGCACCCAGGGACAGATGTTATTCAAAGCAATAAAAACTGAGATATCACTGCTTTAATGCCAAATTTTATCTGATTTCTTTTTTTTTTTTTATGTATCAGTGTTTTTACTTCTCTGGTTGTGTTTGATGATCTGCCACTCAGATGACAGGGACAATACTGCAGCTTTTGCAGATTTCATCATATTGTTTCCATTAACTTCTTACTTGACTATATTTAAAGGGGTGCTATTATGATGTTTCATGTTTTCTGAGCTTTCTACAGTGTTACAGTGTTGAATCCTCATCAGACATGTGAACACATGTCACCTAAACACATGTTTGAGTTTGAGTTTGAGTTCCAGCACTCTCTCCGTTCCGTTTCCATGGTGACGAAAAACGCGTCGTTTTAGAGAGTTTTTTCTACTTGGAAATCCTTGTGACGTCCCGGGGGATAAGATTCGGTGATTGGTTACCTTCTACTGGTTAACAAGGGCATGTACAAATACATCAGGCGGGTGGAAAACGTGGGATGAAGTTATTTCCAACGATGGCTGGTGAGTTTACCAAAGAGAGACATCCTGCTGCATTCGTTGCTGTGGGTTGCTGTTTTCCACTTTGTTTTCAGGGTCTGATTCAGGTTCCAACATGTAGGGCTGTATGCTATGTGTTGACATTGTATTTTGTTTTTTTATTGAGTTCATATGAGCCTAATCCTTCTGTTTATGAGATGTTACAATGACGGCGAAAGCAGGTGCGGTGCGCGCTCCTGATGTAGTGCAGTGGCGGGAGGCGGGGCTTAATGCGGAAGAGTCTCAATCCACTCGTTTTGCCCGCAGGCTGATCTAACAGCCTACGGAGAGGGTCGGTCTGAAGTAAATAAAGCGATTTGTGGCAATAACTCGATCAATCCCAGCCCTTCTGGTCTCAGAAATAAAAATAAATTAGCCTGAAATACACAGAATAGTTCCACTTTAACAATGTAAAACAACACAACATAAAAAACTGCTATTTTACTGCAAAATATCAACTATTTTAATTGACACTATTTTTTTTTTTAACTTTTATGCTTTGGCAGGACGTGTCATCTGAAACTCATCATCATGATCATGATAATCCCTCCACCCAGCCCTTATGCACCTGCCTCTCCTTCTGCTGGTACATCAGGTAAGTGCTTCCTCCCTCCCACCAGATGCCTCCCACTGAATTTGGGTCAGTAACACACACGCAAATGCTCTCGCACGATCCCCCTCCTGGATCAATAGAAGGCACTCAATGCAGCTGACGCCCTCTCACACCTGATACTTTGCCCAAACACCCTACAACCCACCCCCTCGCACAAGACACATTCACTCCAACCTGGCGAGGAACCAATTACACCAACCATAGGGGAATTACCCAGAGTTCCCCTCTTGTCGGGAGTGATATCTCCAAGGATTACAGGTACTTAGCTCCCATTATGTCTGCTCTATTACCTGCCCTCGCCTTTTAACACAACATCCTTTGTGCTTGCCTGTTTGCACAACAATCCTTCCCATCGGGCTTCTACCTTTTCACTTCTCGATGGGTGCAAGCCAGGGTTGGATAAAGGTGTGCAGATATCCGCGAGAGGAGGAGGTGGCAAACAGACG
This sequence comes from Telmatherina bonti, assembly GCF_933228915.1. NCBI lineage: Eukaryota > Metazoa > Chordata > Actinopteri > Atheriniformes > Telmatherinidae > Telmatherina > Telmatherina bonti. Next base: position 13,308,123 of record NC_136633.1, read on the forward strand.
CTCACATATTTTCAACTCCTACACACTTCTCTCTGCAGGTACATGCTGTCTTACTTAGTGCATTTTCACGCTGACAGTTTCTCTAAACACACCAATTTGATCTTTGAGTGTTTCTCACATCACTGGTTTTCCCTTCCCACACCATCCACACACAATATTTTGTATCGTGGCATGCAAGAGTTGGGTCACAATTTTTGTTCCTGTGAATAAATGAGTAGAGGATGGACTGATTTACAATCCTCAAGTGTTGCTTCTGCTATTTATTTGTTTATTTTTTACAGTTTTTGAGTGGACAAAAAGGAAGAAATACTACGCAAATGTTTGTCATCAGCAAAATTTAAACATTTTAGGTCATTTTTAACCATAATGTTGGATTTTCATTGGGTTGTTTGTGGTGTAACATGTTCACAATCATCATGTTGTGATCTGTTAGAACATACTGGTTTAGTATTTGTAATGTGTTTGTAGGTATAATTCAGTAGAAGTTATTGTTGTCCTAAACAACAACAAGAATTTCCTTTCATACCAAGGAATATCACAATTGGAAGATGCAAGTTGGTCACATGACTGCAAACAGCCGGGGAGTCATGTCACTGGAAGCGTTAGCAGGTCAAATAGGATTCAGAGTAGTTTTAAATATTTTACTTCAGATTTTAAGAGAAAACATTTTGTAAAAAGTAAAAAGTTCAACATCTTTTTGTTCATATCTTCTACATGTAGATGAAAAATTTTGATAGAAAGACATTTGATCCCACTTCAAACTAGTAGACTATAAAAAGACATCAAAGTGTTGACGTCTTCATTTAGCTTTTAAGGCAAAGGTATCTATCGGGAATCTTTACGTTGTATTTTGATGTTTAATAGACAAATATGGAGCGAAAACTGCTTGCAGATTGTTTAAAATCCCTGCTGGACCTTTAGGGAAGTTTAGTAATGCAGAGACATGACCTTCATAGAGGAATGATCACAAAAAAACTGTTCTTCTGCATCATATAAAAAATTTTGAACATAAATATTTGCTAAAAAAAAATAAAATAAATAAATAAATAAATAATAATAATAATAATAATAATAATAATAATAATAATAATAATAGATTAGAAGTGTACAGAATTGTCCAAGAAACCCAAAAGTGCTTTCCAGATTATTTATCATTCCGTCACTCATCATACATACATACATGGTGGTAAAGCTATATTGTGAAGCCATGGCTGTCCTGGGACAGACTGATGAAAATGTCCGTCCGTCTGTCCCCCCCCCCCCCCCCCCCCCCAAAACCACCATCAAATATTCATACAGCAGCAGTGGCCGATACTGGATGGAAGCCGCTACCACCAATAGGCAGAAGTCAAAACATTCATCCTGTTTTCATAGAGCCTTAATTCAATTTAGGGTCGGGGGGATGGTACGTTTCTCAGCTGTCATCAGGTTGGGAGGTGGGCTACAGCCTGGATGTGTTGTCAGGTAAGTGAAGAAAAACAAAAAAAAAGCTCACGCTTTAAATATTTAATCAGTAAACCCATTTATCTGCGTTGGAAGTCAAATGATCTTTTCCTCAATTAGCTGTTTGAACTAAAAGAAACGTCAGTATAAGGACAAGAAATGCACACACACATTCAGTTCATACACACACTCACACAGTTTGTCTTTGCAGTTTCTCATTTGCAGCTCATGTCAACACACCTGAACGTCAACTCTCTGCTCTCCAGACACGCTCACTTCCACAGAATTACCTCCTCCTTCCTGCCGTTTACATCAGACAAACTCTTTCTCTGAGTACTCACTCATAAACACTCAGTCAGCGGCCACACAGAAGCACACACACCCCGCCAGACAAGAGGTAAGCTGATCTCTCTGACAGACGACTGGCAGCTCGTAGAGCCGAGGGCGCTGAGAAGGTAATTACCCGTGACAGACGTACCTGTGTAGGTTTCACCTCCTCCCCGCATCGCTTCAACCTGCACTTATCACAGTTACCATCTCACCGCAGCCACTGAAGAGATTTAATTGGAAGATTAAGGTGTTTTAGGTATCGATTTCATGTCGGCTCTGTTTATTTCCCCCCCTCCCAAGTGCAGTAGCACTTTCCCGCCTCTGGAGGTGCTGTTCTGAGCTCGTGTGCAGTCATGTCATGCCGGGAACCTATTCCACTCACATTTAAGAAAGGCGATGGAGAGGTTGGCTGGTATCATAAATTTGAATTTAATTGGTAGTCACTGGTTTCCTGAAGTTTTCTTCAAGCTGTTTTGAGTGATGATGTGTGAAAAATGATCCAATATCCATTTTTATTTTCATAATTTTCATGAACATAAGATCATTTTGACATAAAGTTACATGGTGTTAAATAACTGTTGGGTAAAATCACCTGCAAGTTTTTTTGTTTTGTTTTTTTTTCATTCCACACCAAGCTTCATATTGCCACATATTTTTCTTTGAGAAATTTATCACAAATGTTCCTATTAAATGCATTGTAACATGCATTTAATATGTTAAATCAGATGCATGTTTAATTAGATTAGATTAGATTATTCAGAGCATTTTCTTTTAGTGTTAGATCTTTATGATTTGATTCTAGGTGCCACTTTATTTCACTGTAAACCTAATTTTTAAATTAAATTATTATTATTATTATTATTATTATTATTAATAATAATAATAATAATAATAATAATAATAATAATAATAATAATAATAATAATAATAATAATGTATTTATGATGCACTTTACATTTAAATCAAATTTCAAAGTCCTACAATGAATTGAATTTAAGATTGGTTTGTACATCTGTAATAACCTTTGTTTGTATCTATTCTACCCTTCCTACCTACCTGCAAGGTACTAGATACCTACAGAACTACTACCATACATGTTTAAATGCCATATTAATCATTTTTTACTAGTTTTAAATTACATATTTAACAACTCCCATGGATCTCATTTTCGTTTCTGATCTGGAAAAATCACCCATGTGCTAATTGGTTATGTTTCCAAAAGAGAATAATTTAATGGTAAAGTATTCCTATTAAGTGCATGTGTGTAATCTAATCTAATAAAGTAGTGCTGTCATAAACACTGCTATAAAGAAGCCTCTTCAATTTCAGATTTGTTGAAGCTGCCAAAATAGTGATAATTCCAATTATGTTTATTATTGAGATCATAGATTGTGTTGACAGGTTAATGTGTAAGAATTTGGTTGCAGCAGCTGAAAAAAAAAACAAATGGACACATGCTTTTAAGTAAATTAAGGACGCGATCCTGCATTATAGTTTCACTGTGAAACATTTTAAAGGGATTAGTTTGACTTTTCAGGTATTTTGCGTCTCATAATTCTGTTCAAACGGTTGGAGCTCCAAATAAACAAAGCATTACTGTCCTGGAAGTCACACCTAAACCGCACGGACATTTGCACATTGAAACGATGCATAAAGCACGAAAACATACACCTACTTTTCCTGCAGGCATATACATACAGTTAATAATGTCATATCTATATTCACCAGGTGTTAAGGTATCCCCGGGGTCACGTTTCATCAGGAATCAACAACCTGCTACAAATACCATCTTTCTTTCTTCCTCAACCATCTGGCATCAGGCCACAAAAATAGACTCTAAAGCGTTGGTAACAATTAGTAGCTTCTGTACCCGGGGACCACATAACGACCCACCTGATTTTCATACCCTGCATTTCGTTGCCCCCCCCCCCCTTCTCTCATCCTCATCAGGATGCTGTCAATAGCCAGACACCTGTTTCCTGCCAACGCTAGCAAGGGCCTCTATAACTGCACCTGTATGTGCTTACACAAGAGCCTCAAGAGGAGTATTTATGCGGATGGGACTGCAGGGCTGATATCAGGCTCTGCTAATGCAATCACAGGAAGGACAGGGAGCACTCAACGAGTGTGAAGCAAGCCAGCGGTGGGGTGAATTAACTCAAATCAAGTCAGGATGTGGATTTTCAAAAGATGTTCAAATGGTGGAATCTTTTGACCCTTAAATGAGTATTCAGATGGTTGGTGTGAATGTGATCTCAAAGGAAAAGTAGGAACAATAGGAAACCTTCCAAGGATGTTTAATTGTCCAGCTGCTGGGATCTTCTGCTTATTTTTCTTTTAAACGAATTAAAAGCCTCACAGCCTATATGTGTGACAACAAATCCTTGATCCTGAAGCTTGTTCTATCGAAAGTTTTTTTTTGTTTTTTTTTTCGATAATGTTACTTATTCTAGAGAGCTTTGTAACACATGTTCCACAATGTCAGCTTCATGTGATGACAAGGAATGCAACCATTTATTCAGTCATTTAGTCTCCAACACAGTCAGCCATTCATTACCTCAGAACCAAACAGAGCCAGAGATGAAGGGAGAAACTGCAGAGTCAAGCATGGAAGGGCAGGTGATTAATGCCAACACTGTCTTTCCTTGTTCGTGGCCAAAGTGTTATTGATTTGATTTTGGAGGAGCAAGAAAAGGTTAGCTTTTGTAGGCTATGGTTTGAGGTTGGCATGATGTGAGGTGGGGTAATGACCCCTCCCTCCTCAGCAGGAGTCGCTGAAGCAATCAACTAGGAAATGGAAACAATCCCCATCCAGGCACCAAGCTACTTTCTATCCTTTACACCGTCAATATGTGTGAAGTGGACATTCACCGGCTATTGAGTGCCATGTGTTTTTGCAACTAACAGCTATTGTAGGTTTAAAATGTCCTAAAAAAGAAACACGGTCTGGCATAGAGTTTGAGGTTACTGATATTCCTAAAGTTTCAGGCAAGGATTACTGCTTTGCTTATCTGTCATTCATAACCCAGTATATAGTTAAATAGGTTGCTGGAAGCTATGCAGATATTTAACATGCTGATTGACCCCAAGTGGGATGTAATCTGGGTCACCTTGGTAAGATTGATGCTGGCTCATGTTTTTCTTTTTTCTTTTTTTTAACCACTGAACAGTTCAAGCAAGGTTCACCCAACTATGAGCACTAGATTTTCTTCTGTTATCTGAGTAGCACTCATCCAGTTGCTGTTTCATGGCTTACAGTGTAAGTATTGGTCTTCATATGGAAAAAATGCCCAAAAAAAGCCAATAAATTTAGCATATTTTTGAATATCTATATGAGTTTATTTCGATTTGCACAATAGGAACAACCACTACGGGTTTTAAGACATTGTTTATGACATTAAATGGATGCGAAAGGCTTTAAACAGTGTTTTAAAAAGGTTTGAATTCTGCAGTGCTGGACCAGAGAAACATTTAAATAAGCTTCATAATGATGAAAATATTACTGATATCAACAGCTTTTATATTTTGCAGATTTAAGTTACATTTAGCATCTTAAATCATACTTTTCAAAACTTAAACATTACTTGCATGGTGAGAAATATTTCTCATGTAAAAGACAATCAGCTTTCTATCTAAGGCACAATGATGCCTTCAAGTGACTGGACACTGTGAGCTTGGGGAAATTAAATGACTCCCAAACAGGAAAAATGTATAAATAAGATAAATTAGATTAATTGAAAGCAGGGTAATAAAACGTGTCTTACCCCTTGTACATCAGGTACATGTCAAGATCACACTCCCTGAGTCAAGTTAATTTTCATACCCCCCACCCACCATCCCTCCATATTCCTGTCATTTTCAGGGAAAAAGGTGGCGTTGGCATATGACAGTAATTAACAACTGACAAAAATATCCCCTCCCTTAACATGAGGTGGGAAATCACAAAAGCCTGAGTTATTTTCTCATTAATTTACCATCTCTGCTTTGGTTAATGCTGAGAGGAAGCAGTGCAGTACCTGAGGTACAAGCTTCAGCTCTGTGATGTTTGTCTGTGAGGTCATTTGGAGAAAGAAGGCGTTTCTCATGTACAGGATGGCTTTTTCTGTTTGACATCTTATTCTTTAGATGTTAATGCATGTTGGATCTGACTCGGCTTTTCATTTTCATTCAATTCTTATTTTCCTATTGCTAATTATTTCTAACTTTTCACCTACTTTACCAAAGACAGAAGTTAGTTAAAGTATAAGTAAGAGAATAAATGTTTACCTTAGATATGAATTTCTCTGCCATCTTTACAGAAACTGGTTTGGAAATGCAAGTTTCTATAAATGGTGTGAATATTTTTGGTTGTATGTCCCCTCCCTTTTTACTTTTGTGTCAATGAAGTGGGTTGATATTACTTTATTTTACAAGAAAATATACAAACTTGAGAGATGTCTTGGTGATGCACGTGTTGTGACCTTCTTGCACTCTTCACCAGCTTTTTAAAGGAAAATTCATATCTTGCAAACTGTGGATTGTGATACTTTCTCAGGAACAAACAGGTTTTTCACTAACAGCAGACTTGTCAACAAAAAGATTTGACTGAGAAAGAAATCTGAAATCTAATCCTTGCACATTAAAGTTGCACCACTACTCTGACTACCAGGTGTATCTAAATTTAATTACTATGTTTGACTTTGTTGAACATAACATCTCGTTATAAGGGTTTGACAATGTTCTTTTGTGAAGTGGCTCTAAGAACTTTCTGTCTGACAGCTTCCAATTTGTGCATGTACAAGATGTGCTCTCTTAAAGCTGGGGTAAGTAATGTTGGGGAGCTAGCAAGATGTTAAAGTAGCACCTTGTCTTGGCTCCTCCCCCTCTGGTTTTGCTCTTTGCGTGATCCGAGGCATTTTTCTTACCTCTGCCAAGGAAGTTATGTTTTTACCTGCGTTTATCTGTTTGTGTTCAACATAACTGAAAAAGTTATGGATGGATTTTAACCTAATATTTTTGGAGTTGTTGGAAATGTGAAAAGAAAGAACAAGTTTAATTTAGGTAGCAATCTGGATGACCGTTCGGATTCAGGAATTATTTAAAAGCTGTGGCAGGGGTTTACGCTCTCCAAGTGCTTTTCTATTCATTCATTCATTCATTCATTCACTATTCTAACCGCTTGATCCAATGAAGGGTCGCGGGGAAGCTGGAGCCTATCCTAGCAGTCTTTGGGTGAAAGGCAGGGTACACCCTGGACAGCTCATGAGTCCATCGTAGGAGTGCTTTTCTAGTTCGCAACTTTTTCCACCAGCAGTTTTCTCTTTCTACGCTGTTTAGAAGGAGAAGGCAAATAAACCGAGCAGGGTCGGGAAATCCTTCCTACATTTTCTCAACCGTTAAGAAGCTTATGAAATATAAAAAATGAACAATTTCAATTCGGCCCGAATGTTTTGATTGGTCAGAGTTTTTACAGATTTACAGTAAACTGAGGGGTCTAACTATTTTTCTTATTGTTTATGATTACAAAATATATAAACTACTATCAGGATGAGGAACCACTTCACCCAGAGTTAAAAAAAAAAAGAAAAAAAAAAGTCTCTTAGCAAGATTACCTACTCCAGCTTTAACACACACACGTTTGTTGTAATGGTGTTCCTCAGGGCTTTGGTCATGGCCCAGCGTCATTTTTTTTACATGTCTCCTTTGACCTGTGTTATTCTGAATAAAATTTTATTGTTTCTGTCAATTAAGCCTAAAGAATCCAACAAACTACTGAGGCATCAGTCTTGTGTTAAGGACAACAAAGCATGAATGTCCTGTAGTTTTCTGCTTTTGATTTCAGGTAAAATTGAGGTCATCATCTTATTTATCTTCTACAACTGCAGAAATTCTCTTCCCCATGACATTGTTACTTTAGGTAGTGTTTTGATTTGTTGTGGAAAAAGTTTGTCAATGACGAGGAGTCTGATTCTGAAGTGGAAAAAATTACGAAGTTTATTGAACAGATAATAAGAAAGAACAGAATGATAGAAATTGCAATTCGGAGAGACAGTCCAGAGGTCCGACGGGGTGGGAAGTCTGAAAATGCTCTGAGTTCCGGACTGAACCATCCTTTTACCCTCGCATAAGGGCGTTAGTTGCCTTCCCTGAATCTATGTTATTCTAAACAAGAAATGTCTGTTGCCTAAAAGATTAGGTCGAACTGACCCCTACGTTAGAATCTCCCTAATGGCACCATGGTATCTGACTCCTTAGCTGTAAAACTCTTCAAAGGAAGAGAGTGTAATTCTTGCATTTATCTATCTGTTTATTTGTTTGTTTATTTATTTCATTTTGTGGTTATATGAATATTTATAGTTGCACTATGTGCCTCTGCAGATTTTTCTTTGAATAAAGTTGATTTGTATTTGGCACATATACACTGCCTTTACAGGCTGGCACCTCTGCCTGAAAAACCAAACCAGCTGCTCAGCTGTTCATATCAACCAGAAAGGCTACTACCAGTTTCTATATGTAGAAAAAAACCTGAACAAATTGGTCATATGTTCATTTTCTTTGTCCCTCTCTACCAAAAAAACAGATAAAACCTCATTCCAGCCTCATGTTTGTCTCATAGATCCCAGAGTTAGTCACATTCACACTTATCCTCCAGCAAGGAATACAGACACCTTATTGGCAGACAAAGTTAGCCTTTAATGAAGCAACAAACCCCTTACTTCTCACTAAAATATCCCAATTTCTGTCACCACCCCCTCTTTCTTTCCCTTTGAGCTGCATTGCATCAGACTGAAGGGATAGGTGCCATTAAGCCTGCATATTTAAAACCACCTAAATGTGAGGAGCAGGTGGTGCACAATGCACTCTTGTTGTTATTTGGTTCGTGCAGTCAAGATGGCAGATTTCATAATGCTTTCAAATGGCACACAACAGGGAGAAGCCTCACAGTAGTGCCAACAACAATTTCACCAGGAGCAAAAGAGGAGCAGCAGGCTGAAGCACACACCTTTTTCTACAAAGAGGCAGAGGAAGGATTATGTCTCAAAATGAGCAGTGTGAGATAGTAACTCACCTTTTAGCTGCTGGATTTGTTAGATGAAACCTAATGAGCTTGTTGTGGTGTTATAGAAAAAAGTCAATAATATATATATTTTTTTTTTTATTATTAATGAAGACGGATAAAGTCATTGTTTGTATTAGAAATCAAATGTTAAATTTAATCTGTAAAGCTGTAACTGCTCTCTTTCAGTGGCTCAGTATGTAACAGAAAAGGCTTCCTTTTGGCATGAATGTTATATGACATTCATTTTAATGTGTTGCTTGAAAATAAGAAAAAAAAAGAAAGACAAACAATAAACAAGAAAAATACAAAAGCAGCCATTTATTTGTAATTTGTGCCAGATGATGTGTACCTCTGTGTACCACGTGTTTCATTCCTGAGTGTAACTTCTAAAGGTCTTTACAGTTGCTTATTTACACTGTATATTTAACAAGCAGGCTTTAATCACAAGGAAGTAAATGTTAATTTTGATTACTGAGTAAAATGAAATGGAATGAATGTAAAACTTAAATTAGGCTGAAAAATCCTAGTATTCCATTAGTACATTAGGTTGTGGAAGAAACTTGATGTGATAAATCCAGCATACATTTGAAGAGATAACCTCACCAAATCTGGGTTTCTTTAGATGAACATTATGTGATAGAGTCCATCAACTAAGTTCAAAGCCATACGTTGAAAAAAAAATTTTTTTTATGTATGTTAATTGTGACAAACTAAGTAGTCTTGTTGTTCCTGAAGCAGACAACCATAGAAAGGAAATTCTTATAAATCAATATCAGTTTGGCAAAACATAAATATTTGAAAAACAAGTTTTAAAAGCAGTTAAGAGTCCAAGTTATTTATTTTTTTAAATAACTTTGCTTTACTTTTTATGCTTTTGTCATATTGTGAAAATTCAACCAAAATTTTCACATTAAATAATATAATTTGCAACTAATAAGTTTAAAAGTATTATGTCTTGATACTAAATTTAAGCATGGATCCTTATCTTAGAAATAACAGTTTTAATACAAAACATAAAACTGGCACAAAAAGACTTAATGACGATACGTTGTTAAAGACGTGAAAGGCTGAAAGGTGGAAGTCGACAGTGGGATTTTAAGTCTGCTCATACAAGAAAGATATTTTACAACTTTGATTCAATGATCCAAGTTTAGCCAGAAGACTAAAAGGCTGAAGGTGCCTCTAAAACCTAATATTGAACAAAAGAATTAAACCATAAAAATTTCCCTCAAAGAGCTTAAACTGACAGTATCTTCTTGCTCTGTCTCTTGGCGAAGTCTCGCCGCTCCGTGGAGGAACTCGGCAGGGATTCGTGTCTCATCCGCCCATTCAAATAAGCCCACAGATGTCAAGAGGACTCCCCCACCAACGCCATCGCACACATCGCACACACACACACACATGCGACCCACCTCCAACACTGTTTGTAATGAAATCTAACACTTGGAAGAGGAGAAGTGGACCGACCACCTGTGCATCCAATTGTTCAGCATTTGCAGACACACAGGAGAGAAAAGAGAGAGGAGGAAGGGGGGGGGGGATGAATAGAGGAATCAAAGCTGCACAAGAACACACACACTGACAAACACGTGCAACCACAGAAGACAAACGACAAACCAGTTAGAAATGGGTTGATGAAACTTTTAAAGTTTGTGTGTTAAAAATGTGTGCAAGCAACAAAAACTGAATACCTGCTGCTTCAACATGAAATTAACATTTCATTTCAGAATAGCCTTTTTTGTTTTTTAGCCTAAATAAGTTATTAAAGGTCATAATTAATTTGTCGTTGAACTTTTTTTTTTTTTTTTAATTCAAACTGGATAATTTGTGTATTGATTTAAAATACTCTAATTTGTGACACTTGGTGTGCATCAAAAGTAAGCATTTATATGCTCAATACGTTATATGTTATGTAGTCATGGGACCTTCGAAGTTGCATTAGTTAAGTTTGTGCAGTTTCTTTCTTTTTTTTTTTTGAATGTTCTTTAGTGCTTTACCTTACTGCCAAATTGCCCAGGAAAAAAAAACTGGTACAGCTAAAGATCAGGAGGCAAGCTTCTTACAGTTGGTTTGATCACTTATCCGTTTTATATGATCTTGGGCAATAAACTTTGCCATATTACTTCACTCTTCAAAGAAAACACAGAAATTTCTGATTTACTGCCTTCTGTTTGTTGTGTTTATCTGTCTTTTTTGTGGCCTTTTGGAAGAGGAGAGTCAAGACATTGATGTTTTTTGCCTCTTTTAGGTTCCTCTTCAGGTAAAAACCTCATTATACTTTCTTCTAAAAAGACAAGCTCTCTCCCTTTAGGTTCAGCACAATATATTTCTGTTGTTTATGACATGATGCAGCGGATTGCTTGAGTTGAGTTATTAAAACAAGGTAACACAGAAAAAACTGAGGAAAAGTATTGTCAGAAATAGTAATAGTGACTGTGTATTAGAACACAATCAGGTGTTCATAGGTAAAAAAAAAGTTTCTTTCCAGTCATCCTATGTTGGCTTCTAGGCATATCATTGTAACCTATCATATTCCTAAACATACTGCCCACCATTTAACTAGATAACGAGTTACTTCTTGTTCGCTTAATTTATCTTTTACCAAAATAAAATCCAAGAAAATCCATTGTTTTTGCTTTACTTTTACTTTACCATATATTAGTATAATTACTCAGCATTGAAGTGAACTTAGTTTGAATTTGTCCCACTTTGAGTATTTTAGATAATTTGGCCAGTCAGTTAATTTGTTTATCTGGAATGAATTCCTTTGTTATATTGTGGAAAGGAAACAAGTTTGGAAAATAAAGGACAGTGAGAGATGAGTTCATGGTGTGTACACCTTGTTAAATACACAAGATTTCACAAACACTTGTACACAAGAAAGAAACAATGGTGTCTTTGAAACAAAGCGGGTATAGAAAGCTGCCAGTAAGTACACGTGCACAACCAGGCATGCAGATCAACACAGTGCAATCACAGACCCACGCACACGCATGCACTGTCTTTGCGTGGCTGCACTGCTTCTCACACACAAACAAGAAAGGAAGAGCTACTACTTAGAAATGAGCCCTGACATAGCTTGTCACACAGTCAGAGGCCTTGATCAGGATTTGCTCACAGGACCTCCTACTCAGCACACACACAAACACACACGAGATCCTGGAACAGGGGGTTAAAAAAGCTTGGAGCCATGTTGGAGGAAAAGGGGGAACCCGGCAACATCTGCAGTCTCCGTTGTTGATAGCATTTCTGCCAGCTTGGAGCCAGATCACAGGGCTGGAGATGCTGCAGTCTGGGCTCTACCTCTTGGCCAACCTCCCCCTCCTCAGATCCATACTTCCAAACCTCCTAGCTACCACCTGTTAGTTAATTTGCACCAACGAAAAAGGACACCGTGAGTCTCTGAAGTCAAACTCCTTCTCTCCATCTCCTCTTTCTTCTTTGTGGGCATCTCTTTCTTCCTTGTTGTCAAACTCCCTCTTGGAGGTTTGGTACACCCACGGTAGAGTTTTTCCGGACTTGGAAGGGTTCAGGGCAATGCTGCTTTTTTTTTTTTTTTTTTAAATATATTTCCCCATCTTCCCGCCTGAGTTGCAGCTTTGATGTGGGAAGACTGGAGTCACAAATCCTTGTCCATTTACCATCAGAGAGCATCCCCTTACTCAGAGCTTGGCAGAACCCCATATGGCTAACGATTTGAGATACTTTAATTAGGCCAAAATGTGTCTAAAGATGCTGTTGCGCCCCCAGTCTTGCAGTGCTACGCGCGCTAAAGAGATAAATAGACTAAATTTCTGTGTCACAGAGATTTTAGAAGAGTATTTTCTATCGTTTAATGTCTTTCAGCCTTTGGTAATTTTCTGCCATAGGGACTCATGTGGGTGTGGTTTGCATGTTCTGGAGCAATCGTATTGGGCCCAGTGCCTCACAAAGTGTCAGCTGATGACCTTGTGTAATTTATGGAGCTGTTTAGTAAAATTTGGGATCTGTTGAAAAAAACATAACGAAGCAAAAATACACCCAATGCCTCATAACCCTTTCTTCTGCATAAATGAATAAATGAAATGATTTTGAAAAAGTACGGAAGTCTCTAACTGGAGTTTAATGCTGCAAAATTTGAGTCATCAAATCGACCGATGGAGGCATTTAAACTCTTTAAGCCATAATTTAGGCTAAGGTTAACTGGGTAAACATAGCTAACCGGAATCACAGGAGAATCGAAATTCTTCCTTTTACTTCACAACAAATATAAAGTAAAGAAAGTTATTTGTACACTCTGCAAGGTACAATCTTACATCCTGGTGGATTTCCAGCAATAGATAGCACACTTTTTTTGTGTCAACATTGATTTTTCTCTCCCCGCCGCCCTACTCTCCTTTTAATAGAGAAGTAGATGCTTCAAAGCCCCCTGTTTGCCCAAAGCAAGCTTGAAATTCTCTCCTTTCAAAGCGTCATTGCTTCTTTGTAGTTACGATCCCCTGTCTCATTGGGTAAGGCCAAGAGAGACACGAAAACTTCAGAAGTTGCCAAAGGTAGCTCATGAAATCCCTCCCATGTAGGTGTGTGAAGTTCTGATGGTAGTGTCCGATTTGGAATCAATACAATTCCCCCTCCCCCCCATTAGGGGCCTGGAAAAAAATGCTTGTGCCGCCAAAAGACAAGGTATTTCCAGACCTTAAATCAAAGCCCTCGTCCGCACAGATTCGGTGCCAGGCAACTTTCTCGAACAACAGCCCAACAACTTCTGAAACGTGTTCACAGAAGTCTCGAGTTGTTGTTACATCCAGTCTTCTGCTGTGTGCTCAATTACAAGTTGTTGTTTCTTCTCTCTGTCTGGCTGTCGCCCTTTCTGTCTGCCTCTCTCCGTATCACTCTCCTCTCAGACTACTGTGAGGTGTTAAAAAGGAACCAATGGGGGATCTGCGCTCCATTATGCAGGTCTGTTCCTGCGCTGTCTGATGCTGCCACTTCACACCTCATATTGCATTTTTGCCCATTGAAACACTCACACACACTCTTTTTGACACACATGCATAACCACACAGACACAATGGAAATTGAACTTTGGCTGCCTTTGTGTATCTTGTGCCAGGTGTAAGGCTAAGAGGTGCCTAACTTCTCCCATGCCCCAACCCCCACCTCCACCCCAGGCCATACAGGCATATTTGAAAGGAGGAGAAAAGTGGTTGGTGTGATGTAGGCAACCATTATACGCTGTGTAGGCGATGCCAATGCTGGGCTTTTGTTAATATTAATCCAGCTTAACCTTAGGGGATAGACTGGAGAAGGGTAAAGGCTCAGCATTAGCCTTAGCACACGTACTGATTAAGATGTCAGTGTCATTAGATTGTGATCTCAAGCAGGTTTTTAGTTTTCTTTGAACTTATCTGGTAAAACCAATGTCTTTTCTTCACTGAAAAACAAAATCATCAGTCAGGAAAAAAAAAACAAAAAAAAAAACTGTTTAAATCAGGGTCCTTGAGATCTACCATCCTGCTGTTTTTAGGTTCAACCCTTCTCCAACACACCAGAATCAAATAAGTGGCTTGTTAGCAGGCCTCTGGAGAGCTGAATGACATGCAGAAGAGGAATTCAGCTGTTTGACTCAGCTGTGCTGGACTGGGGTTGCATCTAAATGTTGCAGGATGGTAGAGCTCGAGGACCGGACTTGGGCGCCCCTGGTTTAAATCAACGTAAGACGGGCAGATTTTCATCAAAATAAAAGATACATTTGTGTATCTACTAATAGTTTATTTACCAGGAAATAGTGGAAGCAAAGTTGTTTAATGACATGTCAGATTTTAGTATCTAAAATTAAGACATGCTTTAACAAGCTGGAGCCTTGCTGCTTAAACTGATGTTGCTTGACATTTAGACTAGTCAACTAGTCGTGTGAGGTAGCTTGCAAGGTTTTGGATTTTATCAGGAATCTCAAAGGTTTGGAGTTTTATTTTTACTTAGCCTATTTTTTTTAATGCTACTGGGTGAAAAAGCAAAATAAGATATTAGAGTGAGCAACATCAGTAGCTAGCAGCTAGTAGCTAAAAGCCCTGTCTCAGCCTGGAAAATAATTGATGTAATGCTTTTTTAAAAAGTGATGCAAAAAGCAGCTATGTTGCTGCCCAACATTATATATTTTTGTCTGTTTTGGAAGTTTGTGTATTAACCGGAAAAAAATGCCAAAGGCAGAAAATTACTGGAATTCTTGCTTTTACTTATATCGTAGCGTGATCGTTGCTTGTGTGTGACACTGTTACAGTGTAAACTGCCCAATGTACTATCTCAGTGTGGAAGAAAATAATAGACTTCATCTAATTGTTGAGTGTGAATGAAAATTTCATTCCAATGTTCTTGTTTTGGATCATTGCTTGAGGTGTAAATGATGTGGAGATTCAGCAGTTGGCTAAAGTCTACAGGGAAGCTTGTTGGTTATATTTTATCAGTGTTCATTGCTTTGTGCTTTGAATAAAACATCACTGCTTGGTGTGAATTTGCTCTTTGTTCCTTCGGTGATAGCTGTCATGTTTTTGCCACTCTGATCTCCTGGCGCTCATCATTGATTACTCGATCCACCTGCTGGCTTCCTAATTGCCTCTGCTACCTCATTCAGTTCACCTGGTTTCCTTTTCTCTCACTGCCTACTTAAGCTCCCTCCAATCCCTCCTTTTCTGCCAGATAATAATCAGACCTATGTCTAGTTTTGTTCCAGCGTTCTACGGATTGGTCCTCAGTTGCCGACCCTCTGCTTCATGCCCCTGGATTACCCTCCTTGCCTTGCCCTCGACGGATACCGCTACCTTTCGGATCTTCTGGTTACCGACCCTGCCTGTCTTTGGATCTCTGAGCCTTGTCTTTGCCTGGATGAGTATTTTGCCATCCTGTTTACCTCCCAGCTGTTGCCTGGTTTCTTCTGCAGACCACTCCCCTGGACTGATCTTCTGTTCATACTCCTCCACCAATAAACTGGTCATTTGTCCAGAACTCCCTGTGTGTGGCTGAATTACAGATCCTCACGGTAACTCATTACAGTATTATCTGGCCAACATGGATCCATCATCCACACAGGAGTGGCGCTCATGTGTTGAGAAGTCCATCACCAAACTGGAATCAAGCATGCAGGACATGATGACTATGTTATCTAACCTCTCCTCAGTTGCAGCTCCACTGGAAGGTGCCTCTGTCCAAGCTACTGGATCATCGTCTCTTTGCCAAGTCTCACCTCGCCATGAACCACGTCTGACTCCTCCAGAGGTATTTTCAGGTGAGCGGAGTCAGTGTCGGCCCTTCATAACCCAGTGTGAGATCCATTTTGAATTGCAGCCCTCTTCCTTCCCGTCAGAACGGGCTAGGATTGCCTATATGCTTGGCCTTTTTTCAGGGAAGGCCAAGCTGTGGGGAACGGCTGAATGGCAGAGAGACTCGCTCATCTGCTATAATTACAAGGACTTCACAAGGGAGCTCATCAGAGTCTTTGACCCAGTTCCACCTGAGAGAGAGGCTGCCCGGGGTCTGTTAGCTCTAAAGCAAGGCAAGAGGCGGGTTACTGACTATATAATAGATTTTCATACTCTCTCAGCAGAAAGCCGCTGGAATGATGAGGCGTTATGTGACACTTTCTATCAAGGACTTAATGAGGAGATTAAGGACGAACTGGCTACCCGGGAAGCTCCGAGATGTCTGAACCAGCTGGAGATGCTCTCCTCCAGGATCGATCAGAGGCTTCACGAACGCAGAGTGGAGAGGAGCCGAACCTCTAACAGCCTTCACACTACATCAAGGCCCGTGTCACAATGTAATCCCCTGGCACAATCTCCTGTATTTCCAGCTCCAATAGGGGACCCTGTGGTTCCCATGCAGATTGGACGGACCCGCCTGACACCACAAGAGAGGGCACGACGTTCAAAGGAGGGATTGTGCTTCTATTGCGGAGAGAGCGGGCACCTGGTTCACCGGTGTCCATTAAAAGACCGGACTCAGTAGGAGAGAGGAGGTTCCTACTGAGTCAGAAGTTGGTGAAATCCTCTTTAGTCTCGTTACAGGCACAACTCCTTATAAATGGTCTTCCTGAGCAGGTTATGGCATGTATCGATTCTGGGGCTGATACGGAATTCATTGATGCGGGCTTGGCAAGATCTCTTAACATTCCATTACTACCCACCTCTAAGAAGCAGAAAGTATTTGCACTTGATGGTCACGTGCTGCACCAGATCACGGAAGAGACTGCGCCTCTCAAGTTCATTGTTGGAGGAAATCACCAGGAGATGGTATCCTTCCTTGTCATCCATTCCCCTGAGCTACCCATTATTCTTGGTGCTTCTTGGCTGCTTCACCACAATCCGCACATTGATTGGAGGACAAGTGAGGTCCTGAGCTGGTCATCCTCTTGTTGTTCCACATGTCTTCTAATGGCTAATTCACTCTCCGCTGAACCAGTTTGTCAGGAGACCTACCCAGATCTTTCTAAGGTTCCTCCTGAGTATCACGACCTCAAGCATGTATTCAACAAGCACTTGGCAACTTCTCTTCCTCCACATCGTCCCTATGACTGCTCCATTGATCTTTTACCCGGTACCTTCCCTCCCAAGGGCCGTTTATACTCCTTGTCAGGACCTGAGACACATGCCATGAAGGATGGAACTCTAAGACCATGCATTGATTACAGAGGACTAAATGACATAACTATAAAGAACCGTTATCCTCTTCCCCTTATGAACACTGCTTTTGATCTCATTCAAGGTGCCACCATCTTCACCAAGCTGGATCTCAGAAATGCCTATCACCTCATCCGCATCAAAGAGGGACATGAGTGGAAGACTGCATTCAATACACCCACAGGGCACTACGAGTACCTTGTCATGCCTTTTGGCCTAACCAATGCCCCTGCAGTTTTTCAGTCCCTAATTAATGATGTTCTCAGAGATATGGTTGGACTATATGTTTTTGTTTATCTTGATGACATTTTGATTTTTTTTCCAAAGACCTCCCCACGCACCAGAGCCATGTCCGCACTGTCCTTCTCCGTCTTTTACAGAATAACCTTTTTGTAAAAGCAGAGAAGTGTGAGTTCCACCGAAGTTCTATATCGTTTCTGGGCTATGTCATCTCGCCCAACAGAATGTCCATGGATCTCAGCAAAGTTTCAGCGGTGAAGGAATGGCCGGTTCCCCAGTCTCGTAAGCAACTTCAGAGATTCCTAGGCTTTGCCAATTTCTATCGGAGGTTCATAAGAAATTAGTTCCATCGCCTCACCTTTGCATGCTCTTACTTCATCTAAGAACAGGTTTATTTGGAACACAGCGGCGGACCGTGCCTTCTCTCACTTAAAGGACTTGTTCACCTCGGCACCTGTCCTCCACGCACCGGATTCTGATCGGCAGTTTATTGTTGAAGTGGATGCCTCTGACGCAGGAGTGGGGGCTATTCTAAGTCAAAGGTTTTCTGATGGCAAGACTCATCCATGTGCCTTCTTTTCAAGAGGTCTCTCCACAACCGAGAGGAATTATGATGTGGGAGATCGCGAGCTCCTGGCCGTTAAACTGGCACTCGAGGAGTGGAGGCACTGGCTGGAGGGGGCTAAGCACCCATTCATTGTGTAGACGGATCATAAGAACCTTGAGTACCTATGATCTGCTAAGAGACTCAATCCCAGACAGGCTAGATGGTCCCTGTTCTTCAGCAGATTCAACTTCTCCCTATCCTACAGACCAGGAACTAAGAACACCAAGCCAGATTCTCTCTCAAGGCTTCATGAGGTTCCAGAGGAGGGACAGTCCAAGGGTCAGAATGACTACATCCTTCCCCATTCTGTCCGGCTGGGGGTCGTCAGACTCGGTTTGGAGAGAGAGATAAGGGAGGCCCAACAACAACACCAGATTCCTGAGAACTGTCCCCAGGGTCGCCTCTTTGTTCCAGTGCACCTTGTCCCAGAGGTACTGTCATGTTGTCACAGTTCTCGTTTATTTTGTCACCCAGGTGTGACCAAGACTCTGTCAGTAGTACAGAGTCGCTTCTGGTGGGAGACCTTGGTCCAGGATGTCAAGGAATTCATCGCTGCTTGCCGTGTCTGTTCCCAAGCTAAGTCTTCTCGACCGCCAGCTGGTTTTCTGCGTCCGCTCCCAATTCCACGTCGTCCTTGGTCTCATTTGTCAATGGATTTCATCACAGGTCTGCCCAACTCCAAGAATCATTCAGTACTACTTACCATAGTTGACCGTTTCTCCAAAATGACTCATTTGGTTCCTCTTGCCAAGTTGCCGTCTAAGGAATTAGGGGAGATCCTTGCCAGGGAGGTATTTCGTTTACATGGACTTCCGGATGACATCGTCTCTGACAGAGGTCCCCAATTTGTTTCTCGATTTTGGAAGGAGTTTTGCAACCTTCTTGGGATCCAAGTGAGTCTCTCCTCTGGGTATCATCCACAGACAGATGGACAGACGGAGCGGGTCAACCAGGAGGTGGAGACTAAGCTACGTATGTTGTGTGAACGGGATCCCTCAATGTGGTCGCAGAACATTCCTTGGGTGGAATATTCCCTTAGCTCGCTCCACAGGGCTCTCTCCGTTCTACACTGTGTATGGATACCAGCCGCCAGTCTTTGATCTACAGGAGATTTCCATCACAGTCCCCTCGGCTCACTCAGCAGCACTGAGATGTCAGCGTGTATGGCGGAGGGCTCGTTGTGCCCTGTTGAAGACGTCTGCAGTGTATTCTCGGGCTGCTAATCGTCGGCGGATTGCTGCACCGGAGTATCAAGTGGGGCAGGAGGTGTGGTTGTCAACCAAGGACCTTCCCCTTCGGGTTGAGAATCGCAAGTTAGCCCCTCGCTTCATTGGCCCTTTCCCTATAACCAGGGTGGTTAACCCCATGGCTGTACGTCTTCGACTGCCTAGGACCCTGCGGGTTTGCCCCACTTTCCATGTCTCCCGTATCAAACCTGTGTTCTCTTCCCGGTTTGCACCCCCCTCTGGGCCCCCTCCTCCCGCCCGGTTCATTGATGGGGGGGCCTGCCTACACTGTTTGTCGTCTACTCCGCTCCCGGCGGCGGGGCCGTGGGTTGCAGTACCTGGTTGACTGGGAGGGTTATGGGCCGGAGGAGCGCTCTTGGGTTCCTGCTCGTTTTGTTTTGGATGGGTCCCTTGTTCGGGATTTTCATCTCCGCCATCCTGACATGCCTGGTGGTCCGTCTGGTGCCGGACCTTGAGGGGGGGGGGTACTGTCATGTTTTTGCCACCCTGATCTCCTGGCGCTCATCATTGATTACTCGATCCACCTGCTGGCTTCCTAATTGCCTCTGCTACCTCATTCAGTTCACCTGCTTTCCTTTTCTCTCACTGCCTACTTAAGCTCCCTCCAATCCCTCCTTTTCTGCCAGATAATAATCAGACCTATGTCTAGTTTTGTTCCAGCGTTCTACGGATTGGTCCTCAGTTGCCGACCCTCTGCTTCATGCCCCTGGATTACCCTCCTTGCCTTGCCCTCGACTGATACCGCTACCTTTCGGATCTTCTGGTTACCGACCCTGCCTGTCTTTGGATCTCTGAGCCTTGTCTTTGCCTGGATGAGTATTTTGCCATCCTGTTTACCTCCCAGCTGTTGCCTGGTTTCTTCTGCAGACCACTCCCCTGGACTGATCTTCTGTTCATACTCCTCCACCAATAAACTGGTCATTTGTCCAGAACTCCCTGTGTGTGGCTGAATTACAGATCCTCACGGTAACTCATTACAGATAGCATTGGTTGTGATGCAGCATCTAACCTTTTCACTCAGTTCTCAATTAAAAGTCATTAAATTCCAATCAATAGAAGGTGACTTTCATTGTGAGGATCAGGTGGTTACATTATATGATAGTAGCATATAATCCTAGTGTCACATGCATGTTCACTTTAATTATCGGAGTTAGCCAAAGTTATAAAATGCATATTAGTCCTAAATACACCTGGGCGTTGATATTTGGTTGACATTGTTTGAATAAATTCAATGACAGATCAATATCTGATTCTAAAGTCAGTTTCACATGGCATGCTAACAATATTTTATTTAATTTCAATGTGTAATTGACAAAATTTTTGTCTTCAAAATGTCTCATGGTAACATGCTCACATTCAAACTAACACTCATCGTGCATTACAAAGCATTCTTCTATTAGTTGTATTGTAATGGTTTTAAACCAATTTGAGCCATTTCTCAGTCTTTGAAAACAGCAGAAACCTTCATTTAAAACATTTGAGAAACCAAACTTGACTTTTATTGTAAATATTTGTGTTTGTGTGAGTGTTCAGTTGCAAAAGATACAAACTGCGTATTTTGGTAAGTGCTTTTTTAGTGTAATAACTTATGTTTCTTGTAGAACATTCTACATCTAGTTATAGTTGAAGATAATTTACTTTTATGAAATCAACTAGTTTCTTCTTAATGTATCAGCTGGTTTGTTACACTGAATCATATAAACTTAAAGTCTGATAAAAATTAATGCTTAATATTTGCATAAATGGAACCAGTTTATGAATCATTACTCTTTTTTAGAAAGTGTTTTATTTGAATTTAAACAAAATATTCTCCATTTCTGATCAAGCAGATTTTTACAGCAGCAAGTTTCATGTGTCCTGGCTTGCATGTTTTAGAAGCTGATCACTCCAAAACAATTTCTAAAGCCCTTTTTAAGCAGGTGTTGCTCAAGCGGCTTCACATAACCATACAACACTTAAAATACAGAAATAGAATAAAAATAGCAAAAATATAAAAGAAATAACACATGAAACATCAGCTGATGTAAAAAAAAAAACGTAAAAAAAAATTGCTTATGTTTTTAATATCTCACTCCACCAATCACAAATCATCTTTAGTAGTGTTTTAAATATTTTTTTAAACAAATTCCCTTCTTCCCAACTATACTGACTTCATCCATTTATTCCTTAGTCAGGTTAAGTGTAGCTATATTTTAGTTAAGCACAGTTATTTTTAAATTTATTTTGTTCTCTGTTTTTCTCTGCAGCATTTGCATCTGAGTTGAAGTCTTTATGTTTTAAATTGCGGGACTACTGCCTTCATGTTATGGGGCAGCAGTGGCAAAGCATGTCGTCCAATGACTGGAAGGTTGGCGGTTCCAATCCCCCTCACCCAGTCATCAGTCCTTGGACAACAAATGGTCAGAGAGATTGTTGGCTGCCACGTTTTCGTCCGTTTGCTGCTGGACGGCTGTAATTGCACATGTACCTTACCACCACCAAGTGTGAATAAGGAGTAGAAGAATAATGGATCCAATGTAAATGCTCTAAGTACTGTCAGCAGTTGAGCGAAAATAAAAAAACGAATTCGTTATTATTACCTTAACCAAGAAAACCCACTTCCAACAGATACTGCCTGTATGACTGTAAAGTACATCAGTGTTCTTTGCTACATATTCCACCATAACTTGACTACTGAAGCACACTGAAGGATTTGCAGTAAGATACACATACAGTTTTAAACTCATACTGTGAGTGCTCTTAAATATAGTATCTCATGCTTTCCCCAAGCGGCAATTCCAGGAAATGAAAGTCGACATTGACCACCCTGCCCACATCCAGACCCGCTCGTACGACTCAAGACTGACTCCCCTGATCCAGTCCCTCATATGAATAATACATGGCGCCCCCACTACCTGTTTCTATGAGAACATGTAGGGTCGCAAAGGCCGAGCTCACACATGAAAATGCACACACGGTCTACGCAGGAAAGCAGCCAGTGAGCCTGGCCTCTGAGGTTTGACCCTGCGCACGTTTGGCACACAAAAACACACTGGTGTCTACTGGAAGCACACACATATATGCAGAGACACCCATACATACTTGCAGAAGAAGCGCACACAGATACACACAGGCAAACAAAGCCCACACACATTCAGTGAGTACCTTGAAGGCAAGGTTGAGGGTTGAAGTGAGCACTGCTGGCAATAAGGTGAGCAGCTGTGCAGCGCTGTGGATGAAAGCCGAACATCAGGAGGCCTGCTCTGTGTTTGTGTTTGTGTGTGTGTGTTCGGTTGAATTGTGAAAGCTGTGTTTCTGTGTGTTTCAAATCAGCATGATAGTATTTCACAGAGAAGATCTGTTTGTGTATGGGTTATAATTCAGTGAATGCATGTGGGGATATGGGGGGGGGGTGTTTTGTTTAGTATTTTATGAAAGCTTTTTCTGCATTTTTTTACTTTCACTAGTTTTATTTACTAAGGTTTCCAGAAATGTACTGGGCACCTCTGTTTTCTGTTCACTTCTCCTGCAGTAAAACAGAAAATAATCATGATTTGCCTCCAAAAACATTCAAATTGAGACCTAACAATAGACAGTTGTTGCTCTCGTGTACATATCCATCTGCATAGCTGTCATCACCCACAGACTGAGAGATTTTGTGTATTTTTTCCAATACAAACAGACAGGCATATAGCTCTGCACAAAAACTAACATAGACTCCAAAAAGCTGATGCTATACAATGGTGAGATGCTGATTGGCTGAAAGTTAACTTTAAACCAGGAAGGCCTGATCTAGCCAGCAACATCACATGACAAACAGGATAAAGCACCAGAAATCACCCTCATGAACACAAAAGCATCGCCTGTAGCAAAGCTCTGTAGCGATGGCCTATACCTTTAATCACTTTTTATACAATGTGTACTTTGTCCACAAACACTAATGAGCTCTTTGCTGTTGTAAAGCAAAATCATGTGTTCAAGCTGCCCCATATTTTGAGCAATACCTCCACGTGGCAGTGAAAAGTTAAAACAGATTTAGTTTTATGTTTGCAGGATCTACTAAGGAGGGCTGGATTGATCTTCCAGCTTTTATGACTCACTTTTAGGGCTAAGTTGTACAATCATGGGTCAAAGGCTTATGGCACATAGGTATTGTATGGACTAGATGTGGCCAAATTTCTGGCCATGTCTGCTGGAGAAGTAGTTGAGTTTAGGTGGCCATGCTCACAACATGGACACCTTTATTTAGAGCCAGAAATGGACCAAAGAAAACTCCAAATTTGACTGTGTGTGGAAAAAAATTCTTGATTATTTTTTGATTATGTTCAAGACCATTTTTCTGCACTCTGGCATGGCCAGCAGAACAAAATAAGGACAGAGCCAGAGATTAACCAGAGGCTAGAATGGAAATATGAATCATACCACTGCTGAACATCCCAAATATTCATATTACATGACTGGGACCATTGCAGATGGTCTCATTTCTGCCATACAGGATCAACATATTTGTCTTACAGGCTGCAAGATTTCAGAGGCTTAGAGGGATCCAGATTAAAGGAGCTGTGAGAAACTGTTTGACAATGTTGACGCCTGCAACAATGGTCTACTTTGGTGTTCTCAGTTGGAAAAAAAAAGTTCAATTGCCTCTTAGCAGATGGTCGGACATGTGTACACAGATCAGAATGAAAGGTTGTTGGTGCCTGTGAACAGAAACACAGACTTGAACCCATTTGATAAGGTGCTTTGCTGCAACACATTACCCAACCACTCAGGAATGAATGGGATGCAAAGAACAATATTCAGATTCTTCTTTAATATACCAGAAAAAAATGTTTTTTAGACTCTAGAATTGTATAACTATCTGTATTCTATGATAAAAGTGGTGCAATTCTGGACAACTTCTGTAATTTTGACTTTTAAGGGACAATATATAAAGTCGTGGTGACATATACAAAACATTAACATGATTCCGAGAACTAAAATAGTTTTTAAATGTTTTGATAAAGAGCACAGATGAAGCCTCTTTCTCCTCAACACTTGTTCATATTAGGATTTTTTTATCATCTGCACATTTAGAGTTCAATATTGATGGTGTTTCTTCTCTCAGTCACTGTACATCTGTGCATGTGTTTGCATATGCTGTGCGAGCGTGTGTGTGTGTGTGTGTGTTCTTTAAGCAGGGTGGTGTGGCAGGCCTGGAGCTGTTCCCTTATTTTATGGAACCTGAATCGTTTTGGAAAGGGAAGTGAAGTGCATACAAGTGAGATGATTAAATAAATCAGCTGGATATGTCTCCTCTGTCTGAAACATGAATATTAAGCATATTAGGATCATGGGAGGAAGCGAATGTGTCGTGCCCGTAATCCCCAGTGATCTGCTGGTCAGATCGGGTTTGTGTAGCTGGAGAGATGAGGAGTATTACCCAAACATGCGAGGCGTTTAGGTGACGCTCTCCATCCTCTTTGAATCAGTGATTGTAACAGTAAAACAAGGCAACAGTACGCCACCCCCACACATCCTCTGGCCAGTGATGCAGTATCCCTCTGGGCCAATCAGTGACAAATATGTCACTTTAAGCTGATTTATAATTGTGGAGATCCACAGCGACAAATTCTATTATTTTAAGAAAGCCAGAATCCATAGTTTGTTTGTTTTTTTTTTTTTTAAGTCTACTATGAAGTATTTTAAACAAACAGGGCAAATAAACAAGTAATAAATATGTACATTTATTAAAGGGAGATTGTAGTAGATTGTATGGTTCAGCCAGTAATATCTATATGCAGGAAAAATAAGCCGTTTTGTTTGTTTTAAAACTGAAAGTAGCTTTAAACATCCAGTTTTATTTTATTTGTATATTTTAGTATTTTTTATAATAAGTGGACAAGTGTTCTTTAATAGTGACATTGGATATTGGTGATTAGTCAACATTAGATTTAAACACGGACTTGATTGCAGACTGGTGTGTACAACTGTAAAGACTGAACACACCACAGTCATCATCGTCATCATGATGATGAAGGGCTGAATGTGGGAAGGAAGGAAAGAAAAGACCGAAATATGTAAACAGATTTGTAACTTGGCATTATTTAAATAAAAATAATTAAAGTTGGAGTTAGATGAACAAACAAATAAATACACAAATTAATGAAGAATAAAATGAATACTTATACACAAACAAATTATACATGAATAAATAAATATGCACACAGATATATAAAAATGTACAAATAAAAAATAATCTAAAGTGTTGATATTTTATAAATGCAAAGAAAAAAAACTATTCAAAAGCAGCAGAAGAAATGCACTGTAGTGTTACAGTTTCACTGAAGGTAAACACTGTTTGATGTAAAAAAAAAATGAGATGGTACTACCAATGCATCTACATAAAAGGACACAAAAATACATTATGAAGGGTTTCCAAAATATTGTTCTAGGTTATTATAATGACATGGGAAGCATTTTACATCTGCATCGAAAAACTAAAATAAAGTGAATTAGTTAGAAAGCGAACTGACCTCTGACCTTTGTCAACTTCGGGATGAACTTCAGCCTATCTAAATATTAGGTTTTAAGATTAGCACTACAACATCTTACTCTTAGCAATATAGCAAAACATGAGCATTTAATGTCAGTAGACTGCATTATATGAGGATGTTTAAATGGCAAGCCTGCATTGCTTTGTATAGTAATAGTAATAACAGCTTTAGTCATGCCTGACACCAATCAGTTACATCTGATAGATCAGCTCAGGTAGACATCTTTGTCAACAATTTTTGCTTCTTTTTCTGTTAAAATGATTTTTTTTTAAATGTATGAAATGAATATTCATAAACCCAGACTATTTATATATTTTTGAACATTGAACAGGCATAGATTTGGCTCCACCTCTAGTTTGTAGTGTTACAAGCGTGGACCTGTGCATGCTGTTCTCTGTGCGGCACTGTGTTTTAGTTGCATCCACGTGAATTGCAACCACACAGATGGGTCAGTGTCGTAGGTGTGAAGTGCAGAGACGGAGAGAGGAGAGAAGTGAGGCCAAGAAGGACAGCCGCATGTTGCCGAGCAGCGCTCATTAGCATGGACATCCACGTTTCCCTCCTGCCTCCAAATGGTCTGAATCCTTTCTTTCTTCCAGAAACCGGTACAGAGAGAGGGACAGAACAAAATTAAGGGTACATTTTAACTGCTATGTGCAACACAAAGATGTTCATTTACAGTGTGTTTATTTGCAGCTTGTCATTGTGAGTTTTGTAGGCTGGCACTCTTAAACGTGTAACATACGATTTGACAGAATACATTAAAAAAAAAAAGAAGAACCTCACTCATTCTTAATAAAAAAATAATAAAAAACATCATTGCCTACATATTGATCAAATTCATGCCCAGAAACAAAGATCAGATGTTCAGGCAGAAATAAAGAAGCACACATTCTGTCCTCCTGAGCATTTGCCTCCTTTTTTTGTGTTTATTTCCCCCCTTTCCGAGCTGCTCCCAACTGGCGGGTTTGCCGCGCGAGCCGAGGCGACCTGTGCAACACCTTCCGCAGGCCAGATGGCGGTGTCGAAGGCGACAGGAGCAGCAGAAATCTGCCAGAGCAATCTGCTGCGAGCAGGTGTCGGCTAATTGTCTCAGAGAGCTGAGGCAGCGGCGGGCACGTGCCAGCGCTACCTGAGTGGAAACAAATATCTTCATTTGCTCGCGTTTTGTCGAGGGAGCGCATTTCCAAGCTCAGACACATAATAAGCCAAGGCCAGAACAAGAGGAGGGCGATAGACTGGAGACGACAGCTGAACAAGCGTACCTTTGTCTGATAGAGAAAGAGCCACTGGTAGCAAACCAGTCTTGACAGTCATAATCATGCTTAAGTGGTTGCAGAAGGTAGAAAAACTAAACTCTGGCATGAGCACGGGGCAATATTTAATTATGTTTACAGTGTTTTACGTGTTAAAAAAAAACGGAGGCAGCTCCTGCAGTCAAAAAAAAAAAATGTCTGTAAATTCATATCTGTTGCTGTATTTTCTGGATTGTAAAGCAATTAAACAAAAGTGGAAGATCTACTTTAAAATGCAGACAAATGTGATGATGAAGACCGCATTATACTTCAGCTGACAGCTCGTCTAAACTTTGAGTTTTGCTTGTATTTAGCTATATAGTTTCAGATCAAGACCTGTGCATCCTCTTAGCATCAGTAAAGCCAGAACATCTCACCCCTCGTTATACCAGCGGCAGCCTCAGACACTTCACACATGGGTAAGAAGAACGAATTCCACATTCACTCTTGTGATTTATTCAGGTACCGGCTCGCTGCTTCATAGGCTCTGACATTCCCATTGTGTAGTTAGAGGAAGGGAGGGAGGGGGGGTCTCTGAGACGAGATGTTCAGCCTGACAACAGTTTCTTCTTGTCAAAAGATCTTTCAAACAGAGTCGTCCAACCATAGAAAGGGAAGCAAAGTGCCTCTAATTTAAGGTTTTGTGTTTTCCGCGAGTTCATAGCATGGGTTTTGTAAAATACACAAAAAAAACCTCATTTTATATATCCTTAAGAAAAAGGTTTTTAAACGTGAGACATTGGAGGGAAGTAGAAGCAGACGGAAGTGATTGAGTTAAATGGATAAATATTACAAAAGAAAATTGTATATCTTTCAAACAAATCCCACGTCATTGAACGCCACACTTTGATTAAATTTAATAGTTCAAACCAATGGAACTTTTTTTCCAGACCTGTGGGAGAGCTTCTGCTTGTTGCATGAGTCCAGATGCGTCCTACAAAGTGCTCCCCGCTATGGGAGAAGTGAAGCCAATCACTATTTTTAAATCTCAAATAAAAGTTGAGTCTTTAAAAGCTTCCCACGATACCGATTGATCCCCTGACCTGACTCTTTTCAAGCTTTCCCTTGGTCCATTAAGAGCTGTGTCACCAGAGGAGTTACAGCATTACCATGTGGGGCCTCTGTTGTTTCTAAAGCAGGAAGTGCCCAGTCAGGTTTAAGTGTGCTGTTTCTTCAGTAGCCCCTGTAGAGATCCACTGTTAACCCTGCTTCCTGCTGCTTACAGCTTGTAGGCTAAATAACTGGGTTAAACGTCACCAAGTGCTCAGCTTTCAGACTCTCAAACTCTGTGTCTCCCCTACTTCTGTGTATTAATTTTTAAGGTTTTATAGACAGAACTAATAGTTCAAAAAGCTGCTTAATTGATGAGAATCTGTAAGATTCCTCTTTTGTGAAATTGTAATTCTAAATTATTAAGACTCACAAATTTAAAATATGTGCACATCAACTCTGCCAACTAAAAAAATAGCACCGCACAAATGTGTGGTTCCAGCTTTGAACCACATATTGAGTTTCTTTTAACTGAGTTTTACTATCGCATGCCAACACTTCAATTCAATTCAACTTTATTTATAAAGCGTCAAATCACGGCAATGCCATCTCAAGACGCTTTACAGACAAAAAAAAAGAGAACATAATGAAAGCCAATTCTTAATAAGCCTATATAAGGAAACCTACAGATCCTCCAACTCAGTCTCCCATCCTGAGCAAGCATACTGGCGACAGTGGGAAGGAAAAAACTCCCTTTTAACAAGAAGGAAACCTCTGGCAGAACCCGGCTCAAGGACAGGCAGCCATCTGCCTCTGCTGTGTGGGGGGAAGAGGACAGAAAGACAACAGACAACATGCTTCACAACAACTTCACATGCCAGTAACTGGATGTCAACACAGTGGCCATTAAAAATGCAAATCTTAGCTGATTCATCAAAGAAATGCAAAACAGCGTTATTGAGGAAGCGATGGAAATGAAGAGAGAAAAAGACAGAGGAACAGACAAGATAGGACTCAACATGGGACTGACTTTTACTTAGTAGACAGAGTTCAGAACATAGGTTGGACGCAAGTTGAAGTTGCCATTGTTAGGGTGCGAGTCACTTAGAAAATCTGCAGAAGTTCTGTTGGGATTCTTTAATTCAGCAGTGCACTTCTGCTATGATTTAGTTGAGTCCATCATCTTCCCCCTTTTTTTTCTGTCTTCATCTCCTCTAACCTAAAATTTGATCATTTTGAGCCAAACAAAAGTAAATCTAACCAGCAACAGCTGGTAACGAGGCAGGTCCACTTATCTCAGCACACAGCCCAGTGAGACTATTTCCATTGGTTTAGAAAAACACTGTTGGTTTTCTGCAAAAGGTTCCCCTTGTCTATTAAAATGTGCTTCTTTCTTTCCATCCAGTATTCAGCTTTAACCTTTTAATGTGTTATATGTGATAAATCCAGTTTCAGAGACCTTTTGCATCACTTTATGGTAAAAATTTTGTTCAAGAGCCTGTTTTACGATCTGATACTTGAATTCTTCCCCTCTGGTTGATATAAGGAGCAAGGAGACTATACTACAATAATTTTGACATATTACATGGTTATAATTGGTACATATACAAAAACTATCTTCCTTTCTTTCTTTCTTTATTTATTTTTTATATTTTGACAATAGGCTGAACAAACTTTCATTCCCACTTTTCTTAGGTTGGGCTTTAAAGGATTGATATCCTTACCATTAAATCCTGTGGATGCCTGTGCGGAAGTTGTAATGGTGGTTCAGAATATGTAAAAACAAAGAATGTAAGAGAATTATTTTTAGAGCGCACACTTACTGTCTGAAATCTCTTGATATGGAAAAACCCTCCTCACAAAGTACTAATTTACAACGGTATTTTTACTCCTCATCTTTGTACATTTAAGTGTCCTTTTACTAGGATATCATAAAATGCAGTGTTGATCCAGTTATTTTACACCATTTTTTATATGACAAGCTTTATTGTGCATTATGTTGTAGCTTATTCCTCAGCTCCATGCAACAGCTAGCCAGTGTGTAATTACAGCTTGTAGCGAGCAGCCAGACGGAGCGATACGTGACTGAGGATCTGCAGGAGGGCTTGATTTATGAAGCTCTGCTCTGCTGTATCTGGGGTCCAAATCTTTCTGTCCACCTTAACTCTAGGGTGTAGAGTCCAAACAAGACTTTGATTAGTGATGTGGAGGAGGGTGGCAATGGATTTGTAGAATTGTGGTTTGGACCGAGTCAGACTGATAGACACTCCCATTTAGGTCTCTTTGTGCACCATGAACATATTCAACTGGGCCCAAAACAAAATGAGTTCCAATCGAGTAGCAGCCACTTTTGGCTGAAAATAAGGAGGGTTCTTGCAGATAAACAAGCCTGAAGTGCTGCTATGTTGAAATACACCATATAACGTGTTGTACTTGGCAGATTTAAAGAGGGTTAAACACAGTAACAGTCCTGTTTTCCCATGTGAGGACAAAAGTTTAGATGCTATTGTTGGCTCCTGTTAAATATCATAATCCAGCCCCTTAATGTCTAAAATCTATTAAACTCCAACAAATAAGAATTTTGGACACGACTGGTCAAAACAGACAATTAGAAACCCAAAAGAAACAGAAGATCTTAAGTTTTACTTTCCCAACTGATTCCTAGTCTGAACATGACTTTTCCAATTTAACATCATTTCCATTTTCTAATATGCTTCTCTTCATAATTGAAGTATGATGACGACGCCATAAGCTCGAAATGCAGCACAGCTGTGTGGCAGCGCGCTCGGCTGGAGATGAATCAGTGTGTTTAACTGTTCATTCTCACAGTACCTTCGCTGCATCAAAACAACTCAAGTGCATCAGTCCAATATGGTGTCATCTGCCCTCCACTCAGCACAGGTGCAACACGGGAGATGCAGTCAAGTTTATAAATGTGCTCATATGTTGAGTAAAAAAGACACCTTTAAGTTAGTTTTAAACTTGGTATGCTGATCAGAAGATGCACTTCCCAGGGTTGGTTTTGTTGTGAACCATTTGTCAGAAGAGAAAGATTTAGTCTGGATGCCTTCTTTCCAAAAATAATATCTAGTCAGCCCATAATCTCCGAAATTCAATGTAAGGGCACTCCATGTGGTTTCCAGGGAAAGTTTATTGAAAGCGATTGTGGTGGTGTGACTGGTCTGAAGAATGTTTTTGAGTAAAGGTTGGCCACATTATTATGTATTTAATCCAATTAACATGTTTGTTACTGGTTTACTTTATTTAGTATATCATGGTAGTACTAGTTTGGACCCTGTTTTTCTTTCAGGATGACCGTACTTCTTCCTGAAACAGATTCAACGAGGTTTTGGAAACATTCTTCAGAGATTTTGCTCCATAGTGTCATGATAGCCTTAAACAGTTGTTGCACACTTGTCAGCTGCACATCCATGATAAAAGTGTCCTTTTGCCACATCCCAAAAGTTCTCTATTGGACTGAGATTTGATGACCATGCTCTGTTATGCCTAGAGATGGTTGTACAGAAAAACCCCAGTAGATCAGCAGTTTTCTGAAATATTCAGACCAGTCAACTTGACACCATGCATGCATTCATATGCACTTAACTCTAACTTCTTCCTCATTCTGAGGCTCAGTTTGAACTTCAGCAAATCATATTGACCATGTCTATGAGACTAAATGCATGAAGTCACTTCAATCTAACAGTTCTACCTGGCAAAGTGCATCATAAGTAACAATAACCTGGAACCAATGAAGCCAGAAATATAGACTTTAAAAACTGACATCAGAATTGTTCACTGTTTGTACAGATTTTACAGATCACATCCATACCAAAAATTTTCAACCATTACACTGTTAAACATAAGGTTTATATACATTTTTTAAACTATATAAACAATTTTTTTTTCTGTTTAAACTTAGATAATTCTTTTTATCGATGTTTTGAAATGATATCATGAGATTTTTACATCTTTCTTTTAGTTGCCCATTGATTTCATAGTGAGGGCGATATCAACTTCATCTTCATGTGCAGCACAAATCCATGTGTTTGAAATGTCTTACAGTGTATCTGAATCCAGTGTTGTTAGTGTTTCAAACATTATGATTCATGACTCCCACATTTCATTAAAAAGGAAATTAGTGAAGCCTAATGAGCTATCATGGATAGCCGCCCTTCTTTATTTTTTTGCCTGTGGAGCTTTGCCTTAATCCACTCATGCACTTTTCAAGACTGTCGTTACTATGACAGCAACCGTAGGCTTTCTGGTCACTACCCATTGAGGAGCAATGGCAGCGTGACCAGTGTCATGCTCAGCAGCCCTTGCAGATGACTTTTTAGCTGCTAATTGGTGATGCGTCGTTGTCACCGTTTGCTCTTGTGAAAACAGAGATTAAAATGTATTTGTCACTCATGAAATGTATTCATGCCGCTTGCTTTGCCCTTTGTCTCAGCCCCAGTTTTATGAATCACTTGTGGCCACGAGACTTTAACAGACCACGAGCTGGACATCAAACACAGCCTTTGGACTGACCTTTGATCACCCCTGAGGGCACCTTTGGCCAGACGGGTTATTCTACATCAGTATTTCACACACGGAAGGAGTTTCTGCACCACAGAGTTATTTAACTTGATGCGGGTGGTAGACCAGAGAAAAACTGACTTATAATCAACCTAGTTGGACATTTGTGTTACTTTAAGGATGAAATTGTACCAGATATGCAGACTGGAATTACCTTTACCTGTCGCTTGATATAACTGGAGAATGTTACAATCTATCATGTGTATAGAATGGGTAGAAACTGCCTTCTACTGAGCTCTTAAAGGTCATCCTGCACTGCCTAGAAAATGGTGTTTCCTGATCATTTTTAATTGCCACTTTTATTGCAGCATCACAATTAACACTAGAATTACCAGTCTGACACAAATTTCCATTGGGCCACTTGCATGTGCCCCACAGTAGAACCACTCCATCCAGTTCCTAAATTTTAGTTGAGTTGTTTGATGATCCACTTGGTGCACTGAATGAATTATATGTGCAATAAAATATAAACCTAAACTCTATCTGCGTTGTCAGATGTCTATACCAGAATATGACGTCGCTGCCAGTAATCAGCTGGATGAGGGCAGTTAAAAATATCCGTCTGATTTCACTGATCTATAAAATCAAATAAAATCATTTCAGGGGGGATAAAAACTCCATTGAGTTCCAAACTGATTTCTTTTATCCTATCAAGTCTTGAGCTTCACGGCGTGGTGGTTGTGAGTGCAGCTTGGATAAAAAAAAATGAGAAAAATCAGAATCTGGGCATATATCTGAGAGAACAAGAAACAAAGCACAATATCAATTTTTATTTGGGACATTAGTGAAACCCAACAGTTGGAATCTTTAATACCCAGAAGTCCAGGAGTAAAGTTATGTCTGCTGCTTTTTCAAAGGGCCCCATGGTGACCTCTGCCTGGCAAGTGAGGCTCATTTTTGGATGACAATCGTCACAGTAGTGGACCACCGGTTTCCTGATGAAGGCACGGTGGAAAACCAATTATTCATCCTCATTCATGATGTCTGTTATATTCACCCCAATTCAGATGACAGAGTGACATAAAAATAAATAGATACTACATCACATTTCAAAATGCACACATGACTACATGATAAATTCCTTGCTTTGTATGTTTTGCTTCTTGAAAGTAGCTGACACCAAGAAATAGTAGAAACTACATAAAGGAGAGATATGAGTCTTTCTAGTAAATCAAAAAAGCAAGTGACTGTGGCACCGTACCTTCTCTTAACAGTGGATCTTCACACTCATTATAGTAGTGGCAGTAAAAAATAAACAGATAGATAGATAGATAGATAGATAGATAGATAAATAATGTGTGTGCTTCATAAATCCAGTGGAAAATTTGAGTGCTCAGCAGCTACGTAAATAAAAAAAAACAAAAATGCATGTCAGAATAACACAAGTCATAAAGGCCCAAAATGGAATGGCATAGTGCAATAAAAAAATGCATCTTATGTAAAAGGAATAAAGTTGTGGCACAAAGATACTATTATCGATACATATCGGAACTGAAGGGAAAGTTAGGTGTATCTTGCACTTGTAATCTGGACGGGGGTGCAATATACGGACTACCTGGTTTAAAAAAACAATAGGTCAATAAGTGGGGGTGATTAACTATGATAGAGGGAGGGGGGAGCTGCAGGAGAACCTGAAAATCCTGGTAATTCTATTGTTAATCAGAACCACCAATTATTAAGGCCAAAAACTTCTGAAGTAGAGCTTTTAAATGACTACCGTATTTTCACGACCATAAGGCGCACATAAAAGTCTTAGATTTTCTTCAAAATGTGCAGTGCACCCTTTATGTGCGTGTTGTTGTTGTTGTTGTTGTTGTAATCGGACGTAGTAGAGAACACCATGAGAACGTTAAAGGGTGAAGCGTGGGCGTTGATCGCATATAAAAGAACAGGTATGTTCTTTTATATATCTTTTTCTAACAACCCTGAAAATGGCAAAAAGACACGCTTATGAAGCACAGTTTAAACTGAAGGCCATCAACTACGCCAAGCAACATAGAAATCAAGCAGCCGAGAGAGAATTTAAGATTAATGAATCGATGGTTTCGCAAGTGGAGGAAGATGGAAAACGAGCTCCGACAGGTACAGAAGACGCAGCTGAGTTTCCGTGGACATAAGGCAAGGTGGCCCGAGTTGGAGGAAAGACGCTTGTGCTAACGTGTCTGCTGGCACTGTTGTCCGCGCTTTCACAAAAGCCGGCATCATTTCCAAGGAGCCGCACGGCACGGAAAGTGACTCTGACAGTGGAGAAAGTGAACCTCACATGTTTGCTGGAGATTTAGCGCAGCTGTTCAGTTCAGAAACAGAGGATGAGGACTTTGGTGGGTCTGACTGATGACGATTACCGGTAAAATAAAATGTGAGTACCAAACTCAGTTTTGGTCCCGGTCTATTTTTAAATACGCACACTTGTGTGCTTGTTTTATCCGTGTGTTTTACCATGCCCGTGCCGATTGATGATTGATTGATGATTAAAAAATGTTAGTAATTTGTAATCAATACTTAAATAAAGCACAACCAAACTCGGTTTTGCTCCCGCTCTATTTTTAAAAAGGCATACTTGTATGCTTGTGTGCATTGAGAATGTTAAAGGGGGAAGTGTGGGTGTGGATTGTACCGGTATATAAAACCCGCGCCCTATGGTCAGGTGTGCCTTATGTATGTGTTAAATACAGAAAGGACGCACATAACTGAGACTGTGCCTTTTAGTACGGTGCGCCTTATGGCTGTGAAAATACGGTACTTGTGTATTTAATTTACCAAATACACTGTAGACTTGTACTATTTATTATTGCACTGATACAATATCCATTATATCCATTCATATATGTATTAAATCATTCATTTATAACAAAACAGTGTGTTAACAATGCTTGTAGATGACTTGAGTTCTTCAGCTGGGCTTAACTGACAGCTCTACAGTCCACCGTCTCTCAATCTGACTCCCACTGTGCTCCTGAACGTATGCAAACTCTCTCCACTTCCTTCCACAACGATTTCCTTCCCTGGCCTCTTAAGAGCTACATGGCCATTATACAGTACCTCACAGTTGGCTGGGAGTCACTGCGCTTTGTGTGACTTAAGAGGGAAGGATGGAATAGAGTCAAACAGTCATTTCACTCTCCGCTGACTCTTTGGCCCTCAGATGAAATGTGCTCCCTCAGTAGAGCTGGCTCGTTCAGTTTCCAGCCCACTTTCTCAGAAACGGTTGAGCTCTAGGAAAAGTTTTGTAGTTCTTCCTTGTTTGGGATAATCAAAGAAAATGTTAAAACCATAGGTCCGTATGTGGTGCGACTTTCGATCTGGGCTTGCATGAATGTGCCTGAAGGATATTAAAAGCCTGGCCTGAGAAATTTTAAAACCCATATTTTCCTTTATAGCAATAAATCCAGTTCTGAAAGGAGGTGCGTACTCTTACAATCCCACACCTTTCCGTACAGTCCACACATTATGATATTGCATTGTAATATTGGTTCTTGTACCTTATAAATTGAGTTATTAATGTTACTTTGCTCAATAGGAAATACTGAACAGCTTGTTTTCAAAGGGCAGCATTTTGTCCAAACACCATAATGGAGCAAAACTTTCAGAACGTTCCCTTCATAGATTTTCTGAAGCTCTTGTTTAAGACAGAACCAACAGGAACAATTAAAGCAGCAACTGAGCTTCCCATCCTGACACGGCCTCCCTGTCAGGATGTGATGCTTCATGTTCTCTTCAGTTCAAGGTTTCCTGTTTTAGTTTGTAGTTTTCCTGGTTTTGTTCCCTGATGTCTAGTTTCCTGTTTTGCTTTGCCATCATTACCTCACCTGGACTCAGTAGTTAAGTCATTCCACCTGTGTCTCCTTCTAGTTGTGTGTATATATACACGGCTTGGTTTCTGTTTGGAGTTGCTGGATCCTTGTGTGTGTTAGACCATATTGAGTTCTGCCTTCAGTTTATTCCATGATTAAAACCTCTAAGTTCTGCATCTCTGGCTCCATTCTCCTGCATTTGGGTCCACACCTCCACTACCAATCGTGACACTCCCAAGTAAAAGTGACTCCTTATTGATTTGCAATGGTCTTTTTGCTTTGAGAGCCACTTAAGACCCGGTTCCCCGTTAACCGTCTGCATCACCCCTTGTCCCTGCATTGCTACAAGGAGTTCACACGACTCGATTGTTTAGAAAAAGGTGAAATGTTTATTCCTATTAGCTGCCTTACCCACAAGACACGGTATTGACCCAGAGGAACGTCTGATCGGCTATCACAAATTACAGCTGTGCAGGCATCAGTGAGCGAGCAAGGCACATGCAAACACAACCTCCCAAAGACAGAAAAAAAAAAAAAAATCAATGTTGCCTAGTCAGATGTTAGGTAAGTTGTCCCCTACGTTTACTTTGGGGACAGTTACAGTTGTTTAATAAGACCCCAAGCATCTCCAATCAATGAAGCCTTCCATTTCCAGGTTTTGAAATCAATAGAGATGTTTGATGCAACACTTCAGACTTCATAAGACGTGTCTTCAGCAGGGCCACCTGCTATTTATGCACTTTACCATAGTTTTGATAATGTCTCTTTTTATATTCATTTTTTCTTTTAAATAGTTGAGGTACCAGAATTTATATACTAACCCAAAACTATCGCTTGCATACAGGTTAAGGATGGAGCTGATGGCAACATAGATCCTTCTATAATAAATAAACATGTCAAACCTTATAAGACACAAATATATGTCATATAAAGTAAAGTTAAATAAATCACGGCAGGTATTTGAAATAAACTGTAAATAATCTCAGATGTGTATTTGCGCATCTCTGACATGCATAAAGAAACCCCTAACATGCTCCAAATGTCATGAAATCTGTTGTTTACCACATTACAGTATCTTCCTACTCTCCTCCCTCCTGCACCTCTGCCCAACCCTGCTGTATTGATGTGTGCCCCCCCCCATTGAGTCCCCTGCACAACCAGGTATGACTAACTGCTATCTCACTCCCACGACTCTTTTGTCATTTATCTTGTTCCGCTATGCCAGCCGGCTGACTGCACAGCACGACAACATGTGGTGACAATAATTTGCACTGATCGGACCCCTCTGCCTACCCTGCTGTTACAAATGGCAATCGATTATCATGCGGTAGTAGTATCGACTGTCCAGCACTTGTATGTTTCTATGTGACAGTTTGGCCGAAGATAGGTTTATGTCTGTACTTGGTGAAGAGCAGTTCCTTGTCAAACTGCAAATTCATTTTTGTTGCCTTCATACATCAGAGACTTGATTTATGTATTTATGAAATATTTGAAATATGTCTGTATAAGTGTGAATGTTCAGTGTGAAGATATGTCCTCCACTAAATTTGAAGTCTGTTGGTTCAAGTGATATGACAGGTAAGGGCTACATTCAGATAAATATGATATTAAACACATGTGAACAACTTTAGTTGGATGCATCCTATACTTCTGTCTCTGAGGTTATGCAGCCGCATGCAACTTTTGGTCTCGTTTTATGAATATGGCTGAGATGACTAATTAAATCTGAGATTCTTTCATGTCAAAAGACATAAATTAAGGTGGATCAGACATCTGATGAGGAAAACTGCTGGGCTTCCTCTTATGAGTGTTTTTGGAAAAAACCCATCTTGGAAGACTCCTTGAAGTAGACTCATAACTTGATGAAGGATTCACATGTTCAAACTAACTTGTTGATCTCCAAGAGAAAAATGGGAAAGCAATACTGAGGAGAGTGGCGCCTCACCTAGCCTGTTGCAACACATCAGATAAGTGGAATAAAATGGAAATGCTAATCCGAACATGTTACAGTTCCACGGGGAAAACCTGCATGCTGGCATACATTTGACAATTGCCATGCAAACACAAAATAAATAAATGCTGAAAAACGGCAGGAATAATGTTAATCAAACCTGAAAAAGAAAGGTGGGCTCCAGACTCCCAAATGCAAATCTAGAGGGATCTGTTAGTACTGGAATATGTAAGCCCAAGCTGCTTATTAAACAAACAGCAGTATTTGTTGGCTCCATGCAATATGTACATGTCTTTGCATTTTGAATTTGTCTCAATTAGTCAAAGACAACTTTGTTAGATTCTGAAGATTTAAAATGTGATTATGGTGTATAAATTACCTAATATGTTATTCTGCAAACAGCTGCTAGTTGTCCAACAGCTGCAGCTTTCCAGCCTGAACCCTACATTTCTCTCTTATCCTACTTGTTTGATTTTCTTCCTTCCAACTTCTGTCTTTTCCTATGAAGAAATTTCCAATTAAATACCAAAATTTGGCAATTTATAGGTGTTTATGAGTTCGCAAGGTCATTATTTTGATTGCCATAAATCCTAAATCTGACACAGTTTAGTTTCATATTTAGTTTCATCATTGTAGGCACACTTCCCGTCTATTGAGGTGGACCATCTTTTTCTTTCAAGAATAACTTCATTCTTGCTGTAATAAATTGAAGAACTTAAACACAGTTGCTGCAGATACACATCCATAATGAAAATCTCCTGTTGCAACACATACCAAAGCTGCTCTGGACTAATCTATGGTGACTGTGGCAGCCATTGGATTACATTGAACTTATTATCATGTTTGAGAAACCAGTTTGAAATGATTTGAACTATGTGACATGGTGCATTGTCCTGCTGGAAATGTCCATCAGAGGATGGTGTGCTCGTGACAGAAGGACGTGGTCAGCAACCATTAGCTGTGGTGTTTCTACCATGTTCTGTTGGTGCTTATGTCCCCAAAGTGTGCCAGGGAAATTTCCCCCTCATCATTACACCAGAACTATTTCCCAGAACTTTTGATCCAAGGCTTTTATGTTGTTTATGCTAAATTCTGGACCAATCTTCTAAATGTGGCAGCTAACACTGAGACTCTTTAGGCTAGTCAACATTTGTCTCATCTTCCTTCATCCATTTTTATATTTTTTAAGTCTTAAAATGTCCGTTCTATCCCATCCCGATGCTCAGTTTGAACTTCAACAAGTTGTCCCATCATGTCCATCCCTAAATGCACCGAGTTGACGCCATGTAATTGGCTCATCAAAGAATCGAAAAAAAATGTAACTAATAAAGTGGTTAGGGAGAATTATTTCATGAATTGCAACTTTAAAAATCACCATATTGTTGTTTGGTTTTAAATTCCCTTAAAATCTTTAAATGTCATTTAACAGTAGACATTAACACGCATTGCAAACATATTTTTTTTCTGAAGACAATCTCACTAAGTTTACAAATTCAAAAGATATGTGGTGTGGTTATCATTTAGACAAACTTTATTTTATTAGTTTTTCCACATATTTTTATTGACAGTGTTAATACCTAATATTATTCAACACTGTAAATATTTGTACAGACTCAGACTTTAACTTCACATAAATTATTTAAAAGGTTTTTGATCATCCAGTCAAGGCCACGCTACAGATATTCCCTGCGATTGGAAACACGCTGAGTGAAGTTCAGCAATATGCATTAGCGACTCAGACTGCAAATCCTCAGCTCTAAAGCATGTGTCACTTCTGTCTGTTCACAGTGTGATTACAGTTATTTTCAGGCTTCTGCACAGCTGCATTACGCTGCCTATTGTACATCTTTTCTGTATTTATCTACTTCACCAGCAGTGCTACTTGAACATCGGTGTCCTGCAAATAGAGTGTGTATAATATTGATGACCAGGATATGTGCCGTTTAATCAGCACTATCGACCAGCTCGGCACCGTTGCCTTGTGCAGCCAGGGTGGAGAAGCGCTTAAAACAAGAGGGAGCGTTTGATTCCCCCGTTGGAGTTACATTAACGGAGCCCAGGCCCTCCCCCATTGTCGCTTCTCTCTCCACCTCTCCTGTAACTGCATTGTGCTCTGGTCCAATCAATATTTGCAGCAATTGCTCAAATTAAAAGGAAAAAATAGGTTTGCTGAATCCTTACACGGTGGCTTCCTGCGGACTCCTGGCAGCAGCTGTGGATCGCAGAGCACTTACAGGAAGTGGGGGGGAAAGGTGTTCGAAGGGCTGATTGATGGACTGGCTCAGCACGGCGCTCACCCACTCAGACTCCACCAGACCGTCAACTCTGTCTTTGTGCAAGACTGTTAATTCACAGCTCTTGCATCAGTGGAAGCATACAACAGTTCCCAGTTGCCACATCAGGGTCCATTTGAATATTCACGCAGTTTCGTACGGCTCACCTCTTTCGTAATGGGTCCACTTTGTTATTGTTGTGTGGTATCTTGCTTCAAAGGTACCATAATGCCATTGTTTGGATATTGCTGATATGATGGACACATTTTCTCTTTTTCCCCTCTCTGTTACCCAGTAATCACTCTGCGAATACATTTTGAAGTCAGGGGAAGTTCAAAGCCATGTCAGCAAGGCTATGGAAGACAACCCCTTCGCGATCCTGTTGTTTTATGTAATTGGTGCTGTCTACCATTGAGGGTGAATCAAAGGAATAAGACCTTTATTAGTACAATCGCAGGCAGGTTTGGCTTACCAACAGTAATGTCTGCCAGGCACCACTAATACACACATATGTGCATACACAATCTCACACAGCGCATCAAACAGACGGTGTCAAATCACCGATGGGTGGGTGTTTGGCTCAGGAATGCAATTACCGCAGTGTGGAGAAAGCTACATACATGGAAAACACATTTGGTGGAATAAGGTGAGCTAGTTTACTTTGCTGTGGATCTTACAAACTTTTTTTTTTTTTTTTCCAATTTTCTGTTATTCCATGATGAGTGTGAGGAATGGCAAATGGCCAAGTGTAACTGTATCAGCCCAAGCAGACACAAACTGTTTACAGTATAATGTTACAGCACAGTTAAAAAAAAAAAAAAAAAAAAACCTGCAGCATGAAGTGTGTGTTGTTGGGACTGAAACTGTGTGCTGTTTAGCAAAGTCTATTTCAAATAGACTCTTCTCATTTTTTTTTTACTTTATTGTTTTTTGTATTAGCCCTGTGATGGACTGGCGAGCTGTCCAGGGTGTACCCTGCCTTTCGCCCAAAGACTGCTGGGATAGGCTCCAGCTTCCCAGCAACCCTGAATTGGATTAAGCGGTTAGGAAAATGAATGGATGAATGGATTTTTTTTCATTAAAACAATCGCTACAACTTCATTTCTTTCTGAATGTTACTCTTAATGAATGTAATGTAGTGACACACACAGTGAATAACAACAATGCATTTGTAGGCGACAAGTAAATATCATTAAAGGCATCCAATTCACATCAGATTTACCATAGCGTTGCATATCATCCACTTTTTCCTTTGAGTCAAAGTTGTTCATAACATCTTGTATATGTTTGTGTCAATTAATTTTTTGTGATATTTCACAAAATGCAGGAGGCATTACTCAGAGATTTTGATTAGTTGATACATGGCAGGGTGGATCCATGGTTTCTTTCTAAATTCTGATCCTATAATTTTAATGTGGAGTTGAAGACAGTTGGAGACAGTTTTGGTGAGTCCGTGTGAATTGTTGTATCTGTTTCCCGTCCTCAGCCAACAGGAGTGGCACCCGGTGTGGTCTCCTGTTTATGTAGCCCATCTGCATAAAGTGTTGATGATTTGTGTGTTTAGACATGATATTCTGCATTTCTTGATTGGAACCAGGGATTAATTGAGTCAATGTTGCCTCTGTATTATCTCCAACCAGTCTGCACATTCTCCTCTGACATCAACAAGACATATTGGTCCAGACAACTGTTGCTTACTGGATATTTTCTCCTATACAGACCATTCTTTGTTAACCCTAAAGATGGTTGTGTGTAAATGTGCAAGTAACCAGCAGGTTCTGAAATACTCAGACCAACAACCTTGCCATGTTCAAAGTCAGTTAAATCCACTTTCTTGCACATTCCAATGCTCAGTCTTAATTTCATTAAGTCATCTTCATCATGTCTACATGACTAAATGGACGGAGTTACTGCCATCTGACTGTCTGATTAGCTATTTGTGTTTCCACATAACTGAACAGCTGCACCTATTAAAATGTTTATATGTGGTTGGGGGCACGTAGTTGATTACTGCCTCAAGTGGTCACTGTGTCACAAACACAACAGTTCTACAAGTGGGGTACCCAAGTCTGGTCCCCAAGCTCTACTACTTTTAGATGTAACCCTCTTCGAACACACCTAAATCTGATGAGTGGTTCGTTACCATGCCTCCTCCGAGCCGAATGACAAGCATTTGTGGGAATTCAGCCCTTTCATGCAGGTATGTTGGAGAATAATTGGATATAAAAGTTGCAGGGTGGTATGTCTTCAGGACTGGACTTTAGCACCCCTGCTGTGCAACTAAAACTTTAATAAACAGAATGGCTGAAGCTCAGGGTGAAGAACAGTTGATGGAACAATTCCAGGCCTGACAACATGCTGAAGTGTCCTTGGGCAAAACGGTGAACCCCAAGTTGCCTCCCCATGTGTGTATCAGGGTATGAATGCGTGTGATGGGAGAAAGAACTTGGTATATAACAACAGAAGTGCTTTGTGTGTAAATGTAAAAAACACTTTAAGTGGTCAACATATGATGAGCAAAGTACAGTCTATATACCATTTAAACTAGTCTTTTGCCATTTTTTCTTAAAACTTCCATAATCTTTTTATTGAATGTCTGTGCTCTTCTTACTCTCTGTCATTACAGTTTATTGATTCACAGATGAAACATTAAATCACATTTTTTACAACAGAGTGCATCAAAAATTTCTGTCGATACCAGATACCAGGTCTATCTGTCCTGCAGTTCTTTAACAATGCTCACTCTTAGCCATGCAGACCAGCATCCGGAGGGGAGGGGGAAAAAAGCATCACGAGTCAAAAGGCCCATTCCCTAACCCTCATAAATTGCACATAACTTGATTACAATGAGACGATTATACCTTATTAGCAAGGATATTATGGCGTCTTCTTACTGGGCCTCAT
This sequence comes from Telmatherina bonti, assembly GCF_933228915.1. Lineage (NCBI taxonomy): Eukaryota > Metazoa > Chordata > Actinopteri > Atheriniformes > Telmatherinidae > Telmatherina > Telmatherina bonti. Next base: position 13,351,983 of record NC_136633.1, read on the forward strand.
TATATAGACTCACATCTGTGACTGAATGTTAGCACTTCCTTTTTTGCAGTGTGCATGTGTGACCTGCCAGCCATTACTGCAGCTGGAGGAAGAGATGGGGGGGGGGGCAGAGGGCTGATCAGGATTCATGTGGTCTGGTCTTTTGTAGGGAGCTAAATTGAAACACTCAGTGGTTTGACTTTTAACTGTGGTTTAGGCAAATATCCTCTACTTTTTCTCTGCATTTTTAACGCTTCGCAAGGAATGACTGATTACAGTGAGCCGAAATGGTCAGAATTGGGTTTGTAACGGGAATGTGTGACAAGACTTTCTTCCTTTATTTTCCTAATTTCTACTATAAACCCAAACATTTTGTTTAAATAAATATTATAATACCTTTTCTACTTTTCCACGTGCTAACACCGACAAAAGGACTTATTGCAGAGCTTGCAGTCCACGTGTGTCTAATAGTCCGCGTGCAAAACAGGGCACTGCTGCAGAGGGATGTGCAAGCTCAGCAAACCTTCCCTGGATAAATAAAGGTTTAAAAAAGACATCTAGATAATAGCCAGTCGTGATTACAGGGGTGGTTTGCAGAGCAGTCCCGCGCTGTTCAACTACTGCACAGCCAGCATCAACATTTTCCTCCATGTCAGCTGGTAAAATGAGAGCAACTGCCATATAATCTGTTTTTAATGGATGCTAATGCAGGAACACCTGTCACAGCCGCGACAGCACCCCCCCCCCAATATAATCCTAAGAAGATTACACATGTTGGGAGCAGGTATTCCTGGATTAATTATTGACAGGCTGTGAGTTATGTTTTATAGCTGTATGTATTTTGGAAACGTGTTTTTATACAATCTCCTCGTGGTTGGAGTTTCTGTTATAATTGCCCCATTATGACTTACTGAGAAACTACCAAATTTGCAGTATTTATTTATGTACTTCTTCACCTATGTATTATGTTGATGTAGTTTTGTGCCTGAGTCTGGTTTCAATGTGTTGCTGTATTAGGATGTATCTAACTTACACTTCCCTTTTATCAAATAGAGAAAGATAGAAACAAAACCATGGAAAATAATTAAGTACATTTAAATACTGACTTCTAAGTCCCGCACCTCTCAACAGAGGTATGATAAAGTAGAAAGTAAAGGGATGAGAGTTGGCTACTGGGAAACATGCAGTAAACAACCAGGTAAAACTACACTGATGTCAGACTTTAAAGGGAAGGGCTGCATGACAACCCTGCGTCTTGCCTCCGTGTTCTATTTCTTTCACCAATAAACACTTCATCCTGCTTCATTACAACCCTTTATTGTAATTTTAAAATAATACTGAGGGACCATAGAATGGTAAAGAAAATATATGATACACCAATGATGTCCCATCATAGAACACCAGAAACTACAAACTGAAACTTAACTAAATAAGTAGATCAGTAAATCATCCATAATGCGAAAACTGTGAAAAACTTTGTGCACTGATCTGCAGACCACATCGTATCTAAGATCTGGAGACAAGGAAGCTATACACTAAATTGAGGTCTCTGTGAGTAAAGTAAACAAAGTGATTCACAAACCTACAACCAAGTGATCACTGCAAACTGGCCTGATTTGACTCTTTTGATTGACGCTGCTTTTCATTCCAACAACAGGTTTAGAAGCCACTTTTTTGTCATCTTTTCATTGGCTTATTTTTTCCTTACCATGAACCCTGAAGTAATCTTGATTTCAGGATTTTAGAACGTGAACATGTAGAACAGACCATAAGGTGTTTCCAGTGACCAAGAAGACATTCATCATCCACAATGAGCTTGATTGGCTTCCACTTTGTTACTCTCAACTAATGAGGCAGGCTACTGTTTTTATAGATGCCTAACATGTCAGCAACACTTAATATGCTTATTTGATTCTGTTTTACAGGCAGATTTTGTAGGCTTTATGCTAAGTTAATACAGGAGTTATCTCATCTATAACTTGCTGGTAATAACAAATTTACAAACATGTGGCAACAGAAGAAAAGTATCAGGAAGCAGGGAGGACCTTTTCCAACTCAGAGTGCACTTGTCCCATGAACTGTGAAGCCTTGAAGGGTAGTTTAAACCCAAGGAGCCTGCTTTGTAACAACTGTTGCAGGAAAGGCCTGATTGGGTTTCATTAAGACAATATTCCAGAGAACACAATGGTGCATGCCATTTTAACCAGAATGTATCCAGATTCTAGCAAGAGATCAACCAACTTGCTGGGAGATCTTGTTGCAAATGGAAGCATACAAACCTATTTAGGTGCTGTTGTTTTTCCTTTTTAAAGAATTTTCAACAAATCAAACACAGATCTTGTGTGATATCGAACATAAATATGAACATTGATTGTAGCTCTGCACAACTAAATGAAAGCAGAAGCAGCATCAGCTTTTCCTTCTTATTATGTTGTTTTAATGAAAACTTTCTTTTTGTATCAACTTCACCACCTTCACTCTGCTTCACCACCTCCCTGTTTGCCTCCCCTTGGATGACAGTCGGAGCCGCAAATGAGTGAGGCTCCACCTGACAAGCCACCAAATGGGGAGTGAAGAGACGGGTATAGGTAGACTAGAGGGGAGTCTGCTATTTTAGACCTACTAAGGAGCTCATTAAGCAGAGATGTGATCAGCACGCCTCCGCTTAGGTGATGCTACCGGCTTCCGCACCTTAGCTTGCCACACTGCAACCGAGTCAATTTTATTCACTGTTAAAGGAAGAGGAGGAGGCACAAGTGTGTGTGTGTGTGTGTGTCTGTGAGTGCTTGGCAGGTGGAAGGCAGCGCACTTAGCCAACAACCCCCACTCCCCCCTTCTTCAACTCCCTGAAGGCTCACCTCGACTTTCAATTGTCAGACTTGTTAGTGAGCCTGTCTGACATCGGGGCCGTCAAGTTATCGGTTGGATTGCACTTTATGACGTGCGGTATGATAATATTTTTACCTCTCGCTGAATGGAGAGCGTTGCTCCTGTTTCTGTAATTCCCCTCAGCCCCCAGCCCCCCCTGCCCCTTCTCTACCTCTACTGGAGATTTTATTATTTGACTGGAGAATTTGCTTTCGCCTCGCAGCAGCTTCTTTATTCCCAGCAGCACAGGAATCACGCGCCAAGGAGACGTTGACGGATGTCTTCTTCCATCCGCCGGAGAGCTGTCGTCCAGGACGACGCAGACGATGACGAGGAGCTTCTGACACGTTCTACTCCAGCTCTCGTCTCCTGACACGAGCTTCCTGCTGCCGTTGCCAGTGTGGGCCGCCACCAGGGAGGGTGCTGGGATACGCAGCAGTGATTCACCTATTACAACTGGCTTTGGAAATGTGTCACACACACACACACACACACACACACACACACACACACACACACACATGCACACCTTGACTGCGGTGCACACACACATACACGCACCTCCGGGATAAGCCGTCAGGAACAGCAAGAGAGGGCAGGCCTTGTGAGCACAGAGCCGATGTATTAGTGTGTGCTATTCTGCAGACAGCTGAGAAATACACACACAATGTCTAAATCTACCTTCCTCCCACAAGCACAATGGAGAGATTACTCGCAGTGAGCCAGGTAGACAACAAGACATGAGCCGTCAAACCCCTCATAGCTCACCACAGCAAGAGCTAATCAGGTTTTAAGCACACCCAGGTACACTATCTTTGGCTTTTGAGTGCACATATTTCTCGACATTAATCCCTACTAAGCTTTTGCAGCTAATGTAATCTAATTAATGACTTTTTTTTTTTTCCCAGCAAACTTGACGTATGTAAACTTTCTTTTTAAACTGTTTTTCAGTGCATTTAACTAAGAAATCTGTTCTAAACAGTAGAAATAAAACTACGATTTCAGGAGAGCTGTTTCACCACTTCTCAATGACGCAAACAAAACCTTTTTATTTTTATCTTTTATTGGTAAAAAATTATTAAATTTATTGGTTAAGTTTATTTATGGCTGAATTAGTAAAAAGTATAGTAAAATACAAAATGATCTACAGCTTGGAATTTGAAAATAAATCCTAAAATATACTCATAAAGAGATTTTTTTAACTCTTGTGTTTCCATTGGCCATTTAACCATTATATCATTCCAACATTGCAATAGCTCAACATAACTATAATCTTTGTCGCACGCATCTGATATGATAATGAATTTTAGTGTCATCTTTTTAAACTGGTATTTGCTTGTTGATTGTTATGGGCCAATGACATTTGAGCAGGCTTTTATGTTATTGTTAGAAGTTTATGACAAAACCAAAAAAGTCACAACACATCAGTTTGGATTGACAAAACATGAAAGATATACTTGTTGACAAAGGTCATGAAAGTCTCGAGTACTTGAAAAATGAGAAGCAGATATTTTCAGCTCTTATTTAAAAGGGTTTTAGTTGCTGGGAAGTTGGAGACCTAGCTGTTGTTGGTGTAGTAATAACTTGATTTAGGTCTTTAAAATCAAGAAAAGAAGCATTTTGGACAGCCTGTAAAACAGCAACATTCCCTGCATCACCATTGTCATGGGCCTCCATACATGTTCACATTAGCAGGGAAGATACTACAAACAACAAATCTTAGTGTCACACGCAAAACCAATCCTGCACGATTTTTGTGTCAGTTATTGCCATTTGTCTGCTTCATAACCACTTTCTGACACTCCTGGTTCAGCTGTCATTGGGTAGTTGTTAAAATTGCATTCATAGGTGTAGATGTTGGAAAATGACACTATTGTGGCCAACTCTGTTTTATTTTCTGAAATCCCTACATTTTGGACATGTAGTTCAACGTCTGTATCACAATTTTCTGGTAAAACTGGGCGCTGAAATGGTCAACACCATCAACTGTTGTTTGATTACATGAATTTATCAGTTTTCCTGCGTCCCATTGAAGTCTTAGTCATTAATGTCCATTAGCTAGATCCCTGAAAAACCACATTAGTTTTGCAGTTTACAATACCTAACCAGAATATCCTATGTGGTTTCAGTATATCCTATAACCAAAAATAAATAAATAGATTATTATGTAGAACTAACATACAGAATTATCCTTGACATATGAAGCTGTGATTAACATAAAATAACTTCGACAAACTGTTAGATGTTTGGTAGAAGGTTAGATGTTTATAAATTCAGACAAAGACTTGAAGTCAGATCATTAAATTGGCTCCCCAGTACCTGGAGCTATCAATGGATCCACACCTTCAAGTGGAGGTTTTGCTGACAATTTGTTTGTACAATAAGTGATGAGTGGGGTGTGTTTTTGTACTTTGAGGAACCGAGATGGGGCAAGAAGTCATGCATGTGTGTTCAATTTCATGTTCTTGATGTCAGAATAGGCTTTTTTTTTATCTTCAGACCTCTGTTGTGGACATATTTTTCTTTTTGCTTCTGTGACCAAAACTGTCACAATGGAATCAAGTGGGCCACTGCTGTGGAGAAAAATAGATTTTCACTTCACACAAATACTATTATCCATGGCAGGTTTCTCTTCCCGTGAGCCCCCCCCCCCCCCTTTGCAATTTCCACAAATAAACATTTTTTTGCTGCTCGGTACAAAATAGATCAAGAAAGCACACAATTATCTCTAAAAACTGGAACAGATTTTTATTAAATTAACCTTATTAGTGCATTACGGTAAGCAAATGCCAAAAAAGGAGCTCCTCATTTGCATTAAGATAGATTTTTCAGGTTGGCTGCACAATTTAATTAAAGAAAAAGATTAGGAATCATTAACCAAGCTGCTCTACCTTGCAGTAGCGACAGGCTTACATCTGACTCAGGTTAACAGAAACCCAGATGGTGGCTCTCTAACTGTTGACTCTCCATAACCGAATCAGAATGATCTTATTAGTTTTCAGGGGTGGGAAGGGGGCAGAGAAGTGAGGGAATTCTGGAAATTTGCAACACTTACACATGCTGCAGCCGGGGGCCATCTTTCATATGAGCCCCCTGTTTTACTTGATTTTTGTGTGGCAAGTAAAAGAGGAGGGTCAGGGGTGACTCAGGTGGCTGGGGTTCTTTTCAAGGCAGAAAATCCAAATGAAAATATATCTGCAAAGCTATATGTCCATTTTTTTCAGTGAAATCATTACCTGAACTGCATGTGGCAAGATTTTTTTTTTTTTTCCTTAATCACAATAACAATGTGTCATGTAGATATGGCATCTAATAAGTTATCATGCAGATATGCCAAGAAATATACTGATATTTTTGGACTGAGTTGTCCCAAACTAACAGCAGTATCTGGAAAACTATACATGAAATCATACATGAAGTTCTGATAGTGTTCTGATATTACATTTTAATGTCGATATCAGCCCATAATATCAAACATATTTGATTAAAATATAACTAAAAATAAGTATATAAATTATTACATAGTAATGGAACACTGTGAGAAAATTTAAGTCCAGACCAATAAGTAAGTCCCTCTCTGTTGCTGTTTTGTAATGACCAGTTAAAGGCATACCATTTACTAAAGAAATGATTATTTTTCAATGACAAATATCTGTTTTGTTTTGTTTTTCTTTTATCTTTCAGGATTATTGGCTAAAGCAAATGCTGTTAAAAGAATGTAAAAAAAATATGTCCAAACATGCAAAATTTGGTTTTTGGAGAGTGAAGTAAGTAAAATAGTTTACAAATGTGTGACCAAGTGCTCAGTATAAACTCTGGTGGCATGGACTCAGGTCTATCTGATCCTGAAGAAAGATTCACAAGCCATTTTTCTTGTCAGTTTTTGTAAATTCCTTCCCTTGGTCTTTGTACTTCATGACTTTATCCTTAAGTTACCTTGATTGGTTTCACAATTTGAATGTCAGGACCAACAAGAAAAGGGTACTTAAGTTGATTAAGAACACACTCATCATATATGATCTGGTCTACACCACCACATTCTTGCTTAACACTTGATGTTACACACAACTAATGAGGCAGCAATTGGTGCTTGGCATAGAAACAAAAGTTGATATCCAAAAGATGCTTATTTAGTTTGGTTTTATAGTCATATTTTATATACTTGAGGTCAGTAGAGCAATTTAATATAAAGAATATAGGAGTTACCTCTTCCTAAGCTTGTTGGCAGTAAGAAATATGTCATAGACCTAAACATATGTGACAGGGGAGAGAAAAGAACAGGAAACACGGAGAGCTTCTTTCATGTTTGCCTTTTTTTTTTTTTTTTTTAATATCTACTGTGATGGAACTAAGTCAGCGGTCACAGGTCTGATGCACACACAGACTAAGCCAACAGGAGAGGATTTGACAGTTCTTTCTGACCACCGTAGGGTTAAAGAATTTGGTATGCAAATTACTCAGGAAGGATGTTGTTAAAAGTGCGAGAGAGAAATAGACAGAGAAGGAGAGAGAAAGAAAGAAAAAAAAAAAGGGAGGTACACATCCAAACCCCTAATCCTCTTGCTTTCGCCAAAATGACAAATGCAGGAACTGAGGCATAAAAGAATCACTCATGTATGTCGCACTTGAGTATTACTGCAAGGCACCTGCATTGAAATGAACAGATACAAATAAATACAAAATAATGCAAGGGAAAGGGGTGGGGGGGGTGGGACAGAGAGGAAAGGGGGGTGGAATCACTAAGAAGCTTAAAAGAGTCTTCGGCGTTTGAATGCAATCAAGCGCCATTGAAATGATACCAGGTGCCTGGCAGGTGGAGGGAAACAGATGTGCCGGGGTTGGCAGCCTCAGCAGCGTACAGGTGTGAAAAAAAATGTGCCTGCTCCCTAATTACTGATTTAAATGCTTAATTTCTGTGTTTCAATATTGATTGCTACCTTTCTGCTCCTATTTCCCCAAGGAGCAGACCGAGTATTTGTAGGGAGGCCGTGTTCAGTGTGTTTTCTCTCCTTTCTTCTCCGTCTTTCTCTTTCCTTTTTATTTTAATACAGCCAAACAAATCTCAGCTTTTCTCTCGAGCATCGCTCTGTGTTCATGTTTGGATTCCTTCCCAAATCATTCCTGAGTGATTAAAGGGGGGATGTCTTCGTTATTTGATGGCAGGGCAGCAGAAAGGCCCGCTTGCAGCGTCACTCCTCTTCTCCCTTTTGTAGATGGGATCATATACTGGTAATGGGACGCACAATCAATGGCCGCGCATCAATGCCAAAAGCTGCCCCCCTCAGCCACCTCCCTTTCCTTTCAGTGGATCCAGATGGATCTTTATCTGGCGGTGTATTGATGAAAATCACTCCTCTCATTTGCTGGCCCTCCTTCCTTCCTCTACACGCAAATGATAGACTCATGTACCTGCTGCAATTTGTACTCCACTTTGAGATTTGTAACCTGCTGTGCTGCAGATTGTGGGTGAGCAGGAGGATTCAAATGTTCCATGATGAATCTGAAAAAATTGGAAGAATGTGTTGACATGCATTTTTACGGTTAGCATGACCTATACTTTTTTTTTATCTGAGTCTTGTTCATGCTGATCGTCACATTGTGAAGACTCAACCTCTTCCTAAGGGATATAAATTCTCCCATTATATCATCATGTGTATTTTTGAAAAGATAAGAATGCATTTGGTGGTTTAATATGCAAGTAAAGTCCCAAAGAGAATCTCACTCTTATTTAAATCTCAGTGCATACCTTAACACCTCTATCACCATTTTTATTTTCATCCCCACAATTTTGAGGTTTTATTTGTGGGAGGTAGCATTTCAGGAACGTGGCAGGGGGATGCATGCTGGGACCAGTCCAGGCCCACCGTGGCGGCTCTCGTTGCAGGCCAACAGCTGCCTTTCCCAGGTGGCCTGACATTTGAGTCGCAGCCGGCCAGATTAGATGGAAGGTGTACGGAGAGGGACAGACGGTAGGAGGATGATGGTGGGTCGGGTGGGGGTTGAGGGAAGAAGGAAAGAGAAGAGGGAAGGCAGTACGATTAACTTAGTGCCAGGTCTTACTGCACACAGGGTTGGAAGGCGGGGGAACCCAGGGGACAACCTGAGCCCCTGGATTTCAGTCCAGATGGCTGGCCAGGACACCCCAGAGGACCCCTTCTTATTGATTTAGGAGGGAAAACAGAGAACCTGGCTTTGCTTTGGGCCCTGACAACGCCAACTGTACCGTACAAGACCTGCATGGCTGCTCCTCCTCCTTTTTTCTTTCTCATCCTCATGTCAGGTTATCTGCGGCGACCCCAGGGGAGGCGAGCAGAGAATGTGCAAAGAAGTGGGGAGCGAAAGCGAGATATGAATATAAGTCGACTGATTTAGCAGGTCGGATGTAAAACGGGTCACACTTTTGCAGGTCTAATCCCCTTTTCTTTGCGGTCAAATTGTGCGCTGATATGAGACAGTATCGGCTCCCTGGAACCAAATAGAGCCTGAATGGTGCAGGTCTCCGTTAATACAAAGAGCTTCTGAGCTAGTGAGCAGCCGAGAGGAGATGTGCAAGATAAGATTTGTAGAAACACATGAAAGGGGACATGGGTATAAATATGTATGCACCCCTTGGAGTGGAGCCCTTTTTGTATGCCCATTAGTACAGTTTTTGTGATACCGCCTGTCCATTGTCAAGTTTGCCACGCAGTCAATTATAGTCCCTATCTTGCAATAGGGGACATATCTGATGGAATATACAGTCAGGGAGGATAAATTTAATGATTTAAGACAATTCAAAAGGCAAAACCAACAGGACACTTTTCAGAAAACCAAAAAAAAAAAAAAAAAAAGGAAAAAAAAAGACAATATTTGACAATGTTTTTTCTTGATATATTGTTTCTGATTGGCACACTATAAAAACTCATCTGTTGTGCTAACTAGTATGTCCGTATTTTTATGTTTGAGGTGTATTTGACGGATTTGTTCACTGTTTCTCTTAACTTGCTGGATCAGCAGGGATCCACGGCGCAGTGGCAATCCACAAAGGTCACTATTTAGTAAGAAATTATCACCGCATAACCTTTGAAATAATTCTTTTGAGATCTGTCTTAGCCAGTTCATAATGATCCTTGTACGTCATCATGTGGCATTCTATCGATGGTGAACACTCCAGAATTCTTATGATATTAGGCATAATATTGGTTGAAAATACCCTCAAAGTTGTAAGAGTAAAATTAAACAAACTATCTGAGACCTTACACTCATCAAAAATATAAACATTTTGAGCATAATGTATGTTTCAGTCAGCACACAAAGAGTTAACTCCAGCATTGCACAAAGATCTCATTCAATATGATATTTGTCAATATTGGCGATTAGCTATGAAACAGATCCCCTTCAGCAGGGGACCGGCGCAGGGAGGTATCTGTAACTCTACGCCTACACACTGCAAAGACCATTGACCTGACAAGGTGGACCTCTTTGTGCTGTGTGGAGGAAAGCTACATCCTTTTTTCTACTTGATAATGAGCTCAGTGAGCAACTTGTGTGTATGTCTGTCTGATGGTAGCACCTTAGACATGAAAGTGCTTTTGTGTTAGTTGTGTAGGCACATACAGAATGTATACTGTGGATCTATAATCCTGAGTATTATATATGTTCATCTCAGGGCTAACTTGCATCACAGCCTGTGGATACATGGTGCTGTAAGCTTGATGATTAAGGCCATTGCTAAACAATATCTATCAGACATACCCATGTCAGATTTTTTGGACAGCTGTGCACATTCATCCCATGATGTAACCAATATTAAATAGTGCACCAATTCAAGATCCTGTAAGAGAAGAAATAATAAATCACTGCACATTTTGTATACCTATGGGCCCAAATTCAATATGGTTCACAGGATGATTTTTTTTAAGACAAAGCATGACTTGTATCTGGAGAATCTCTGTGCTCAGACAGCTAAATCTATCAGGATGCCAAATGGATCCATTCACAGCTTAAAATTTCATGGAGAATGATGCAAAGGTGATTTGTATTGAGCTATAGTGGGGAAGTATATGGTTATACGTTGTACCACAACAGATGAATATGTAAAAGCAAACAAAAGTGCAAACCACATGAGGTCCACTCCTAATATGCTGTGAACAGGAATCGGAGGCTACAATTAACTTAGATTCACCAAAACTGGACAAGAATAAAATGGAAAGACGTTGCGTAATCTGATAAGTCTCCTTGTTAGCAACATTTATAATCAGAAGTTGGTGTTAAGGACAATGTATTGTGGATCCATCTCATTTTTTGGCCCAATTTGGACTCCTTAGTATCAGTTGAGCATGGTTTAATAAGACAGCCTAGCTGAGTGTTGTTGCTGACCATGTCCATCCCTTTATGAGCACAGTGGAGAATCTTCTGATGGATACTTCTAGCAGGATATACCACCATGTCACAAAGCTCACATCATCTACAACCGCTTTCTTGTAAATGTACACGGTCACCAGATCTCCGTCCAACAGAGCAACTTTGGGATGTGGTGGAATAGGACATTCTCCTTATGGATGTGCATCCAAATAAGGTCCTTCTGAAGGCTCAAAGGGTTCAAACAGACATTATCAAGTCATGCCTAATGGAACAGCCAGTGGAGAGCATGTTAGAAAATGGAAATAAACTGATGAGAAAAAATATAAAGTCATAGTAGACTTAACATAATGGCCCTGCGATGGACTGGCGAGCTGTCCCGGATGTACTCTGCCTTATGCCCTAAGACTGCTGGGATAGGCTCCAGCTTCCCCACAACCCTGAATTGGATGAAGTGGTTAGGAAAATGACTGAATGAATAGACCTAACACTTACATGGTATATTATGGATTAGTTGTATTCTAACCAGCTGCTTGCTTTTTGCTCATAATTTATCATGTATTTTCAGACCTATGGAACTGACTTGGGCCGTATTTACGCAGGTGTTTTTTTTTTTTTTTTTTTTTTTTTTTTTTTTTTTACAAATATAGAATTTTCTGTCTCTTCAAGATTTTTTGTCTTCATACAAATGCAGTTTTGCATGAAGACAAAATATTCATTATATGATCAAATTAAACATACAAGACTGTAAACTAATGGTGTCTTTGTAGATCTGTAAGGAGATTTAGACCTTCTGTTTGGGTCATCCAGAAAACAAACTCAAGCTGGGAAAAATCATAGATTTGTCATGAAATATGAATGTTAACAGTGTTCATTTCATACTGAACCTAATTTCCATGATCAACTACAGCCTGTCTTCAAGGTTTTACTAAAATTACAGGATGTCCCTAAATACCAGCACAGACAGCTATTTGGCTGCCTTTCTTTGTTGTCTCTTGTTTATCTCCTTACTAACATGGACTCAAGATGCCAACATTTATAACAACTGTCTCCAATGAATGAGAGCTCAGATTCAAGTCACACATTGCAAGATGCATGCCATGAGATGCAGTTTTGTTCCAAATCCCCACATGGTCCCGATATTTACTGCAAAATATAACTGCTCATTTTGATGTGAGTTAGAAGGATAATGGCATGCGATGGAGAGAGTTTGAATATTTTTGTTTTCCTAAAATAAAAAAACTCATTGGTGTCAATGTCTATGAGGGTGTGTGTGTGTGTGTGTGTGTGTGTGGTGATAATTGAAGCCCACTTGCTTTTGTGGGAGTTGACTGATGTGTGTTTCCAACTGCAGTGTGTTTGGTGGAAAGGTGTGTTTTATTTTCTCACTCACAAGTGTTGCTGCGGTAAAGGGTGCGACCATGCTGCTAAAACCTGAACCTAGTTCAGACCTGCTTGTGGCCCCCCTGGAGGCTAATGGGGAACAATTGGTTTTCTTTTTAGATCTAGCAGGAAAATGTTTGCTGATATTTGCTACGAAAAGATCTCACAGCTCATTACGCAGATGTAGGGATGGAGGACATATATTATACATTGAAGGTGCATTCAACAACATCTCTTAAGCTCAGTTCAAGAGATGTTCTTCAGAGAATGCAATTTTCTGAATTGGCCTCATAAAATTTCCAGATGATGCGCAATGGGCTTTGTTGATGTTTTCATTCAGTATAAATATGTCTTTGGTCTGGTACTTGAAAAGTCCAATAGCACATGTAATACCAAACTGGACCGTCTCTGAACACACCTTCAGTCTTGAAGCAGATGGGCCACAGCACCAGAAAACCAAATTAAAAGTCACTCTGGTAAGAACAGTAAACCGAGACTTCAATTCACAGTCACTAAAACTGAATAGAAATTGGAAAACCAATACATGCTGTGAAGATTCTCCATTTCAGCGACAACATTCAAACAATAGGGTCAGAATTTGATGAAAACAACATAAAAAGTATAGATCTATCCAGTTCTTTCCCACATTTTGGGCTCTTTAGAACTGGTTGAACACATGTTAAGCACCACAGTCTGGCTGAGCATTATTTCAGATCACATTCAGCCCTTTATGAGCTCATAATGTACCCTGTCACAAAGCTCAGATCATCTCCAACCGCTTCCTTAAACAAGACACTTGAGTTCACTGTACTTCAGTGGCCTCCACAGTCACCAGATCTCAATCCAGCAGATCTCCGTTGAGATGTGGTGGAACGGGAGATTCCAAACCAGCAATAGCAAGAAAGAACTCAAAACGTGGCCTGAAAGCAAATATGTATAAAGTAGAAGTCCAGTCCGGCAGCTGTTCCAACCAGTCACTAAACCAGGTGAATTTAAGGAGCCCAGCTCCACTGCAGGTAGATGAGCCTGTTAGTGAAAACATCTGTTCTAAATGCATCAGTAGATCCAAAAACATGGCAGGAGTTCGACTTTATTTTTACGTCTACTTCTACTGTCTACACCTCTGCCAGAGAGTGTATACAGATTAGTACATTTTCCGTTGAATCTAATTAGCACGCTAACACACAATCATTTAAAAATGTGACCCAATTCATCTGCAGTGCATTGTTTTAATTAACTAATGAAAAAAAATGAAAACATGCTATTTATCTTTCTTTTTCCCCAGATTCAGAATGTTGTAAATCCAGCATTAAAATAACACGGACTGCTGTGGAAATCTGCACTCCATTAAATCATAAAAACAACATGAAATGCAAAATACAACATACAGTGACAAACCTTTAGTTGCAAAATAATTAGATAAAAACTTTACTAAATACCTGTTACATAAATGCCAGTAAATTCTCACCTCTGTTGTGTCTTTTCTCATCACGCGACAGGAATTTTGTGCCACATTATCTTGGGCTTATAAAATGGCAGCTCATAGCCTTTGTGATATTGCCGGACACCCCCTCCCTGCCGATGAACTGTAAACCTTATGTCTACATGGCAACATGCACAGATATTAGATTTGTAGGTCACAACTACAAGCGTAGCCCAGGGCAGCCTGCTATTGTTCTTCCAGCCTCACTACAAGGTGTATTAAACACACATATGCTCCTAAATGAATATTTAGATTACTACCCTTTATTATTAATCTGTCCTGGAAACATTTGAATATCACCTCAAGCATTGTTTTGCTTATCTGCCTCAACACCCCAACCCGCCTGTATCCCTCGTTTCTTTCTTGGAGGTGGGGGGGACGCTACAACGTGCTCAGTGATGTATAATCACCTTGAAATTAATTAATTGTAACACAACAACGCCGGTGATAAGATCAGTGCCCGTGTGGTTCACCCTTTTGTCCACCCACCCGCTCTTTCTTCAGGTTGCTGAGGTGGCTGTCCCGGACGCCATCAAGCTAAAACGGCTGCTATCTTAGAGCCGTATGTGTGGGGTCTCAGCGAGTAATTAATCTCAATGAAGCCCATAACTGAGGTAGGTATGATGGCCTGGAATTAAATTAACCCCCCCGCTCCTCACCGCCGCCGACGCCATCGCTGGCGCGCACCAGCGCTTTAGCAAGCAAAAATATGCCGCCTCTACTTTCTCAGGTTAATATGAGCCACCTGAGCCTGATCAGCATGGAGATATTGTCATAAGACACGCTCGCTGCTGGTTTTACTTCAGCTTTTGTCAAAATGATGTGAATTACACCTCAAAATACACTTTTTCATTCCGCTGAATATGAATGTTTGCACATGTAGGCATGTAATGTGAGTGAAAGATGTGCAGAGTTTACTTTGGGAATCCTTCTTGCAAAGCTGATGTCTGCTGTATATGAAACCCTCTGATTGTTTTCATCTATAGTTTTGCCTCACACTAATGATGTAGCTTGGGAAAAAAAAAAAACTAAAACTAACCGATAAGATATTTTTTTTAAACTTACAAATGTGTTTTAACATTGTGTAGATATTTTAGAATATTTTAGAATAATAAACATACATCTTTGGGCGACCATTGAATAATATATTGCGGTACAATGTAGAAGAAGATATCGATGTTGGATCATTCTTCTGTACCATCTGGCTCTCCCCCAATCGACTGAAAGTAGAAGTTTGTGTGAAAATGTGTTTCTTGTCAATAAGTTACTTTGGTAAAGTAATTAGATACCCATTGAGACACAGCTTTCGATGATAGATTACCTTTTTGTCAGTAACCTTTGATGTTTTTACGCACTGCACCTTTAACGTAAAGTAATTTATGAATTTGCAAGAAAGAAAAAAAACCTCAAAATAAACAAAATATCCAACAAAATAAAAGGAACACAATTTAAAAACAGCATTCAAGGAAAAAACTAATGAACCCAATCAAAACATTGAATTGTTGATAATTAAAATCAGCTCTGAAAAGATGTATTTTCATCAGCTTTGTAAGGTCAGAGCATGCACACATTCAGGGGGAGGGACATCCAGAGAGTAGAGGCAGCCTTCCCTCTCTCCCCAGGTTGTGTACTTGGTCATAAAGGGAAAAGGAGTGTGAATAGATGCCGTTGGTCTTGTTGGGAATCTGTTAAGTGAATGTTTCTCCACTTTGACACTTGGACAGAGAAGAAACTAAACCCATTTCTGTTTGAGTGAAGTCAACTTTTGTTGGATACTATGTCCACAGTGAATGAGAACCTTCACAGTGATTTTTTATTTATATTACCATATTGTTGTTAGATCTGGACAGAAAACTAAAACATTCTTACTTTCATTCAAGGTTGCAGGATTTATAAACTCATTAAAGAGGGATTTCCAGTGACTAGGGGGCATGCACCATGACAGAGTTGTATGGGCGGGGCGGTACAAGAAGCACAAATACTAATATTTCTCTGCACTGATACACGAATACATACTAACTATACATGTTTTGAGTATTTTTTCCCAGTTTGCTTGCAAGTATCACTCTTTAGCTCCACCTTCTTGCTCCATATTTGGCCACTTCTACATCCCTTAACCTGTGATAAATGCTTCCCTGCATACGACAAGCAGTGCTCCAACTTACATGAAAGTCCAATTGTGGATCAATATGTGCATATCTTGTATTATCCGTTTTGTCTTAATATGTATTTTTCTTTGACTGGACTGAATAGATGCATTTATTTTTTTATATATGTCACCCTGCTTGAATGAAATATGTTTCTCTGCATGAGTTTTCCTTATGAAAATGACATCTCTTCAATCAGTTGCATCGTAATAGCTGATGCTGTATTTTAGAGTGAGGACCATTGGATATTGACCACTATCTTCATCCATATTGATTTCTGGTTGAAAATACACTGTATTTCCACTTTAATTATTTGCATGGCTGCTTTTTGTGGAGATGGACATCAATATGGCAGAAACTAGTGAATCACACCAAACCTCCAGTCGTTAAAAGAGAAGCTGCTGTACCAGTGCTCCCTGGAGACGCATGGTTCATCAAGAACAGATCTCAAGTGAAATAAAACTGGGGGTCATGTGTTTGATGATGACTTCTTCTATGCTACTTAACATGTGGTCTGAAGTTATCATTGTTTTTGTCAGTATTTTAATTTAAGGCTTTAATAAATGCTCAACTTTAGATTCTGTTATTCTGTTTTAGGAGGTGAAATCAGAATACTTTTACTTAATATGGTTTAGAAGATAATATAAACATTTCACTATAATGGCGGAAATAGCTAAATGGCTCAGCTTGTGATACTGTTGCATACATACATATATATGTAGATATATATATATATATATATATATATATATATATATATATATATATATATATATATATATATATATATATATATATATATATATATATCTACAGTTGTGCTCATATGTATTCATCCCCTTTCATTAAAGAAAAGGCTGAATTTACAAGTCACTCAAATAACTGGAGACTTAAAAAAGGAACAATAAGTAAAAATTTACAAAAATATAATTTAGTAATATAAGACAGTTTTTTTTCATTTAATTGAGTTGAAGAACGAAAAACAAACAAACAAATAAATTTATCCTGGACAAATTAGAGCACTTTTCTGTTGAACAGTGGGACAAAATCCCTGTCAACAGGTGCAGAAGTCTGACTGAGAGGAACAGAAAACACCTGACTGGAGCGGAAACATTAAAGGATTGTTCAACTAAATATTAGTTCATGAGTGATGTAATATGTAATAAATTATCTTATTTGTTTGCTTTTTTTCCCCCAAAAAAATTTCTATTAAGCCAGAATTAGAAAATAATGTATCTATCTGTCTATCTATCTATCTATCTATCTATCTATCTATCTATCTATCTATCTATCTATCTATCTATCTAGATAGATAGATAGATAGATAATGAAAACAGTATATTTTAACATTTAAAAAGTTACTTAAAGCCCTGTTATGGTAAGTCACTTTAACTGTATAGCTGTGATTAAACACAATACCACACACTGACATTACATAATGTGAATGGAAGACAGGCTCGTCAGGTGACAAAGTTGTCTTCTGTGTGCTTTGCTAACAACTTTTAATGAAACATTTATTTAAAAAAGCAGCTTCAGACTGGCTTCTCCAACTGCAGAGGACTCTGGATGACTCGCATCACATTACAGGTGCAATCCAAGTACGTGGGAAACCAATTTTACAACCTTGCAGCTGACAAGGATGTGAGTGAGAGGGAAAAAGGAAAAGATTATGTCAGAACAAAGTATTCTATGTAATGTAAATATATGATATGAATGAAAAGGTACACTGCTGTAAACATACACATACTGACAGCATTATTAAATTCAATACCACAATGAATCAATATAGAAAATACTAACAAGATAATATGTTTGTCATATCACCCAGTTTGGGGTAAAGTGAAGCTGTGTGTGTGTGTGTGTGTGTGTGTGTGTGTGTGTGTGTGTGTGTGTGTTACCCATGGGGCTCTGACTATATGACGTCTGCAGTGTTGTAAACAATAAAAACTTGTTCCTTTTCCACTTTTTCAAGCACATGCTAGCTTTGCTGTATGTTTTATTACCTGAAACTGCTGTTTACTGCAGGTAAGACAATAAAATGTATATAAACAAAATCTCACTGTGGGGAAAATGAATATTTATCCTTTTATGGCTGTTTTATTTTTTATTTTCTCATGTTGTATAAATGTATATAAGATAGAGACAGAAGGGGAAATGAATAAACACGTTGGGAGGGTGAATTTTGATAAAGAAAGAGGATCCTACCTCGTACCTTGGACACATTTGGGTTTGAGCAGACTGTCTGAACGCCACTGTTGCAAACTAAGATTTTTTTTTTGCTGCAGAAGCTGCAAACTCCTGCAGAAGACACACCACTTCACACTCTGCATAGCAGCACAGTTAAAGGCCAAGCAGGCTCATGTTGCAGCCGAAAACCAAACACATGCATCAGCAGCAGGAACAGGTTCTCCGTCTTTTTCCCCACTTTAACCTCTAATGTCCATCATTGTTTTTGCCTGAATAAGGTGAAGAGAAGGGAGAGCTTGTTCCAGCAACGCGTGTGCTCGTACGTGTGTGGCATGTGTCGGATGTGGTGGAGTCACATCTCCTGATGAGTTCTATGCAAAACAAAAACGTTAATACACGCAGCGAGCGTGACGGCAGGCGGCACACCTTCCCATAAATCACGGTAGTTTTAATCATACCTGTCTCGCCGTCTCTGCGCCGCCATCCCTGGAGTAACAGTTCCGCCTACCCGCCTCTCTCTCTCTCCTTCACTCTGTTTGTCTCTTTCTCGCTTGTGTTCAATTATCTAGCAGCTCTTTCAGTGTTTATTTATTTATCCCAAGTTCATGTACAGTATGCATACACAAATTTTCTCCTGGGGGGGGGAGTGGCTCAGCGGAGCGTGGCGGATAACGACACCAGCAGCAGGGAGGGAGGTAAAAGAGGAGGTGGAAGGAACAGAGAAGGGGCCAAACGAGGCAGATTAAAGGTTTAGGTAATTCTTTTATTTTCTTGGAGGCAGACTTAAGACTTGCTGCCTTGTTTCAGTCTCCTTTAAACAATCATTCAGGAACTTTCTGGCTGTATGTTTTAAGGCTTATTCATGTGTGTTAATAGTTTGAAATAATGGCGTTTTGGTGCACAAGGCTCAATTTAAATTCGGTTTTGTTGTTTTTAAGTTTTAGATCCACTGTTTTTGCATCTTTGTTCATTTTAGCAGCTTCTACACCTTGTTTAATCTGTTTCTTTATAAATTATACAGCTAAACGCATCAGCACCCAGGGGATTTTTTTTTTTTTTTTTTTTTTTCCTGGGAGTACTCAGTAACAACTTTAAAAGCTTTTAGGTTGCATTAGTGTTGTGTAATCAGCAGTCAAAACTTGCAAACCCAGCTTTGTATTTACATGGAAATGTCAGAAAAGAAAAAAAGGACAAATTCTGAAACAATGCAGAGAGAAAATCCAGGAGGAAGTGAAGTGTTAAACACAGGGTTTTAGGGGGGAGAATAGAAGAAGAAAAGAAAAACCAGCAGAGGAGCGAAGGGTTTCTTTTTTGTTCAGACAGTGGAAAACACAATGGAGTTGACGGTTTTATGCTGAGGGAGAAGCAGGTAAAGGCTGCCTGAAAACTAATTAGAGGCCATATCACAACAGCAGCAGGGCCTGAGCCACTTTCACTCAGCGGCGAGGTAAACAAAGTGCTCGGCTGCTTGTTGCTGTGACAGGCCAGATAAAGTGGTATTTACCTTTCAGTTGTTGGTTTCTTTTACAGCCTGTGCTGCACGTACGTACAGCGTGTTTGCCAGCTTTTATTTTGCAACGGGGTGTCAACAGAAAAGCGGCGAGAGAGAGGAAGAAACAGCGAGGATGCAATTATAGACTTAGCTGAGGTGGAAATAAGGTAGACAGGGTGAGATGGAGAGAAGTACCGGGAGAGCAGGATATCACATCGTGAAGCTTGTTTACGCAAAACTCACAGCACCTGAAGATCTTTAAAGCTTTGTTAAAAGGGGCACAAGTCACTTGGTTTTACAGCATTTGTGGAAAGTTATGCCTTGTTAGCTTTATATTTAAAATGCATAAAGTTGCAACTATTAGCTTTATTCCAAGTCTTATAACTCAGTCCTTGAGTAGTTTTAGTTACAATTTAGTCAGAAACTTTTGATGAACTGGACTCAGTATCAACTGTAATGTTATTAACTCTCTTATTTTTTTTACTCCTCACAACATGTACTATATTTGCTGAATTTGTACCAGTCAACTGGTAATTTCCATCTCAACTAAATGGTTAATTTACTGCTGTAATTAGTGACATTAAGATGACAGTTGTGGCATTTTAACATTAGCAGCTTTAGCTTATAATGTATCATTAGCTTTAGCATACTTAGCTTACTGTGTTGTCTGCAATTTGTCACAGTTTTGTCTTTGTTCATTACTTTTTCTTTCGTTATCTTATTTTTGCCTTTAAGTAACAGCTATTTATCAACAGTTGATGAGTGAATATTATTTTTTGAACAGATTAGCACTAGCGATGCAACATGCGCTTTTACAGGCATAATGTTTAGGCCTGAAAAAGATCTCTGACTGACAGCAGGATCTTAATAGTTCATCTAATGTTGCTTACGATTAACTAACTAAAGCCTTTAAATTATTTTTATTTTAACATATGGTAATATTACTATCACATAACTGTCATTATTATTATTATTATTATTTTCCTTTGGTTTTCAGTTGTTCTGCTCCGAACTGTGTTTTCTTTCTTCTATGATAATTTCTGTCCAGTTTCGTTGCAGCTTTTGTTCTGTGCTATGAACACCTGCTCTCCCTTGGTCTGTTCAGTTCATCTTATTCCCATATAACCCTTGATTGAGCACCCACTGAAACACGAAGTGTGTTGCAATAACTTAAGTCTTCAATGCTTTTTTCTAAAATAATAAAAATTATACTGTAGTTGTTAGTACTAACATTTTTTCTTTCCTATTGTATGCTGAAGACTGAGCTCTGTAAAGTAGCTGGGATGCAGCCTAATCTTTGAGGAGTGGTGCGTAGAATTCAGTGTGGTTCTATGATTTCATGGACTAGCATGCAGAGGCCTTTTGTATGTGTAACGGGTGCGTGTGTCTGCTGTCCTTCCTGGGTCTTCCTGACCTTGTCCACACCCGTGAATTACTTGTTCTTTCTGTGTTGTGTTCTTGCACGTGACATTGAATGAAACATCTGGACCACGGCAGCTGCTAGTTGCTCTTTAATAACGTTCTGTACAAACAAAAAGAAAAGTGCTGTAACATGCAGCTTGCTTCACACAGGTTGGTCATCAGCCTCCTCCTCTCAGACTGCAAAGCGCGAACTGCGTTGGATAACTGTTTAATACAATTCTTTGTATCACAGCAATAACCCACTTGTTTAATATAAAGAAAAGAAATAACCTAATTTACAACTGACAGCAATTATGTATTAATGCACATCAAATGCAACCAGAATTAATTGCTCATGTGAACAACAAACACAGATAAACATACCTGTACAAACAAAAAGAAAAGTGCTGTAACATGCAGCTTGCTTCACACAGGTTGGTCATCAGCCTCCTGTTAGCAGACACATAGGAAGACCTTGTAGCTGCATGATATATGTGAATACTACAAACTCGAGTAAATGCACAAAATAAACAGCACGAAACTTCGTGTCTACAGCTCCTATAAATTAACAATCATAAAAATTCAATTTGTACAGTCAAATTAATCAAACACTTTGTTAATTACGAGCAGACAAATGGCCCATACCTCCTCTCAGACTGCAAAGCGCGGGCCGAGAACAATGCGGTGCTGACGTCATCAGACAGCGACTTCTTAAAGGGGCAGTATCAGTATTAAAACTGGAGCATAGACAATTTGTTGAACACAAGCCGAATATTAATAAAGTGGAGGTTTCCTGGTGTAGATCAGGATTTGGTGAAATTCCAAACATAAAAGAATGAGAGACATATCACTCTTGTTACATATGTCCAATGAAGCGATCAAATATGGCCATTTCCCTATAAAGGGTTAAGACTATATCCCATGTATGCATACTTTTCAGATCATTCACCTTTATACAGGGCTCTGCATCACTGACCTGACTCAGTCATTGCTGCAGTTCCTTACAGAGCTGAAGGGGAACTATTTATGTGATGACACAACAATACCCTGATTGGCCGAAAGCCTCAATTACATTTTGATTTGTTTGTAATATCGGATGTGTTATCTCTACCAGAGTAGCTATATATGTGTTCTTAAACCAAGAGTTCATCTTATGAGCACAGACAACACAAAATAGTTTGCATTTCCAGCAGCAAAGCTGTGACAACAAGTTTTCGTACTGTTTCTGTAAAAGGTTGATAGATTTGGACTGAGCTCGTCTTCAGAGTATTATAGCACCTAAGAAGCATGGCATGTCGGCATGTTATTCTTACAACAATACCAGCTGCTGGTGTGAGTTCATTCATGAACATTGCAACAGTTTTTTTTATACTTTGACCAAAATCATCACTGCTTTGTTCTCAAAGCTGTGACGACCTGGGCTAGACGAGTAACTGAAGCAGAGTACAGGTGTTGGCTGGATAAAAATGCGAAGGACTGAAGATTTAAGATCCCAATTTTGACCTGCAAACCGACCTACCAGGACTATGTGGGTCAGAGAGATGCTGGAAGGAGGATGGCAAACTTTGATTGTTCTGGCGAATGTTTAAGACTAGCAAAGCCTCATTGTTATGGCTGCCTGTTTTCTTGCTCTTCAGCTGACTACGAATTCTGAGAACCTTCAACTGGAATCACTGCTCAAACAAAACTCTGATTGCTGCTTCCTGGCTGGGATTGGTCCTGCCCGTCACATGCTCATCTCCACCCTGCTCATTGGATAATTGGAGCTCCAATCCCAGCTGCTTCCACTAATGGCCGGGACATAAAAGACACCTGGAGTCCCTCACTCGACGGCAACCACCGGCTCAGTAGTGGTCTGTCCTCAGCTTGCTTTGGAGTTGGGACTTTGAACTGTTGTATTTCTGGAGGACTTTGAGAGAGCTGCATTGTTTTCTCTTGTTTAGTTCTTTTTCGTAGTTCTTAAATCTTGTTGTTTGTGGATGTGAAACCGGCAGTGTTACATCTGTATGTTTTTTGTTCCGGTTAAACCAGTGCTGCTTTGTTTGGGGAAAATGCCTTATATGGCTATTTTGAGGCCATTTCTGGTCTGTTCTTGCCTTGTTTTCCCCATTGGAAAATAAATCTATATTGGTCCATGTGAACACCTTGCCACAAGTCCTTCTTTTGTTTGGCTCAGTTGCCCTAGCAGAGTTTGGGTCGTAACACTCATGTAAGATAGAGCCGATAATAAACACAGTACATCGTTAACTTTACTTATTTTTAAATTGAACCACAATCAACACAATCCAGGCAGTGATTATGTTTGTTACAAAATGTTTTAGGACTTAACTTATTATCATTATTATGGAAGGAATTTGTGGGAACCTGAGTTGCTTGTTGTATTTTCTGTTATTTTAATGAACCTCTTATGGCACCATGGTGATTGTATTTGACGTCTTTGACACTTACTTTGTTGGGGCTAAAAAGCCAATTTCATAAAAAGCAAAACAGAAAGGACTTAAATATTGCAGATTTCCCTGAAAACAAGGATATATACATTTTACCTGTCAACTATCTCAATGTCTGCATATTAATTACATCCTCCTTGTCTTCCTCTTAATGGTCTTGAAAAGACTTTTGTCGCCTCTCTGCGCAGCAGCTCTGTGACATCCGTCTCCCATGTTTTCAGCTAAAAGAATAGCACTGTCAACCTTTCACATAAGCCACGTCAAAGTTGCCCGTGGCACCTTTCTCCTCCGCCAAACAAAAGCTCCCTGCAATTAAGGAGGCCTCTTCTCGTCGCCGACAGATCCCCTCCTTTATTTTTTCCTTTCCCTGTTTTTACTTTATTCTGACAATTTCCAGCAACTCTAGCAGACACCTTAAGTGGCACTAAGTGATCAAAGAGGGGAGTGCATATTGGATAACGCAATTAGGTTACCACGGAGAGAGGAGAGTAACAAAGAGAGAGACACGAGAAGGAGTCTGAACAGATAATGGCTTGTAAACAGAGGACATTACTTTACACAGAGATTATTCAGGTCCAGACCTGACACCGGATGCACCGGGGTCTATTAGCAGAGTCATACCCTATAGGAGAAAGAGGACTGGATCACTTTAGTTTGGAAATGGGAGAAAATGGCTGTCCTCAACGAAAAAGATATTTCTCAGGCTCCTCTAATTGCCAATATTCAAAACAAAACCACAACGGGTTGAAAGGAGGATATCCTGTCAAAGAGATTTTTTTTTTTTCCCCCTCTCCCGCCCTCCTCCACTCCTTATTGTTGCTGGTGTGTTTAACAGGAGGACATAAGAGGCTCCTCTCATCATAATGGAGATCTAAGAATATGGAGTGTGTGTGTGGTCGTGGTGGTGAAAAAAAGGAAGTGGCGATTTCCTCCACCCTTGCCCTCAACCCCAGATCCAGTGCTAAATGATTCAGGTCAAACGGTCAAATCGTGATTATCACAGAGAAGGACAGGAATCGTCAGTTAGCCCGCTTACCTGACATTAACCCCAGTCTGAACTAACAGGAGGCCGCCGCCGCCGCCCCGGGGAGCCAGATGCTAATTTGAAGCAGAGTTTGCAGTTGGGGTGGTGGGGAGCGGGGGGCTTGGCTGGGGTAATTGTGGAGATCTAATAGGGATCAGTGCTGTGGGAGCGCTCCATACATCTGCTGTCTGGCTGAGACCCACCACACCTGAGACTCGCTGCTTGGCTGCGGTCGCGCTCCCCTGTAGGCTTTGAAGCTCGGCGGGTGCAGCATGGCGCCACTGCTGGCAAGAGTGAAGCGAGTAAGTCTGCTGTGGTTTGAATTGCAGTCAAGTGGGGAGGTTGTGGTGCTCAGGCTGCATTCACAGTGACACTAAAAGGGATTTCTCAAGATTGACCTCTTCCAAAGGTACATGTTGGTTTGATAAGGAGCTTTTTTTTTAAAAAAAAAGGTTTCAAAATTAAATTTAAATTTAGGTTTCTTATGTGTAAAATTTTATTTTTTCACTCTGTTTCATAATTATCCTATGGACTGCAGTCTGTCAGCATCTGAGGGTTTTGGTTCGTTGCTGGTTTAGTTCTTCTGAGATTTTTTTTGTGTTTTTATTTCCTGTCAGTCTGTTATCGTTGTGTATTATGATTCCTTATTTGGGTTTAATTTATATCAATTAGTAACTCTTCCTGTTTTATTGTACTTACATTATTACTTTGTATTTAGTCAAATTAATTTCCTGGTTTCTTTTACCTGAATATTAAATCCATTCCTTGTTTACTTGCACCAAAACATGGCAGCTCAATACTCACTTTAAAGATGGGTAAAATTCAAAACCTAATTTCCCAGCTGCAACATTTAAGGAATCCATATCTCCAGTACTTTGAGGTTTTCTTTATTAAAGCTGGTCCAAAGTGTTGGTGTCATCTGACCACTATATTCCCAGAACATTGTCATCTTTGGGGTCGTGAGCTTGTAAAAAGGGTGGAAAGCATTTCAGCACCAGTCTTAAGTCCCTTTTTCTGTCGTTGGGAAATGTCCTGAAGTTAGTGTGGTGAAAGTATCACCCTTTGGCCATAGATTGAAAAGATTACTGCACAAAGATTCAGCAGCATCTGGCTGTTTGGAGGTAAACCTGTGTAGCATCAGTCCTTCCAATGTGGCACAGATAAAAAACATCAACCAAAATGTTCAAGAAAGGATCTGTAAAATGACTTACTGGCAACTAGTTGGCCTTGTAGAACCCATATGTTCCTTCTTTTTATTAAAGTCTGAACAGCACAAATTCATTTATATTCAATCCAGGCCCCATCCTCTGATCCATTTTGTGTAGCCCCCCTGATTGTTCTACAGCTGCCCACAAAAAAAGCAGCAGAACCCTCAGATTCCCTCAGATTCCAGGCTGTGGTCATAAAGGGATGGACATGACCAGCTATGCCACACTCATAGTCACGTTTATCCTCCCTCTTCCTCATCCCGATGCTCAGTTTAAACATCCTCAAGTTGTCTTGACCTTGTCTACGTGTTAAATGCAACCAGTTATTTGGCTGATTAGTTATTTGTGGAACTGGGATGGACTGGTGACCTGTCCAGGCTGGAACCCGCCTCTCGCCCAATGATTCCTGAGGTAGGCTCCAGCTTCCCATGACCCTGATTTGGACTAAGTGGTTAAACAAATGGATGGACAGATGGATGGATTATTGTTTTATATCAATGAGTGGAAAAAAATGTGCCTTGTAAAGTTTATTTCCATTTTTTTTTTTTTTTTTTAAAAAAAGGGGGTTAAAATATAAATTTTTGATACATTTGCTTTAACCATTATTATTGTTTTTAAAATCAAGTAAAAAAAATAAAAAAAAGAATAAATGTGTTCTTGCAATTAATAAAAAGACTTTTAATAAAATGCTTGACTGCTCTGATATTACAGTGCAGTTGAGCACATTGTCATTCTTGTCTTGCGTAAAACAAAAAAGGTTAAATTGCATGAATTGATATGAGGGGCACCAGAAGGGCTTGACCCTCTTGCAGCACAGATCACCTCCACACTTGACTCTGGCTCGCTCATTGTGTCAGCGCAACAAGAAGAAAGTCCGGCGAAACAGCCTCCAGGTCATCTTTAATTCATGCGATTAAATATGCAGGAGAAGCCCTTCTTGTACCAGCTGTTAGACTCTGTTAGTAAGCCATAATTCAAGAGTTCAAATCCGAGCAAATTGAGGGCGAGGTTGGACAGAGCGCCGGTCGGAGAGGCATTATCCTCCAGCTGAGAGGCGAGAGGCAGGTTTAGTCAGGTGCAGCATGAAGCTGAGGCTTGGTAATCCTCACGGCTGGCCAAAGATAAAGCGACGCTGTTTCATTCTAGATGTACGTATACGGAAAAAAAATCAGCGACTTGGAGGTGGATATGACATCCCAACAGGGATGAACACTGTGTTATTTCTCCATTTAAAGCCCCTTGTCACGCAGTGATGTGTCCATCACATCCACTGTTGCAGCTCGGACTTTTGACCTCTTATTGCCAGCTTGTGACACGGCATGCAATGCTCTGTTTAAAAAAAGCAGATTAACTGCGTCAAAGCATTTCACCTCATAGAGAAACCAGCAGAACACTGGTTTCCTAACCTCACCAAGATCATCTTTAGCTTCCAGTGAATGCATGTGCAGTTATGTGTGTGTACATGATTATTTGCATGTGTTTGCATGAATTTCTGGCTGTGAAACAGCACCTCATTGGCTGAATGAAACTACATGAATAAAGTATGCGTGTGGGGTTTTATATGTGCATTTTGGGCTGTGTTTCCTCATGTGGATTGGTAAGGATGTGTGTGTGTGGGTGAGTGTGCACGTGTGAGTCCGTGAAGGAAATCACCATTTCAATATACCTCTGATTAAACTTCCCATTTACCGTTCAGAAAGTACACAGGAACCTTCCCTTGGCAGGTTGCCTCCTGCAGCAAGTCGATGCCAAGCTCTTTGAAACCCAATCAGTTTCTGGTTCTCAGATCTCTATCCGCTTCGCGGCCTCTCCTCGTCTCTTGCTGTCTCGATCGTGTTGCAGGCTTGTTCCAGAAAAAAAATAAATAAAAGAAAGAGACTGGTGGTCATCTGTCGACACAGCCAGCTGGCATTGGATCAACACCTACCAAGTCCAGAAGGCACCTGTTGGGACTCAGAAGGTGCAGCATGCTGCCGGGGGGGAAGCGGAATAAAAGCCCAAGAAAAGGATAATTAAATTTTCTTGCAAAGCAGTTAATATCTTTAAACGATTATGCAGGATAAACTCACTAAACTGATTTCAAATTTACATAATACACCTTTGATTTAATTGTTTTTATCTGGTTTCGTCAAGACATAAATGACCCTTTTCATTTAAAGCAAGGTTTTTGACTGTAACGTGCTAAATTACTGTAAATGAGACCCGATTCAGCGAAGAATATCATCATTGTTAACTGAAAATAACACAACAGCTCCAAACACAGCGTTGTGCGCTGGAGCAGAAACAGAGGAGGATAGCGAGACTGTGAAAAAGAGATACAGAGAGTTCGAATGACCAGGGGAATTAGAGAAAAGCTTATCCCTACGTCAGTATCAACATGTATAAGCCCAGTGCTCCATTTCAACCCCAGAAACCTGCCGTCCAATCCATCAAAGCATGACTCCCATCGACATAAAACCTCCCTCTCTGCCTGTATTTGTCTTCTTAATTAATTACTTCACATGCCACAGTATGTTTCTCAAATGATAGATGATGGAAAATTATAGCGGCGGTATCCCAGGCACAGCCGGTGGTAGATTTGTGCAGTCAGCTTCCAGCCTGCATTACCTGAGTAGATCTGGCAGAGCGCCTGAGCTCTCAGACAGGACAGATTTGATGTTTGCCGTGTAAGAGGCTTTTTTTTTTTTTTTTAAAACAAATGTTTCTAATGCCGGATTTAGAAGGTAAGCACAATCTGCCACATTCACCTATGTGATATTATCCTACAAGGACACAGCAACACATGTGCAGCAGAGGACAATTCGGGCTGATCTGTGCAGGGCTGGATTCATAATGTTGCTCAGGAATTTAGGTTTTTCTTCTTTCTTTTGTCCTTTTTTTCATCAGAAACTTTAAAATCTCTTAACTTATTGCATTAGTTATATTTTATGATTTTCACATTTTTCTTACAGTATCTATGGTTTTATTCAGCAGATCATTTAAAAGGTATTATATATGTTTTGCATGAAAGTTTAAAATATAATACTAAAAAGACCATTTTCATAATATTGCCATTGAGGGTATGACCTCCAGACCTTCATGCAGCTTCATTTCAACCTGGTTCATAACTGGAAATCACTGCATAGACCCAGCACACACACAAGCATGACAAACACAACCACCTTCAATGGGCTTCAAGTCTTTTACAACTCCTGAGAAAATAATGGAATCACTTCTCATTTACCAAAGCAAATCCTAATGAAATTCTTTGTCAAAAGATCAACATTACGAAATACTGAGAAAATAAATTTTAGTGCAGTTTCTACTTTTTTTTTTTTTTTTTTTTTAGCATCTTTGGCTTTTCTGATAACCTGAATTCATTGAAGATTTTGAAAACAGTAACTTATCTATCAGATCAGTTATCTTATATATCAAACATCTGAGACTCACACAAGTCTTTAAGTTGATGTGTTTTCATTAAAAAAAGAGTTTGAATGATCTTTGTGCTGGATCTGCTGAAGGTTTGCATGTACTAAAACCTGTGCAAACTCATGACAGCCACATAAAAAAAGTACAAACTGATTTAATAACAGCGCACACTGAGGGTTGTATCTTTCAAATCTGCAGAATAGCATCTCTGCATCCAAGTACATTTGTTTCAAGGAATATCCAATATTCACGTGCCATTTGGATTGTGTTTGGAGGAGAAAATGTAAATATATTTAACATTTGAGAAGGACTTGTAAACAGTTGAG
This sequence comes from Telmatherina bonti, assembly GCF_933228915.1. Taxonomy (NCBI): domain Eukaryota; kingdom Metazoa; phylum Chordata; class Actinopteri; order Atheriniformes; family Telmatherinidae; genus Telmatherina; species Telmatherina bonti. Next base: position 13,381,676 of record NC_136633.1, read on the forward strand.
ATGTCGAAACAAAGCAAGGAGACGCAGTAAATGTGAGTTTACCTAAACGTGGGGATATTTTTGGGATGAACCAGGAAACAATCATCAAAATGTGGCTTATCCAGCTTTGCCATTTTGATATGTTGTTGGATGAACTCATGGATTTGGAAAGGAGTCCTGCACACCTGCAAATGAAAGATATTGCGTGCCACAACTGGGATCCCCCCCCCCATCCCATTTTTCAGATGTGCTGTCCTAAATGCCATGTGTGGCTGAATGGTGACACTATTACGTTTCCATGCAGACTGTTTTTTTTTTGGTTTTTTTTTGCATTACTTGGATTTTCCCAGAGTAACAGGAGCAAGTGATTGCACCATGTGCAGCTTGTCCCATCCACAGACACTGGGCATGACCACAGAAATTGCAAGTACACACATGAGCTGATTGTGCAGTGTGTATGCAATGCCAAAAGCATAACTGACGTTGTGGTAAAACATCTTGGGTCAGTGCATGATTCTTTTATTTTGAAAGATGGTCTTTTGTTCTCCAAGTTGAAGACTACAGCTGGCTTGTACGTGGGTTTATTTATTCAATTTTTTATTTTTTTCTGGTAGTGCATACCCCCTACACCAGGGGTGCACAGCTCCGGTACTTGAGGACCACAATCCTGCAGGTTTTCCATGTATCCCTGCTCCAACACACCTGCCTTAAACTATTCACTCATTGTCCAGAACCTCATTGGCTGTTGGATCCATTTAATGGAAGCCAGGTGTGTTGAAACAGGGACACATTAAAAACCTGCAGGACAGCTGCCCTCAAGCACCCCTGCCCTACCCCCTACACCCCCACCTGTTTTATTTGCAGACGTTTTATTATATGCCAACAGACTGTTTCTTTTGTTCACTTTCAAATGTCACTATGTCGTCTCTTTGCTTCTTCACCTGTTTGTATCATTTCACTGCCGGCATTAACTTTTTTAAAAATTCACTCCCATACAGTGTATCTCTGTTTCAGATTTCTTTCCTATAGGTTGTGTTTTCTTTCCAAACTCGCCACATTGCAAACCACAAAACGTGCAAACCTTACTTTAAATAGGGAGTCTCAAACCCGCTTGCACCTGCCGCCCATTTACGCAATCACACAGTAAATCTTATTTACCACAGTTATCTTTTTATTTATTTACTTTGGTCGGAGATTGACTCATTTTTATTCCTTTTGTTGTTTATTTTCTATTTTCCGTTTGGATTTTCTGTCCTGACACTTTGACATCTTCCTCATCAACCTACACATCTCGTCTTTACACTATCCTACTCTAGCTGTGTTTTCTCTGAATCTTAATCCCAGCTGACTGGGAACAACCAAAGTCTTTGCAACACTGACTTGAAATACTTTCTTGAGGAAGCTTTACAAACCTGTGCATTAATTCCTCTGACATTTTTCTTCTTGGGATCGTGATTACTGGATGTTCGCCACATGAAATGGTTCATTAAGATCTCCTTATACTCTGTTTTAACTGCAGACTCATTTATTCTGATTTGTACTGGTATTTGTTTTAGAAATGCAAAGTACAAGGTGATTTCATGTGTTTGCCTCCATTTAATCTGAAAAAAGGTAGATGTTAGCATTTTAGATTTTAGAGCCATGTGAGAAGTTCATATTTGCCTTTCCTGATTACCTCTTTCATTTAAGTTTATTTAAACTGTTCTTTCAAAACCACAATGTCTAAGCAACAGGTGACAACTTATTAACCATATTAGGCAGAAAATTATATATAATGAAAGGTTTGAATTAGTGGTGAATCACAGTGAAGCAGTCCTCGGCACTGATGGAGTTTTGTGAGGTGTTTGTTGACTGATCTTTTGTTTGACTGTTTTTGACTTATATAAAATTACAAATGAAAAATTAATTTGAGGGCCGTGTGAATGCCCACATCATTTAGCTCAAGCTGTTATACTAGCTATTATTCTTGGTGCTGCTGGCCCTTATCATGCACATTAACACTCTGCTTTCAGACAGTAGTTCCGGCATCACTGTAGCACATTCATAGGTGATACAGTGTTGTGTCAAAATAGGTGTTCCAATCAGAGCCTTTGTCACGTGTTTGGTGCATGACACGTGTTTGTCCAATCAGAGCCGATGATGCCTCAAGAAACGCCTCCAAACAGTGTCAATCACTATGCATTGGTGTCATTAGCAGTCGGATAGCTGCCTTCTGTATTTACAAGGCTGATAAATTATGAAAACAACAGCTTTTACACACGCATACCATGCGTAATTGCTGAAACAAACATTTGCATTACTCAAGTAGTTTATTTCAACATAAACGACACGACGGTGTCGTAACAGATGTATAACTTGATAACCAATACAGTGTGTGCAGCTGACAGTGATTTCGGAAAGCTGCAGTGCTTCAGTCCCCTTCAGTACCTTTAGTCATACTTCAAAATTATAATACTCTTTATTTCAAACAAATGAGCCTCATTTACATAGCAGTTTATGATATTTCAATTGAAAAAAAATTTAAAAAATTAAAAAATAACAAGGTATAGGACATTATGGGGCATTGAAAGGTGGTTTTATTAGCATTTAAACTAAAATAAAGTCAGGCGAGGTTTATTTCTCTAAAATACCCTTGGTCCCCAGAGGGTCAAGATAGATATTGCAGTCTATTACTGTGTCAATGCTGAAATGATGTGCCTGCAGTTCGGATCTGTCACCTGTTCAAAAATCTCCAAAATATACCCAAACATGAGGCGGTGGCCGGCTTAGAAGCTAAACTCCTGTGCACAAAAATGATCTCACTTTAACAACCAGCACCGTTATACAAATATGCAAATTTTGTGAATTAAAATGACAACATGGTGATAAACATCCATCCAAAGAAGTTTCTTTCTTTCTTTTTGTCTCCATAAATAGCAAAATCTCATTTTAAGTAATGAGATTGATTGTATTTCACACAAGTAGCACAACCTATCATTTTGACCTAAAAACAAAATGTGTTTCTGACTCATTTTGATGGCATAGTTACATTCACTGTGTGTATTCCTGCAGCCACTGTTGCCCTGAGAAACCACACGTTGCAGTTTTTTTGCTTCCAAGATGCCGCATCATGCAGCAGCTGATTTTACTTTATGCACTGTCATGTGCTCAGACTGGATTTTAAACACATTTTGAACACACACCGCCTGATTCATTGATAAAAAGAGAGAACATTATTGGATGAAGAGAGAAAGAGACAGAACAAGAGGTTAGGCAAGAGATTTCACTGGCTGAAGAGAGTTCAGAGCACGTTAGTTACGTTGTTCGCTTTACATCAGTCTTAAGTAGTTATGTTCTATATTTTACCTGACTTGTAACTGAAGCAGTTTGCTGCTGTTTTTTTTTTCTGTATTTATGATTCTTTTACCTTTCAGCCAAGATGGCGATGTGATTTCCTCATTTTGCTCAAGATTTTTCAACGGAGCCCCGAAATATTACTGCAGTAATAAACAAATAAGTTGACATTCGCCTCTGTTTTTAACTTTCGATCACTCGTACCGCCTCCGGCCAGGTTTTCATCCAAATTCCCGGCCTTTGATTCGCAGTGCTGTCCGCTTTTAATAATGCAGGCGTGTTCGCGGGTGGTGCCTCCGCTCAGGGGTCTGTCTCTCCCCCTCTACTCTTTCTGAAGAAGACTTCCTCGCGGCGATGTCAGACACGGCCGGGGCTGGACAGGAAGCGCTTACCGTGAGAGAAAGTCAAGATGGGAAGACTGGGAGCGATGGGGGTGTGAGAGGCAGGAAATGAAAGAAAAAGAGGGAGAAAAGTTTCTTTTTTTCATGCTGGGAGCACAAAAGAGCATATTAAACAGTAAAGTTTATCAGTCCAAATTAAGTCTTGAATTCACAGCTTCTTTAATCTTTCCACATCTGAAACCATTTCCTCTCTCCCCACCACTCCTGCCTCCACATTTCCTCCTGCAAAAACAGTGAAATGAAATCCAGCCCGTGCAGTTCGTTCTCCCTGAGCTGAAAACACCGAGACACATCATAAAAAATTAATTACTCCTCCCCCCCCCCCCCCATCCTCGACTCATTTCCATAAGATTCTTCTTAAAAAAAAATGTAAAATTCATTTAAAGTAAGTGGTGACGTTGTCTTTGAAGATCACGACAACTAACACGGATCAAAGCGGAGGTTCTGTACGGATGAGGGCCTGATTAGCATAATGAAATTAACTTAGAGACAAGAATCTCTAATAGGTGCGACAAAAAAAAGAAGGGAAAAAAAAGTGCATTAACAATATTTAAGGAAAGTGCTGTTTCTGCCAGTTATACAACAATTATAGAACTCATATTCAATTAACACTTTGTTGATTAACTTCTTTTTTCACACTCCACTCATGTCAAGAATTCTTTTCATTTCTGAGCCGCATTTTTTTTTTTTTTTTCCTTCCCAACTTGACACACATGATGTTCCTTTGCCGCATTGTTTTTCTGAAATCGGGCCATGAAATCAGCCTAAATTTGCATATTCACAGCGATAATTGCAAAGCTGGCAGATAGTTGTGCTATAATTGCAAACTAATGACTGCAAAATTATTTGGTTTTCTTTTTTCTTTTTTTTTTAAGCAGCACCTAATCTGAGTGACGGCTCCAGCAGGTTAAAAAAAAAAGGGTTCATCAGGAAATTTTCCTTTGAAACGACTATTAACCAGAGTCACGGTGTCTTTACTGTCACAGCGTGGGATCCTGTACAAGCTTTTTTGGCTTCTTCTTTTCCTCATAGTGAAAAAAAAAATTGCTGTTATTAATTGCAGCTGCAAAAATACCTGAGAAAAAACTGCTTTGATAAGAGGAATGAGCTTTAACCAAGACGTCTATTAACGCACCTTTGAATGTCTTTGAGCTTTGCCAATGCTCGACTCCAACTGTACGCAGCGGCAGCTGAAACACATTGATTTCTTTTTAACGTCTCTTTGTGTTTCCTTTTGCGATTGCATGAAGTGGATTAAAAGCAGATGTAATGATGTGACAGGTCGGAAGCGCTCCCTGTAAACACATTCACATGTGTCAGATGAATCGGGATGTTTGCCTCGAATATGACCTGAGGGAATCTGAAAGAATAAAAAAAAAAAAAAAAGATGTCCATTGAGCATAAAACTCCAATGAATAACTTCCTTTAACAACTTTTTTTTCATTATCTAAAAGTAAGTTTGACACCATGTAACAGTTATATTAGTTTTCTGTTCGTGATTGTTAATTTCATGCCATCCGATCTGTGTTCCCTTGAATTAAATGATAACTTCTAATGGATTCTCAGACTATTTTATATACTGAACAACCTTTGCCATCAAGCAAAAGCAAGCTTAAAGATATGTAGAAAAAAATGAATGATTTGAGTATAAGTACAAGAAAAACTAAAATACAAGTTATTTGAAAGATTTTTAAAAAAAAATAGACTTTTTAATTGTTTATTTTAACTGCATCTATTTTTATGTGTGTGTGTGTGTGTGTGAGAGAGGATTGAGGTACTTATTATTTTTTTAAATCTTATTTTAATGTTTTTGTTTTTTTTTTTTTGTTGTTTTTTTTTCCATAATAAACATTTGTCATCTGCGATGGACTGGCGAGCTGTCCAGGGTGTACCCTGCCTTCACCTGAAAAGACTGCTGGGATAGGCTCCAGCTTCCCCCGCGTCCCTGCATTGGATTAATCAGTTAGGAAAATGAATGAATGAATGAACATTTATCATCACAACCTGGGAGAAATATACATTTTAAAGCTAAATCAGCAGGTTTCTACTGACCAGCCACAACCCTCTGACCCACCATTATTCCTCTGGCGCAAAGGAAGTTTCCAACATTCAGGCCAGGTGTGCTGAGAAAATCTTAACTAATGATCTTGATATTTTCCATGACTCCTGTTCTTTCTTTGGAATATTCCCAGAAGCGGTGTCGGATCACGGGCATCAGCTTCATACAGGAAAGTGAAGCTTTTTATGTATATTTGTTTATAAGAAAAAAGAAAGAGACGAAGGCGACCACTTAGGAAAGCAAAGGAAGGAGAAAGATGGTGCAGAATGGAGGATGGGTAAATTACAAGGCAACAAAAGAGCCCCAGTTTACCACTTGAATAAAATGAGAGCTGGACTGTGAGAAACCCAACTGTGATCACACAAATATCAGCAACTTTGTTCAGATAAATAGTAGCCTGGCTCTTTGTGTTGTTTACTTTCTAATCTGACCAGCACTCCTCTCAGTGGGAGTTGGGTGTATCCCCCGTCTTTCTGACAGAGAAAAGAACACTGTCCTCTTTGGACCTGCTGGTAATTATAATAAATTACAAGAGTGCAGCGTTGTTGTTATCTGTGGTTAGTTAACAGCACCTCCCTCCCGCTCAGGGAACACAGGGATTCAGGGAGGAGGAGGACGACAACGAGGTTCCAGTGACCCAGATTTAGTCTCAAAACATAAATAAATTATCACAAATATACAAACACACTCACACGTACACTCGCCTTGAATCACACACACACACACACTTCCCATGTTCAGAGTGCACCTTCAAAGTTGCAAATGGAATTTAATCATGGTGAGATGAAGATTCAGTCACATTCCTGTGTGCTCCATCTGCATGCATTTATGCACAGACTCATGCATATGTACATAATATGAACATTAACACACATATTTAATTAACTAAAAGATCATTTCAATTCGATTTCAGATTTTAAAGTGTGAAAATTTATGACATTTGTGTGTTTTGCATCATTAAAAAGGGTTTTAGTTTGCAATTTTTTACAATTTTTGGACACTTGACAGTATAAGCAGGCAATGGATTCCTAATCACTGCAAAGGTGATCTTTCGTATCAATCCTCCATATATTAACAAAAAAATAGTGCATACAGTGCATGCACAATTAAAACCACAAGATGATGTAATGCCTTTACATTCCAGCTTTGCAGTTTCCCACACAACCTTATTTTAAATCAAATGTTTCTATCTTGCATTTCTTAGGTTTTCTGAGTAAATAAAGGTACATCTGATCATAATATTCCAGAAAAAAGGTACAGCAGCTGGTCCATGTCTGCTCTGCACAAACCACAGTCTCATCTGACACCGGTAAATAATCCTCTTTATTCAAACTGCGTTTGTTTGGAAAACGTCTTGAGAAAACAGGGCTCTTGTCCTTGGAAAACAAACTCATAAAAACAGAGGAATCTGAGACAGTGCAGGAGTGACAGTGTTTCTAAGCAGGCCAGTCTGTCGTGGCGGCGTTTTTAAGAGCGTTCTCTGGCGACTGCCGTGACACTGCCATTCCCATGCCCCGTCAAATTCTTTCCTCAGATCCCAGGCATTTAAACTGCTCCCTCCCTCCCCCTGCACCACTCAGGATGTAGCCAAAAGTCCACTGACCTATGTGGGAGTGGATATTTTGGAAGACGGCCCTGGCTCTTTCACTCTCTATTCCTGTCCTCGCACGTTCATTAGCCCGACCTCGAGAGTCAGAGTGTTTAGATGTTGTTATCATTCCTCTCCTATCATTTTTCTTCCCTCTTTTTTCCCCCCTCTCTGTAGAGGGATGTTTCTTTTTTTTTTTCTAGGTGGGGTCATCTGCTGTAATAAATTCATGTATGTCGCATTACAATCACTATAATCACTAAGTAAATTAGATATACATGAGTTTACGCTGCTAAGAGTGTAGGAAGAGCACTTCAAAAACCTGCAACTTTGTATTATTTATTTTCCTTAAAGCAGATATCGCAGTGCACGCTCTCTTCTTTCAGCAGTAGATGCACTTGAATTAGGAATGCACGTTTGACTGTGGCTGCATAATTGTAACATACCAGAAAATAAAAAGTATTTGTAAGTTGTAAATTTAAAGGTAATATATACATCTTTAAAGCTGATGGTTGTGTTTATAGTTTTTTTTTTTTTTAAATAATAAGTCCTTCTGCAGAAAAAAAAATATCACTAAAAGGACAAAAAAAACTATCAACAAACAGGAAAGTTGAAACCATTAGAAAATTTCAGAAACGTCCCAATATTTCAAATGACTGCCCAGCTGTTTGGACTCCGTCCTTGACTGTGATTGTGATCTTTGTCACATGAGCAGAAAGCTTGCAGCAACAAAAAGTGTGAACTTTAAGGACATTTACAGCTTTTTATTAACTGACACATTCCTGTTTGTGTGCGAAAGGAATATTTCAGAAGTAAATGTGGATGAAAAGGAGACAAAACAGAACCAATAACGATATCCAGACTCATTTCTGAGGCTGGCGGGACACATGTGAACAAATAGCCTTGAATAATTGACATTATGGAGGAAGCCTGTCATGATCAAATGTCCCTGTTAACAGATTGCTGCTGCCCTAATGCTAGAGGTCAAGGTGGAGGAATAAGTCTCCTTCTGACCAGACCATTATTTACAGTTGAAACAACATAAGGAAGTTTTCAGAGCTGAACGTTAGACTTCCATATTACAAGCCAGTGGAAATAATGACCTGTAGGTGCTCAGCTGTTGGAAGAAAATTGGTCTTTCTTTTCCCTTTTTTTTTTTTTTTTTTTTTTGTAAAGAAAAATGTCATTTATGTAGTTATTTATTTTTGGTAAAACACTTCCAAGCTGCCATGGTCTCCTCCAACATCCCCCCTCCCATTCTCCAGTCTACTCTCCCACAGTGAGCGCCACAGCAGTGTTACATCACTGGAAACATTTGCCACTGGCAGTTATGAGCTTTTCTCACCTTTGTTTTGTTGCTGCTTTGGAGAAACTTCATCATTGCAATGATTGCAACATGTCTTTTCGAAGTGAGCTTGCATGCTACATATTTCCTCTTGTTAAGATATGAAGGTTCGTATAATGGTGACTTTAAGTCCCAGCATGTAACATTTGAGGCCATCTGTTGGCAGAAATTCAATAAAGAAACATTGCATTTTCATGGCATCAGAACAAGTCATTAGTGTCCAAAGATGTGGGTGTGCAACATGGCTAAAAGCTCACATCTTTGAATAAAAACCACGCTGAGTTTAGGCCAGTCCTTTTATTGATTTTATGTCTAGGTTGCAGGGATAAGTAGATGTTTTTTACAGTGTGAGCTGCCTACACCTTCAAGTTCAGACCTAGTGTGTGTATAAACACACTGCTGATGCAGCTGAACAGTGTGTTTAGCTTTGAGAAGTTTGTCAGAACATTTCCATGGATCCTTTGTTCAAGCAGCAAAGCCATCCATCCATCCATCCATCCATCCTTCATTCCATCCATCCATCCATCCATCCAGCCAGCCAGCCAGCCGGCCATCCATCCATCCGTCCATCCATCCATCCATCCATCCATCCATCCATCCAACCATTCATCCATCCATCCATCCATCCATCCATCCATCCTTCATTCCATCCATCCATCCATCCATCCATCCATCCATCCAACCATTCATCCATCCATCCAACCATCCATCCATCCATCCATCCATCCACCCATCCAGGCATCCATCCAGCCAGCCAGCCAGCCAGCCGGCCATCCATCCATCCGTCCATCCATCCATCCATCCATCCAACCATTCATCCATCCATCCATCCATCCAACCATTCATCCATCCATCCAACCATCCATCCATCCATCCAGCCAGCCAGCCAGCCGGCCATCCATCCATCCATCCTTCCTTCCATCCATCCATCCATCCATCCATCTGTCCGTCCATCCATCCATCCATCCATCCATCCACCCATCCATCCATCTATTCAGGCATCCATCTAGACAATCATCTATCTGTGATCTAGTCCTGAGTAAGAAGCCCCCAGACCTCCCCCTAGCTTTCTAACAAGCTGGGAGATAAATTGTCTTTCAAGTCCAAATTCTGCACAGACACCTTTTCCTGTTGAGACATTCTTTGCACCTCTTGCTTTACTTGATGTGGAGAATCAGCACCTCCACCGAGCCTGTCTTGGATCTTTAGCCTATCCCTATGGGAAAGGTCAGACACTCCTCAAAGGGAAATCATACTGGCCTCTTATATTTTCAAACCAATTTCATTTCCTTCGTTAAGTTAAACATATAAATCAGCTCTCTCTTCACCCTATAAGGCCAATAAAAAGTCTGAATCACAACATACTCAACAGACTTTTCCACTCATGGAATCTGAAAGTCATTGACTTTGGATAGTCACCCATTCCTACCATGGAGATGACAACCCATCTTGCGCTAATGAAGAACCATATCCTCAGACTCAGATGTAGTAAGTCTCATCCTGGCTGCTTCATACATTCCTACAAAAAGCACATATGAATCATGTAAGAAAAAAAAAAAAAAAACTTTTTAAAGAATGTGTTTTGCATCAAACTGAATGGGAAACTTCTTATCCTTCATTTAAGAATTGCAAAAATATCATGTTAAATATAAGAACTGGCCTTGACCTGATTGTGAACAAGGCACTTTATTGACATGTTGTCTGTGAAACCAGTACTGTGGTTAAGTAATATTTAACAATTCAGCTTTATTTTTTTATTTAGCTACACAAATAAACAAAGGAGTTTTTAAAGACACAGCCCAAACTAGATATTATCCAATTCAGACATGGCCATCCATGCATCCATCCATCTTCCTCACTGGAACGTATCCCAGCAATTATTGGGTGAGAGGCAGGGTACGCCCTGGACAGGTCACCAGTCCATCGCAGGAAGAGTGATGGTCACTGAATGCTAATTATGAACCAATAAAATCAAATGGATAATTCAATCAAGAATTGCCCAATTCATGATAACTGTGATGCCATAATGCAAATTCATTTTTGATTCAGTCCCTTGTTTAGAGCTTGGACAATGCGACACTGGAGGAAAGTCAACCTCTATCAAAAGCAGGAAGGATGTTACCTGTAAAATATTTATTCTATAACTTAAATAAAAGCACCTCTTTACCTGACAAATTAGCTTTGATGATGATGAAGTTTTGATGATGCTCCAGTTGATAATAAGCCTGAAAGAGGATTTTATTGAAGGTCCTGAACTGAAATAATTGTTCCAAACGTATCTAATAGGCATGATAAGAAGTGGATCTAAGACCAGACAGTGTTTTAGGACCGGCTGTCACATCATTTCTTGTTTCATCATCTCAGTTGCTCAACAGTTGCTTTCATAGTCAAAATAATTAGCATTAATTGTCAATTTTTTAAACTGAAACTGTAAAATAAATCTGCAATTTCAACCAGCAACATATTTATCTCTTCAAGCTTTTGCAATACACTTTCAAGCAGTTGTGATGTTATTATATTAATGACAGGTGACAAGGGATGGGGTGGGAGGGGTTGTCTTATGCGGTTTGAGTCCTGCTCCCCTACGCTGCTGCAGCCCTGAGAGGGACACAATTGTTCTCTGAGGACCGGTTCCAAGTCTAGATAAATGTAAAGGCTTGTGTCACGAAGGCCATCCAGCGTGAAACTAGTGCAAATTCTCTTGTCTGATGATTTGCTGTTACTTGCTTCCCTTCGGAGGCACAAGCCAAATGTAAAACAACAATAACAATGGCAGATAAAAGTGCAATCAGACTGTTTTAGCAGTTTGTTTTTATGTCCCATTCACCTCAAGCATCACAAAGTGAAAGAAACATGAATAGGAGATACTGTAGGAAATCAGTCTTTGAACTATGTTATGTTGTACCCTCATCTAATGAGGTATTGAGGTTGCGCAAATCCATATAAAATGCTACTTAATGGAGATTTTCCATATTTCCTCCTTCAACTGAAAAGAAAAAGCAAAAAGTAAGTGGACTGGAGATATTTTGTGCTGCGAAATTAAAAAAGCTCAAGGCACAATAACATGAAGACTTTAACCTGACAGCAGCCCTAGTCCTGTTGCTTTTTCTTTCCTTTTTTTCCCTCCATCCTGCATCCCTTGAGTGGCCGGCGAATTCAAAAGGGAAAAGCTCTGAGAAGAAAGAAGTCAAGTAGTTGTTAGAAGTAAAGGATCCAGGGCCCAAGGAAGCTAATCAACGTATTACTTGTGTCACGCCAACTCAAATTAAAGCCCACAGATATTCCTCGTCGCCTTTGAATGCTGTCCTGCGAGACCAGTGAAATATTTAAACTATTTCAGTTACCTGCTGTTAAAGTAGGTATGAAGCAGGAAAAAAAAGTGGAAAGTCGGGCTTTCATGTACTACTGATGGGCTGTCAGTCGCTCAGCGGCACAAATGTTCGCCTATCAGGCTCATGGCGGACCTGACTTTTCATCACTGTTAATCAAAATGAATAAACATGCATAATTGCAAAGAGCAGGGAGAAGTTAGGAAAATTCAGAGGGAATTTTCAATACCTTATGAAGTATTAAAATCAAGCCTGGCCTCATTTTTTTTTTTTTTTCTTCTCCACCTAAGCAACGGGTACTTCGCCACCTTGCTTTCCGCCGACTGCACCGGGATGTATATCCCTGCTTTTCATCACGTGCACTTTTCTCAAACACACAAACCATTAGGACAAAATATTTACTTTTTTCACTGACATATTCCCGTACTTCTCCTAACTTTGATATTCCCTTTGATTTCCAGCACCCCCCCTCCTGCCTATCCTTTCAGACATGTAGAGGTTTAAGAAATCTGTGGGTTTGATGTGATTTTTCCCGCCTTTGTACATCATAGGCAAACATGAAGAAAGTGCGTTAACAGACAGGCAACGAGCTCAGGCAACAGTGGGGAGCAAAGATTGACATGTTTTTTTATTTTGACAGCGCTCAACCCTCCCTGCCCTTGGTTTATGATCATAAATAGTGCATGCTGCTTATTAGGAGGCTGCTGCCACGTTCCCAGCTAGTGAGTATGTTGCTTGCCGGTGTTAGCAGACAATTTGCCAGTACACATGTGAGACATTATTAGTGTTTCCCTTTCATCCTGCAGCTTACTCTCCTCTCTGTCTTGTTTTTTTTTTTTCAGTCCTGTGCCATCCATGCAAAGCAATGGTTGTACACGCGGATTCTGCACGCTGCTCGTCATGCAGCTAAATTTGATGGGAAAAGCGCATAATTTGCCTCTTCTTAGATTAAATCTAACTAATGTGATTATGTGGCACATACACAGGAGTGTTTGCGAGCGCACACGCAGACAAAAGCCAGCATGATGACAGAATTTCAAGATGTTTCACGTAGCAAGGGAAGGGAAGGGGAACAGAGGTCGGTTCTTTTAATGCTGCATGGAGCAACATCTGGCTCCAATTACCCACTGTGAGGTAGGTGCTCTGTTATAAAAGGAAACTCAAAGGATTTCCTCTTAAAATACATGTTATCCCTTAATTCCTGTCTAAATTACCACTTAAGCAAGGCCTGTAATTCATAAACGCCGGTAGTCCAGGTCTGTGTCCATGCTGGCGGCAGGAAAAACTAAACTCTGTGTCACCTTGACCGTGGAGGTAGCCGTCCTTGGAGAGCAGAAGCACAGAGTGACATGGACAGGGCAGAACAACTCAGAGAGATTAGTGGTATGGTCGCACCTCTCCTCCCCTCAGATAGCGCCCTGCTGGTGTGGCGAATGAGGTGAGGAGGGACATAATGGCCGATGGACTCCCTCTAAAAGGATGTTTTGCGAGAGGTGGGAGAGGAGGTGGGGATGGTGCGAGGGCTCTGGAATCCCGAGGGATAGATTTGCAAGTAGAGATAGTCTGATTCACCTCTCCCTGACACTGACGCCAGGGGCCTGGGGCGAGCAGTCAGCCTGTGGTCAAGGCAAGTACGACCCCAACCTTCAGCCCTCCTCCCAGCTTCTAAACACACACCACTTCTCAGAAACACACATAAAGGAAGTACAGGTCTAGGCAGAAAGGTAATTTGACGCTAGGTTCTCTCTTGAGGTTCGCTGTTGTGGCGAGAGTGCCGGTGTCACCGGGTCAGAGCTGAAGTTTTCTTCAGAAGCTTTCAGTCTGTAAGCAGAGAGCGCTTGCCTGACTGGCGCAGCGCTGTGGAAGCCAGGAGACTTGTCTGAAGTACAGGATTAAAAACCTTTGCAACAGAAAACACCAAAAAAAAGTAGAACAAAAGGTAGCTTCTTTTCATACATATAAAGCACCTTTTATGTAGTTTTAATTAATTAATTAATTAATTTAATATATTCAGTATTTGAGGCTAATGTTGCCCAATTACTGCAATTATTCCAAATTATGGATGGTTCATAATTCAAATTAATTTTACTACCAGCTGTACCAGCTCAGCTTGATTTGTTTTCTTTTTGTTCACTAAAATATTTGGAAGCAATTTTAGGAACGTTGTTGCTTTTGTTTCACCAAGTAAACATAGAAGAAAACAGAAACTTATTATGTGAATATAATCCCATTACATTTATATCCAGTCGAGTCCTGTTGTGCAAATATGTCGACAAATTTACTGGTTTTTATCTCACCGAAATATGGCTGCAATTTGGAACAGCCTAACATTTTTAAGTGTAGAAGTCTGCTGACCCCTTGGTTTAATTCTAACATTAGGCTGCAATAAGAAAAGCTAAATGAATTTCCTCTCATGCAGTTACCAGTTATGAACAAAGCTGGAGTAAACATGAATGCAAGGTAAACAGAACACATTACATGAAAAACACTTATCTTTTTATGAGATAATCAATACAAGTCATCTCAGAGCATATAACACACTCAGATACACAAGGTAACAGTAATGCAGCTGTACAGAAAAATGTGAAACATTAATGAATGAGTGGAAAAAAAAAACACTTTTTTGTTTGATTTTTAAGTTTTGTGACAAACTCATTTAGTTTGTGTTACTGCTTTTGAGTTAAATATTGTTTTAGATACCCACTGCAACGTGCTCAGCTCCTCAGGTTTTAACTGTAGCTGGTTTTAACCGATCATAAAAAAGTACAGAATTTAATACAACATATACAAACCACAACCTTTTCCTCTATTTCACCAAGATTTGTGCCTAACCCTGACCAACAAACAGGGTGCTGACATAAAATCCGTATATAAAAGTATATAAAACAACAACTGAAAAGAAGTCACAAAAAAGATATTTAGAAAAAAGTGTGTGTTTTGAACTTATGTGATCATTATAAGCTCTGTCACTTTTCATTACCTCAAGTCTTCTTATTAAACTGTTAAAACATGGGAATATGTATCAGTGATGCAAGGGAGACCTTGCAAATAAACCAAAACAGCATTATTTTCTGCTCCTGTACTAAAAATATTTAGGCTTTTCTGCTTGTTTTATGTGTCTATGAGAATAAATTGCAAATTATACAGCTTTATTTTTATTTTATTTTGCAGCTAAAAATGTATGGATCCAGAGATCTCTGCCCATTAAACATGGTTAAAGCTCATGGATTTTTTTTTTTTTTTTTTTTTTTTTTTTTTTTTTTAAATGCAACCACTAATGTCAAACTTGTAGTTAAAAAATGAAATGATTTCACTCCAGTAAGTAGTCTAAATAAATTAGTTAAAACAATTAAAACATGTTTAATGTACCCTTTTCAGCAAACAGCACAGATGTTGTGCTTTAGTATTTTTGAGGACAAAAAAAAAAAAAATCAGGTCACACTGAAACCTAATGTTTGTTTAGTGATGATTTAATTTCTCCAAACAGCTTTGAGACAAAGTAAACAATGCACATGGCTAGCCAGCGGAAAACACAAGTAAGAACCATAGCTGAGGTAAAAACAATCCTGAATGTTCTGTCAGAAATGTATCAGAGGTAAAATATGGAATATGCACCAAAAATATCTTTATTTCTGGCTATTTTATTTCAACTTAATCCTACAGAAACCGCCTCTTTTTGCATGAAAAAATAGAAAATGTTCAATCTGAAATAAATGTTGCAGAAATACATCACAAACAAATCATGGAAGTCAAAGCTGGATGGATGTTGTTCATTTACACCCAGCTCACATGAATGAAGGTTTCCTCATTGCAGATTTATAAGCCATAGGTTTGTCACCTGGTTTAAGTCCTATAAAAACGCCATAAAAGACAGTGGGTGGGTAATTTATTTCCCTTGAATAACTCTATTTCTCAGTGAGGAAAATGAACCACATCTTTCAAATCAAAGCCCAACTCCCAGACTCTCCCCATCTCTTTTTTTTTTTTTTTTCCTAATAGAAGAGCAGAAAATGCCGAAGGCTCAGTTAGCATGTTTCCAACCAGAAATTTTACTGACCCAGGAGTCCTGACTGAGCAGGTATTGGTGCACCACAGGAGGATTTCACAAGGTTTTGGGAGGATTTTTAATTTGTGGAAACATCAGTCCGAACCGATAGTCCAGCAACCACAAGGCTACGTCGTCGCCAGAAATTTGCCCCAACCCTGTCATTAAGCCGTAATTCAAACAAGTCGTTTATTTCATCAGGAAACTGAGCAGAAAACGGCTGATTCATTCAGCGTTTGCCTGTTAAGTAAGACTCCTGTCAAGATTGTGTGATCTTCATTTATTGTGGATGCACTACGGTGTATTTAGTTAACAGAATAAGCATTTCTAACCTGCAGCATGGTGACATTTCATCCAAAAGGAGTACAAGAAGCTCCTTTTTCTTATTAAATTTGGGTGTCTTTTCCTTTATTGTGGTATTGGCCAGTTGCTTGGTTTTCCAGCTCTTCAGGCTGATGACACTGATATCCTGCAGTTGTACAAAGTGCAAAGTAAACCTGCCTTCATGTTTGTAGTCATGCTGCTTAAGATAATTCCTTTCTGTGCTAGATGTAAACTTAAAAGATTTTGAAGTCTTCGGATTCCCAAAGTGGAAGAGCTCCTGAGCTTTAGTGCAGCCTGAACCGTGAGTTTGTTGACTGAATCAGTATCATCTTATAAATTACTTCTGAATCTCACTTTTATAAACTCGCTTTTATGTGTTGATGTTTTATTAATTTTTCCTGATGCCAGTCTTTTTATGTGGTGCTTTTATGTTGCTTTTGCTTTTATGTTTGTTGCGTTGCTTACATTACTCTTTAATAAAGTCTCACTTTTTTGACTACTTGTTTTCTGTTCTTTTTTTATGCTTGTACTTTCAAGAGTTTTTTTTTTAATGGATTGTTCATGCATTTGTGCAGATTTTTACGATCTATATATGTTTTTAATGGTTCAGAACTCCCTAATAGCTTTAATGACAGCAGAGAAGTAGCATGTGAGGGGATGTGACTGTGGTGATGGCAGGAGGTTGAAGCTGATGGATGAGTCATTATCAGAGTGGAAAAAATGCCACGGCCAGGAAAACATGCTGCCAGTTCACATTTCTAGAAACTCTAATATGTACATTTCAGACTCTTAGGTGTTTGCATAATGTATATGTATTTTATTTGATTTAATATTTTTTCCCATTCATGCATTGTCTGGATATCCTATCTACTCATCTTTTGCATTTTATACACCTTCTGCACATTACCCTGGACTCTTTCCATGTTGGACATCTTGTCACCGCATTTAAAGTTATGAACTTAAGTGTCAAATAACTTTCACTTGAGCAGATTGTAGTGACTAATTTATTAGAGGACAACAATTGTTTTAGAGTTTATACTTTGTTTGCATAGAGCTCACGTTGATTCAAAGTGCTTTACTTAGACATTAAAAGATTTTAAATTAAAGGCATCATTTAAAAAAAAAATCAGAGAAAAGGAAAAATGATCAAGTTAAAAAAAGAAACAGTGCCGTTTTGGGCTTTTAAAAAAAACAACTGAAATGCAGCTGAGAACAGGAGGGTTTGAATAACGGTGTGTTCAAACCAAACGCGTTTTGAGCGTCAAGAGCATGAGGTTTACATGTAAAGTCTACGTGGAGGTGCGCCAAGGAAGCGTCAAGCTTTCTCGTGGCGCATTTTCAGCATTTGGAGAGTCAGCGTGACGTGCGTCACGCAGTGAAAATTCAAAAAGTTTTATAAGGTTGACACGCGTTACGCGTGGAACGCGCCGCAAAAGCCAGAGATGGAAAATCCAAACTTTTGCCGCTTCATACGGGGCTTCAACCAATCAGAGCGATTGACTCGCAGCTCCTGGAGTACGCCTACAATTTATCTGGTGAACCCAGACACGGGGCTGAGATGCCCTACGATGGTGTTCCTCATCGCATGCGACTTACTGACTCTTGACTTGCAGCTCGTGAAGCAGCCACTGGCTTTCTGAAAATGTGATCTAAACAAGTCATAACGATCCTCAACGTGCAGTTCTTTCCACAAACAAGAGCTGCAGGCTGCTTGCAAAAACTTTGAGGTCATAACGACCCAAACTGACCCTATCAGAGTTGCCAGTTTTGGCTACTTTCAGCTGCACCGAACTCCACCAAAGATCTGTTGCGGTAGCTCCGTATATATATTGAAAAAGAAACACCCACATTCCGAAGGCATTGTTGTTTTTTCGCGATATACTGTTGCATAAGAATGCCATTCCTCCATGTAATATTTAGCATAACTATTCCTTGCCTTTCCACCACTCTCTTTTCCGCTGTGTTTGCCGCTCACTCCCGACATGCAGTAAACACAGCAGGAGCTTTTTGGGTGTTGGACACAAAAGTGACAGTTTAGTGACTAGCGTCGAGCGTTCAGGGTTTTAAGACGCATTTGGTTTGAACACACCGTAAACAGTGTTTCATCAGATCTGAGGCTTTCTGGGAGTTTGTTTCAAACATGTAGAGCATAGAAGCTGAATGAAGCCTCTTTACATTTAGTTCTGACTTTATGAACTAATAAAAGACTGGATCCAGATGACCTGAAGGGTCTGGTAGGTTCATACTGGGTCAAGCGATTTCTGATGCACTTTGGTCCTAAACCAGAGCTTTAAAAAACCAGCTACAGAATGTCTATCCTCTAATGGACGAGCAGCCAGTGTAAGGACCTCAGAACTGGAATGGTGTGGTCCACTTTCTTGGTCTTAGTAAGGACTCGAGCAGCAGAATTCTGTAGCACTTCATGGAAGGACCTGTGTCCAACTGGACGGTCCACTAGCACCTTCCTACGATGTCCTCTACTGTTTGATTTCATGGTTGTGTTGTTCTCACTCATATGTAAGTCTCTTATAGAATAGAATAGAATAGAATAGAATTCTGAATGAGCTGCCTTTGTTTAAATGGTGAGGTAAGGTCCAGTAAAACTTGCAAACATATATTATCAATCACTTTTATCAGAGCAGTCCTAGTGATGTGGCGTTGCCTAAAACCTGACTGGAAGACGTCACAGCTGTTTTGCGTTCAAAACATTATTTAGCTTAAAGTCTTCAGGGTGCAGATGTTTGGCTTTTTCTGTGTCAATAAGCTCACCGACCTTCAATTCAATTAATTTCATTTTATGTCATTTCAATTCTATTTATCTTAAATTGTGTAGTGCCCATTTAAAGCAAGATAATCTCAAGACACTTTAATGATCATAGACAAACTCAATATAGTTTCTTGTCCAATAATGATTAAAATAAAACAAATCTATCAGGTTACATTTATAATATTTGCATACATATTTGTCAATTCATTAAAAAATATATATCTAGCTCAGGAAACCAGTAAAATGTGATGTTTTTCTGAATATTCTATACTAAAAAGGGATCTTGAGCCATATGGCATGTGCTTTCATAATTCGGTACTTGGGCTCCACGGTGGCATAATGGTTAGCACTGTGACCTCACAGCAAGAAGGTCACTGCTTTGAGCCTCGGCTCGGGGGGGGGTGTGCGTGGGTTGTCTCTGGGTACTCGGGCTTCCTCCCACCATCCAAAGATATGCATGTTAATTCAATTCAATTCAACTTTATTTGTATAGCGCCACTTCTCAACAATGTTGTCACATGGCACTTTACACGAATCAACATACACATCATGTTAGGTTAATTGGTTACTTTAAATTGTCCCTATGAGTGATGTGTTGGCCCTGTGTTGGACTGATGACCTGTCCAGAGTGTACCCTGCATCTTGTCCGATGATTGGGATGCTTTCCTGTAACCCTTAATCAGAATAAGCGGTTAAGAAAAAAAAAATCACATTCCTTACATAATCCTTTTGGTCCAAGTGTAGAATTACAATGTCCTCTGTTGTTTTGTTATGTTTGAGTAGCATACTAACGACATCACAGGACATTCAAGCTGCCTTGTTACCGAGACCCCACCCACAATGAGTGGGTGCTCCTTCCTTGTAATGGAAAACCACGTAAACCGAGCAGAGGTAAACCAAGTGAGGCAGAGTGAAGTCAAGTATGTGCTTATAGAAAAGGCCACGAAGGGACAGCTGAGGGTCGCCAAATCAGCCAGATAGCTTGGTAATCCCAATTTAAGGTTATAGTTTAATTTGTGGTCAGTTTTTACTGGTATTAAGGTTTGCAGTCATACCTCTCCAGTAATGTAACAATTACTTTAAACTGTGCAACACTTTAAAACTTACGTAGTCCATAGAGTACGCACTTGACTAAAGTAACATTTAGCCTTTTACAATGGCTAGCGCTTCAGCCTAAGGACAGCAGCAATTCTGCTTTCCTCAACAATTTGTTTCAAAGTTTCATTATAAATGCACAGACAAGCATTAACTTCCTCCAATTTTTCAGCCATCACAGCATGTTGTTCTGTCTGTGAAATGCCACAAATGTTCATGAGGGTCTCTGGGAGTCTTTTGGGGTAATTTAATACCAACACAGCAAAGGAAACAGACTGTTTCTGAAGGTAGTCATCCATCAAACACTGAGGAGAATGTCCAGTTGGTGGCTCCAGCAGGCTTAGAATAGCCTTTTGTTCAAACACCTTTAATAATTAAACACCTACTCAGCCCCTCAGGCTTCACAAGATTGAAGACTTTCGTGGGGCGGTGGTGGTAGAGGGGAAGTCTCTCTTCCCTCCCTGAACTGTTGTAACCTGCAATGTTTGGCGGAGATGAGGTGCGCCGTATCACCTAATGCCTTTTCCTTGCACTGAACAAACCCCCTCTGACTCCTTTAGCACACTCATAAAAGGAAAGTCCATGAAATAGATCTGTCTCTTTAGCTGCAACAGGCATTGCTGGCAGTTTATATACAGACTGATGGGAGTTTTTGAAGCTGATGTTGGTGTCAGAGCGATGACATTTGGTGCTAGTTATCAGACATCCATTGACCACTTTATGAAGTTACTTGTCCAGCCTTTTAGGAAATTTAGTTTTGCAGCTTTTTAACATGGATTGATGTGGGAACAATTGCTTTTTAACTGTGAGTTCCGCATATCTTTGTACCTAAAATGTATTTGTGGATTTTTTTCTGTGGTTCTTTTATTCCATAATGGTCAGAGACTGTGGTTTAGATCTTCCAGAAAGAAATTCACTATACATCTGACCCCTATGTTAGACTGCTAACAAAAGAATTAAAATGATCCAACTAATTATGCCACTGTAGGAACACTTTTACACACTGCAGTAATATTATGGCAAATATTTTAACGCCCCCTAGTAAGACTTTAGTTCCATTGATTGCAAAGTTACCTGAAATTCATTGATTAATTTGTACCTTTATTGTGTGATAGAAAAAAGCGACCAAAGCAAAAGTTTGGACACCCTGTTTTTAGTTCCAGGCTGTTTAATAAGTTGGTAAATTAGTTTTTCGGCAGCTGAGAGTTTTATAGTTCTTATTTCGATGGATACCTGCCACGGTCTTAAAGTTTTCAACCATACTGAAATTGGGCCTCATTTTACACTGCTTGAAATTGTCCTTTGTTCATATGAGATGCATTACTATGTAACTTGGAGGAAAAAAAGTGATTCTGACTAGGGCTGGGCAGTTAATCGGATTTTAATCTCAATTACGATAATAAAAGGGTGCGATTATTTTTCTCTTTGTAGTTTCCTCTCCTGAAGTCTTCAGCTGCTAATCGAGCGTCTCTGGCATTGCAGCGCTGTGCTGTAAACTCCTCCCACAGCCGCTTTGCTTTCATTCAGACACTGTTGCTAACTTGATGACTTTCTCGCTAAATCTGGCAACTTTTTTTGTTAAAAGCGACTAGAGACAAATCTAGCAACTTTTACTGGAGTTATTAGAGACTTTTCTGGTGTTTTGGCGACTGACTTGAAGGCACATATTGTTCTGCAGTTACTGTAAGGAAGGAGCAGCGGGAGCCTCTCCCATCCTAAAGCACTCCCAGGCGGCCAGTCTCAGTTGGCTCCGGCTGCAGGTCAATGTAGAATAACTGCAGTAGGTTGTGGAAGTTCACCTAAACATAGTTTATACCATTGTCAGTGACAACTGGTTGCATTATTTTTGTATACATAGTTCGACAAGTTAAATCACTGTAATATCCCTCCGTTACGGGGCGTTACCATAGCAATGTGTTAATCAGCTGGTTCAGATCAGCTGTCTTGTAACAGCTGAATGAGAGAAACGCGCTGTAGCCGGACAGCGGTTGTTTGGCATAAAACGTACATCGAGGACAACATAAAATAGTTCCTATACAAGCAGTAAAAGCTGATTATAAAACTCAGAACCGTCCATTAGACGGTTATAATGCACGACACAGAGTCGAGAACACCACAACATACAGCGTTGTTTAAAAAACTGGATAATTGTCTTAAATAATCGAGATCTCATTTTCAGTCAAAAAAATTGTGATTATAATTTTTGTCATAATCAAGCAGCCCTAAGTCTGACATGTTTAATGGCACACTAAAATTCATCATGCACATTCCTGGAGCCTTTGTTGCCCTGTGGTATCGTAAGGCAGAGAAACCACCTCACAACTTTTCTCGTAGGATGATGCTGCAGTATTTTGCTAAAGTGTATCACAAGCTAGCAACTGGATATCATCACACTGGCTCTTGAACATGCATTGTGGCTCAATCATAAAAGAAAGATTGTTGGACGAAATGAGGAGAAGAAGGAGGTAAAACATCAAGAGTCACCATCAGACTGCCTTTTACTCAGAGAAGAGACAGGAGACAGATGGATGCTAAATAACCTTAATCAGGAGGTGATGGACATCTACCAAAATGTTCTGATGCTTTTTCAGAAGCCATCATCTTTTATCTGTTCCACAGAGAGTATTTCATTGGCTAACCCATTGATAAAAGTTTTCTTTTTTCATGCCAGATATATTGTTTAGTCACTTATCTCTGAAATGTATCATGTTTATTTAGAAGTTAATGTGAAACCATTTAGATCTAAAAAAAAAAAAAAAGTAATGGTCAGAGTGTGGGAAAGGTTTTCTACTAATAACTCTCCCATGAAACATTTGTGCAGGTGTGGCTGCCCAGTACATCAGAGCACAACCCCTCAAGAGTTTCCTGAATCTCTGTGAGGGTTCATTATTTATTTTTGGAGTAAAACTGGGAAACTACATCTGACTAGTTGTCTTGAAAAGACCTCATCTTAACCCCTGTTCTTCCGATTGCTGTAACTAAGAGTTCCTAGTTGCAATAAAAAGTGAGGAAACTGCTACCTTAAAATGCTTGGAAATGATTATTTCTAGTAAGTTCTGCTTTCAGGAGCCCACAGCTACTTATTGTTAAGACTAACTTTTAGTCATCAGAGTATTTATAAAGCTTTGAAATTAGCATCATCTGACTTTTGATATGGAAATTTAAACAAAGCATCGTCCCAATAACCCAATTAAATGACCTTCGTTTGCTTTGATTTCTTTTGCTTTGTTTAGCTCTAATATTAAAACAGACTAAAAGTACTTTATTTGTCATGATTGAAATGGTTGGAAGAAATCTTAACCTTTCAAATTTTATCTGCTCTCTTTAACCGATTTGTTTTTGTATGATTTTCCAAACATTGCCATGACAACAACTTCATGCAAGTCTGAAGATTGTTTGACTCAACGCACAGTTAAGTGTGTATATCAGCTGTGTGTTGTGTTGAGCGGGACACAGGCTATTGAAAGAGTTTAGTTTTTCTTCCTGCCACATTAAACACTCACCCGGCCTATTCTCGATCCCATGAGACCAAATAATGACTAATGCAAAAAAAAAAAAAAGCTGCAGATTTGCTGAGAACAGGCACCTGAGAGAGAACAGCTGTCTTGTAAAAGGTCACTCTCCCACTGTTCCTCAGCCTTTCTCTCCATTTCCGGCCTCTCAGCTTCAAGACCCTTCTCCCCTCACTTTCCCACCCCCACCCGCTTGACTCCAAAGTCACATATTTATCCTTTTTTTTTTTTTTTTCTCACACACATTGCTCTCACTCCCTTTGCGCTGCACCTAGAGGATTCTTGGCAGAGCCTGACCACCTTGTAATCCCATGTAGGAAAAAATGCAGTGGGTGGATAAATGTACTGCACTCTGGTTTGTAAAACTTCCCTGCGAGTGGATATATATATGGGTCTCTTGAGGTGTTTGTTTTTCCCCGAATGTAGTGTAGCTATCACCGTTACGCACATGTGGACCCCCCCCCCCCCTCTTCAACACGCACACTCACACATACACAAGCACTTCTAAACATTGACAAACAGTCTCCAAAAGGCAAAAAATAAACACAAATCGAATTGGTTACATTTGGCTTGCTTTGGGGAGAAATTTCTCATAACCCGCTCGACGAAAAGTGGCCGCTGCAATTTTGCAGGCAAACAAACAATGTTTGGAGTGATCACTTTCAATAAATGCCCTACTCACATATTTGAGCTCTAATATTTATCATGAAATCAGCCTGGCCACCAGACGGACTAAACAAATACAGAGCTCCCACGTCTCTTATATCAACATACATGCAAAAACCAACAGTAAACACACACACACATATACACCACCATGTCACTAGTAGCCTTACAAACTGTTAGAAAAGCTGGACTGTTGTTTAGTACAATCACACTTCAAGCTGCAAGAAGCAACACAAAACATATTGAACACAGTTGCTGCATGTTTAAATTAAAACTCCTTTTACCTTGATACAGCCTTTTGAATGTTGGAGGACATGTCGGGGCGGTAACAGTTTCTTGTGGGAGGATTGTGAGGGCGTGGTTAGCCGTGAGCTTGTGCAGGGTATCAAGGTGAAGCTTATGACAGCAGCAAAGTCAAGAAAGGGGAAGAGAAAGAAAAGCAATTTGCTGCTTACGTGTGGTATTGCAGTGTTGGTATGCAAAAACATGACACTTGCCTCAGATTTCTTTGTGTTAAAATCAGAAGTCCACAAATTGTATTTGTATTGACTGCATAAAATTGTACTATAAAGGAATTTTATGAGTAAAAACTGGACTATTACTGAACTAGATTCATACTAGAGACCTCGGCTGATCTTCCATTTCATTTTAAGATACTTTTGCATTCGGCTACATTTGGTATGAGTTCAAAGGTTGAATACACAGGAGTTTGTTAGCAATTATGTAAATGTTTAAGCTGTAAAGTAACCTAAATGTAAGATTAAGCATTGCAGTGTGTGTTCATTTTAATCTTGATCCAATTATCTACTATCTTGCTGCTTCATTTATGGAAAAAAAAAAAAAAAAAAAAAGGGTTAGGAATTGAACAGTTTCTTTAACTCGATTCATTCCCGTTCCTGATGGAGAGACATGGCTTACAGAATGTGACATTGACATTCGAGGTTTCGCTGCTTTATGACGTTCACATCTCACCATTTCTCATTATATTCATCACCATGTCTGCTTTTGACGACCTGCTTCATGATGAGGAACTCATTTGATGAAGCTGATGAGGCAACATATGTTTAAATATGCAGACAGGCTGTGAATGTTAAAAAAAAAACTGTATTTTTAGAAAAGACAAAGAAAAAGCACCTGAATTTGTCATTTGTGAATTTTTTTAAGCCTTTATATGTAAGTCCAAGGGAAGGATTTTCAGCATTATCAATGATATTGTTATTGTTGATAAAAAAAAAGTGCTTTGATTCAGAAACACTGTGAAAGCTGTAAAAGGCATAAACGTTTGTTTAATTTATTGTACAAGTAGCTGATGTTACTTTTCAATAGTCACGTTTAATTCTATTAAATCAGCATAAATTTTAATGAGACTGGTTTGGGAACTGAGGATGCTAATTGTTGTATGTTTTTTTCTGAGAAATTAGCGTACATTCTTGCTGAATTCAAGGTTTGAGCTGTTCAGCAGTCCATGGTTGTTTGTCAGATTCTGCTCTTTGTGATATTCCATACATTTTTAGTTGGATATGAGCAAACCCTTTTTGTTATGATGCTAAGTGGCGAAAAAAAAAAACTATCATTCTGTTACAAGCTTTATACCAACATAAAGTGGTGTACATGCTGTACATATATAAGTTGTATTTGCAGAGGGTCCCCCGGTGGCTGAGTGCAGGTCTCAGTGCTCGGACTCGATAAAAACCTCTGTAAGTCTCTATGCTGTGATGACTTTTTCCTCCACTTTCTTATCATTTGTATGCAGAGGCAGGAGGGAATATAGGGTTGGGGGGGGGGGGGGGGTGGGGGGGGTGGGCATGGATGCTATGATGGCTGACCAGGGTTACATTATGGTCAGCAATGTAATCTGGATCACAGCTTTTAATTGTGTTTCAACCCATTTCAGAGTACAAAGGCTTCTGTTTTGAAGAGTTTTAAAAAGAAAGGGGGTGAAGAAGATGGTGAAATGAAATAAATCACTGCGTAAAATAAGGAAATAATGATGGCAGTGGAATGGGGGGGGGGGGGGGGGGGGGATATTGGCCCTCGTCTGGCATTTCAACCAAATGCTTGTCAAGACTGAAGCAGCAGCAGAGTGCGTGACAGCTCTGACAAGTTAGCGGAGGTCCTTCTGCATTTTTCTCTCATGTGACAAGGGGATGCAGGCAGGGAGGGATGTTCAGCAGCTCTCGACAGGCGAGGTCGCGGGAGTGGTCTCCAGCGGGTCACTTTTACACAAACCTCCCTGTCACGACTCATGAAGTTTGCTGGCACAAAGTCAGACGACGACAATAAAAAGCGTGTTTAAACAGTTTGGAAAGGCGAAACAGGTGAGAGGTGAGTTGTCGCTACATTTGACCTAACATGTTCTCGGTCCTGTGAAAAATGGAAATTTCAATATTTTTTTAGAGGTAGTTCAGTGTGTGTAGGGCGAGAAACACCAAATAGGTTCAAGGGAGACAGCGAAAGGTGACTGACTTGTAAGTGGTGCAACCATCTTAACCATGCTACAAGCGCCACTAAGCTCGAAAAAAATCATTCGTCCAAATTTTAGTGTCAACACCATAGACCATATATAAAGAGATGGACGGAGCCTCTGTGATGTCACCCATAGATTTCTGAAGAGCTGAATTGAAGCTCGGTGGGCGGTTCCTACCGTCGCCATCTTGGCAGCGTCATGCGTGTCGTCTTGCCCGGAAAATACAAATATGGGCAAAGAGGTGGAGCTGAGAGGGGGGGCTGTGAGCGTCATGGCAGATGATTGACATTGAGCGAACTCCGAGCTTTCTGTAGCTAAGAGCTAACCGAGCTAATCCCGAGATAATGAGAGCTAACCAGCTAACAAAGGTAAGCAGGTTAAAGCTAAGTCACGTTGTCAACCGGCTAAAAACCGCGATTGTTCTACGTTCTTCTGACTTGAAGCCAGAGATCGGTACCTGTCAATCAAAAGGACACGCCCCTAAATATGCAGAACTTCGAGATTAAATTACTTTTAAACGGGCGAGTTAGAATAAAATTCCCTCCCCCCACAGTTGTCATGAAGGTAAACCTGACCTATTAAACCGAAAATGGATTTATGAACCAGGCTGTAAACATGTTTGTTTCTGCTGTGAAGTTGGTCTTTTTAACATGGGAGTCTATGGGGATTTGCTCTGTTTTGCAGCCCCTAGCGGATGGAGGGGGAACTGCAGTTTTACGCACTTCCGCATAGGCTTCACTTTTAACCACTGGAGGTTGCTGCTTGGTCAAAACAGATGGTAATTTAATTATACTTTTATTGGTATTTTTATATTGCAGTCTTTACATGATAGTAATTGTTGATGTAGGAGAACCATTACATCAAACATAGGTTGTACAAGTCCTGCACAGTTGGAAAAATTAAGAGTTATCAGTGTAAAAGCTCTTTGTTATTCTCCCCAAATTACACACAGATATTTTAAATGTCACTGACCAGCTGAGCTTCTGCAATGCTTTGGAAAGCCCATAATGTAGTAAGTGAAAACATCAGACTTCTTGTTGCATTCAGAAGTGAATTTGCAAACAAAGAGTCTACTGAACTTAAAAGTGAAGAAAGGTTCTTTGTACTCAAAAATTAAATCTTAGTAGCTTGTACAAATGTTTTGTTTTTTTTTTTTTGTTTTTTTTTTTTACCCTGTTGTAAGCTGTGAGCTGAAATTCCTCCTACATTCAGACTGAATAAGCAAATTCAGAATTTCCACTGTTGCAGATCAAATCACATTTGGAAGTGGTCCTTGATTTACTTACCATGCGACTCCCACAGTTGACATCATATTAAGAAAGATGTTGCTGGGCTTCTCTTGCATACCATCATTGCAGTTATGTGTGGAGAGGCCAGGGATCACATTGCAGCACTTGAGATGAAGATGTAACCTACTCAACCACCTGAGCTACTGAAACATCTTTGAGATGGACAGTTATGGTTGGTGGATCCTAAATGTATATTGCTTTGCCACCAATAGAATCATACTGCTACCATGGCAAAAGGTATGAAGACCAGAAAGTGCAAGATGGTATTACACTGAGTGAAACACTGATGATTTTACAATACACATTTACATTATAGAAACCATGTTTAAATGGACAAACCAAAAATAAAATCCGGTGACACTTTTACTATGGGCAAACTAACTACATTTCAGGAAAAAAAACAAAAAAAAACTGCAAAATATGAAACATATTAAAATCCTTAATACAAGAAAAAACTGACCACTTTACAAACAATGAAGCAATTTCATATTGACATGAAAGACTTCTACATCTCGCAAAACACTCTAGCAAGTTCAGCAAAACACTTTTTACAAGTTATGGAAACACATCACAAAGACATGGTCTTGGGTTGATATTGTGCGGCTGACGTGGAGAATTGACAGAAGCTTAATCTGCAGAGATGTTTTTCCTGCTTTTTGGAATCTACTTCCAAGATTTAGGGCTATTTTGTGGTGACTGTGGACACAACTTGGACTTTCTTGCAGATGTGGAGGGATGAACTTGTTAAGTATTTCAACCAAGGCCAGACATACAGGAAAATTGTCTACATGATGGAGGAGGTAAACAATGTCCACTTGTCTTTCTGGATCATGAGAGATGAATGAAATTATCCTGGATTCTTCAGCCAGAATGCTAATTATTTACATTTGAGATAAGAAACACCATCATAATGAATCTTTGTGGTCCAGGACAGCTGTTTGGCTCAAGACAATGACTTGGTTGGTTAGGTATGAGTATAAACTTCTTTGTCATTTAATTTAGCTTTCAATGTCCTCAAAGAAAAGCAGACATTGGGTAGCCTTTCCATCATGTAGCTGCGTCTTTGTAATTGTGTTTCCAGAAGATGAGATGGGTGTAGTCAAGAGTAATATTCAGAAAGACCATGATGTATCTTAATTGGTACTAAAGGGGCCAAAATGTGCTAAGAAAATAGCCTCTACACCTCTCCTCAATGGCTAATTTCAAAACATTTTCAAAGGTTTTTAAAGGTTGTTTCAGTAAATCTGCTTCAAATTAATGGGCCATTTTAAAAAAACTTGACAAAATGCAGTTGGATCCATTTAATTTCCATCAGGTAGTCACGTCGAAGAAAGAAAACATCTAAAACATGTAGAATTGGAGTCACTCATCCCTGCTCAACACCATTACACCTCTACTACAAACAACCTCAGCTATTAATATGAGCCAGAACGGATAAATGGTTTCAATTCAGAGATATCATTCTACATACTATGGTTAGAAGCAGTGTTTATTTAAGTTCCATTGTCTTTTACCATCAAGCTGCTATATAGCATAGTGGTAAGCACTGTAGCCTCTTCCCATGTATGCATGTACTCCAGATTCCTCCCACCATCCAAAGACATGCATGTTTGGTTATCAGTTACTCTAAAATCTGAATGCTTTTTTGTCCCTGTGATGGACTGGCGACTTGTCTGACAAAGACAGAATGACTCTTTTCCGTTAAGCGGCATTTTGTCCACTTCAATGGGACATCAACTACAAGAAATTTAAACTTGTTGTACAGTTTACAGTTTCATTAAAAGAAAATTTGAATAAAAATGAGAATTTATAGGTTTTTGACATTTTTGTCCCATACCTTTCATTTTCATCCTTACTGACAGTTTTAACATGAAAAAAAATCAGTTGCACCAAACAAATAGGATATTTGAATGAATGAATGGATGGATGGATGAACAAATAAACAATTAAATAAAGGAAAAAACTATGGCTGAAAAGTAGCTTATGTTTTAGAAATGAGCCTCTAACATGCAAGGCATACATAATTTGAAAATGTTTTTTTTTTTTTTTTGTTTGTTTCCTTTGTGTCAGATATTTTCATTTTTTTGAATGAAACACTTGCTCCTCAAGACTTTTCAACCTTTCAAACCAGTCTCACTAACACATTCTCTAAATCAATCATCAGTAATTCTAGTTCAGCAAATTTAACCATGAATATGCATATTAATGTCTCACTGCAGCAGCATTTTGGAAGATTTAAAAAAAAACAAAAGAAACAAAACAAAACAAAAAAGCAAAATAAAGTTTTCATCCAATTATACTTCTAAATCAGCAATAATTACAACCCTATACATCATTTGCATATTTTGATTAATATTTAAATCTTGTATAAGAGTTTGCATGCAAATGTATAATATATTCAGGATTAGGTATATTACTGTTAAATCTATCTCTATCCAGCCTCTACCTTGCTTCTCCTTAATAAGCTGTGTTCCCCAGTAATGTTCCTGAACTTATTATAATGCAATATGCTCAGGCATAAGAATCACACGTCCTTAATATTATTTCTTGCAATTAACATTGAGCTGAAAATACAGAGAGCCTCCTTCATTAATTTGCACACACACTCACATATAATGCAAAACAGAGGGGGAATAAACAGGTCTCTGTCTGGCTTGTGCACACATGCAAAAGTCAGTCAAGTGTTGCAAATCTAATTTAAATATACAAATGTTTTGTTTTGTCCATTTCCACCAACTTGACTCGGCCACACTGCATACAGAGTCCTGACTGGGAAATGATGCTGCTTAGTATTGCTGCCCATCAGTCAGAGGGGATGGCAAGAACAGCACTCTAAGACATTTGTCAATATTTTGTGCATTTGCTATCTGTCCAATTTATATGTTCTATAGTGCTAAAGCTCAGGGGACTTCAATTAGAGAAGTACCTGTATCTGCTGCTGTGGTCTACAGCTCCCAGGAGCCCTTGTGCTTTCATATTGAATCATGGAGAGACAGTTAATATTCCAGCGGAAGGGAGAATCTATAAAGTCGCCACTATAAACCAGAGAGGAGCCTTTGTAACATCCAAATAATAGCAGTAAATAAAGAGCTTACACCTGTACGGCGAAGGCCAGGTCTGGCAATAGGATGCACTTGACTGGCCCACAGACAGCAATAAACACTCAGGGTAAAGAACAGTGAGCAGTGTTAATGGATAGGTTTATTTTAAAGCATGCCATCTGCCATCAATCACCCAGAAGTATTGGGTAGGGGAGAAACAAGTTAGCTTAAAGTCCCCGGTTTGTTCCTCTGTCTCTTCCTTCTCGCCAGGAGTCCGATTAAGATGGCTGGGAGGCGGGGAAGATGTGGCTGCTACACCGGATCCCTGGGAGAATAAAGCATCAAACCCACTCAGCAGCACCACTAACAATAATAAAAATGCCTCGGCTTAAAGGTGACATTCCCAATTTACGATTATTTGTGTCTATAAAGTGTATTCCTTGGCTTCTGATTCATTCTCACCCCTCCCTTACAAGAACAATGCATTAAGGAGGTGGGTGCTGAGGGTAAATGGAAATTCTATCCATTTTATTAAACCGACAGGCCCCGCTATACCTGAGACTTTCAATTTTGCCGGCGTGACCTCCAAGGAGACATTTCTGTCTCCTCTATGTCTACCTTCGCCTCATTCAATTCCCCGTTTGCTCTGACCGGCCCTCGGAGCACCCGGGGGCCCGCAAAGCCGTTATGGATGAGCTCCGAGGCAATTCAGAAATAGAGGAGAGAAGTGTAGATCTCTGCTTCCCACAAAGATTTACTTCAGGGCGTAAGATGGATGAAATCAGCTTTTGTATCTCCTTTAGTGATTGTTTTTCCTTCCGTTGTTTCTCCTATTTTTTCCGGGGCAAAAGGAGGATATTCAATAGGATGGGAAATGTGATGGATTAGGAGGTCGAGATCAGAGCAAAACTAACAGCAGAGGTGGAGATGTGGTGTTAACCTGGGTAATGTTGCGATCAGGGCCAGCTGATATGACTGCGGGCTTCCAAACACCAAATCTGGATTAAGACTGACTTAATTTGTCGTAAATGGGTAGAGGGGAACACTGAGGACTGGAAGGGTAAAAGTGATTCTTAAATTACTGTTGCGACATAATAAATATTCTTTATTATAGACTGGTTTGTGTTAGGCTAATCCTCTAAACCATGCCAGGAATTTTTGAATTTTGAAGTTTGAACATTCATTTGCAGATGCAGATCAACTTCAATGGGAGGTTGTCACAGTGTTTGGACTTGACCCACCATTTATTCAAGTTTTTAGGTGGGTAATTTATAAGAAAGCTCTATATAGTCATCGCCACTGGGCTAGAAGATATTGATCATGCTACTGCATGATCCTCAGGAGTACTTTAGCAGTTCTTAGAACGTGATAAAATCTTGTAGCAGCATTGATCATATGTTGGTTTTTATCCACTTTGTATCCTCACACTGGTCTATTGGTCTGAACTCCCCCTTTTAATAAAAAAAAAGGGAGATCAGTTATATCATAAATTATATATTTTGAAATTTATTTGTGCTACTCAGGCAGCTTAAAACCAAATATAAAAAAAAACTTTACATGGATGACTTTCAGAGTGGTCTATTATTTTATACATGTCAAAATGAGATCATGCTGAACCCAACACAACATTGCTGTCAATATTCATTCCTATATGACATATTTGCATCTTTCTGTCATTTAGACCCCAAGGATCTGGCCATAAGGATCTCTCAAATCACTTTGTGGTGAGAACCCCTTCTTGGTTTCTTCTTCTGGACACCAGTACAAATTGTGTTTGGATCCCTAACTTGCACGCCTTTGCATAGCTTGTGCAAGGAAGGGCAGACTGGCTATTTCTGAAAGTAATTTATGTTGATGGCATTATCTTTAGATCTTAAGTTAATTATTCACTTATCTCAAGATCATGAGGTTCATTTTCAAGTGAGTTTGTTTTTCTTAACTTGAGAAATCTACCCTTTCTTCAGATAACCACCAACTGTAGCTGATTAGCAAGGTCAGCTTGAAAATGAACACTTAGCTTATAATTCAGCTGATGATTGGTAAAGCTGGGCTATAACACTAATTTAAAGGTATTTCACAAATATTCCACAGAGCCTTCTGTCCATACTTTGTATATGTTCTCAGGGATTTTTGGCCCAAAACCCCTACAGATGCGTACCTACACACACCACGCAGAGCAGTACCACTGGAAACTGAGGGGGCAGTGTTGTACGGTATGCCTCATGTGCTACTCACAAGACGAACAAAGAAGAAGACGCCACAATGTATCTAACAGTCACAGAGATCAGAACCATCTACTTTTCTACTTTCTTTTATGTCTCTTTCTATGAATGTACATTATCATGGTCTTGGCTGTTGCTGTGTTTACCGCTGTCTTAAACTGACATCAGAAGTTGGAAGTGAGCGCTGAACTCTGTACTGCCCACTGGTGCATGTTTTCCTGACAACCATGTAAAACGTAATGGGGGTATGTGGGCAGTGACATTTGACAATGTTTGAAACAGACAAACATATTTATGTGCATAAAGAGAGCATAAATGAGGCTTTACGTGATATAGGTCAGTCTTTGTGTCAGGAGAGTGTAAATGAACATAGTCTGTAAACACTGGCTTCATAAAGCACATTTACACTCATACCAGTGTCTGCTTGTCTGCAGTTTAGATCCTTAAGGTACAAAAGCCAGAAGTATTTTAAAGTGAAGAGCTCTGAGGCTGAAGGAGTATGCAAGCTTGGATTTCCATCATTTAACAGGCTACAGTAGCTGTTACAAAGAGAACTGAAGGTAAATATTTGGAAACCATTACTCCAGAAGATAAATGTAACTAGAAATAAACCACTTCTTCCTTAAATAGCAGTAATACACACGGCAACTTTGATTGTTATCGTTAACAGGATATACTTGAATACATCTCTGTAAGCTCCAGAAGATTTACAGGTTTAGATTAGACGATGACATGAAAAGCACATCTAACAGTTAACGCTGGCAATGACTTGCAAAAACATTTCAGCAATTTATCAGTATCAAACATTGAAGACAGGAAGTTGTTCCCGGAAAAAAAAAACATGGTTGTTGCTTCATTTGGTGGCATGCTTAATTGATAAGAAGCTATTAAGGTTTACCACACCATCCATCATTAGATTTGTCATGGAAATCAACACAAGCTCGGATGGTTTAAATTCGATGTTCTGCCAATAACAGAGCTTGGCAAAGTTTCAGAGACAATGTCCAGAGAGAGAAATCGAGCCCATCAACCACAGAGCTTTTATCAGTGCACAGATCATCTGCGGGAGGAAAGTCCCGGCTGCTGAGGGGAAGCTCATGGACAGGAAACAGACATTGCTTTTGCTTCAGTCTCCATTGCAGGGAGGTGATGGCGCATAAAGTAGTCCTGTGAAGGATGGAGGGAGAAAGGAAGTAGCCTGAGACACAGCCAAGTTTCTGTTGAGTTATGGACATTTTCAGCAAAGAGCCTTCAAGAGAAGCACTCCACAAAGTGACTGAGCTCACACTCAGCACGGACAATATAAATGGAATTGTCGACATTAGTATTTCCCCACTCACCCCCCCCCCCCCTTCCAGTTAAATGTCTTCTTTTTTTATGCCTCTGAGGCATATGAGAATCAGCTGAAAAGCACATGAAGAGTATCGGATGCGTCGAGTGTGTGGGGAGAGTGGAGTGTGTAAGGTAGAAATGAAGTTTATTTAACCGTCTGTCACAATTGGAGCTGTGGGATCATAAGTGCATCTCTTTGACAAGCATGACATGATGTAGCAGATGAATTATTTTAAAAAAAAAAGCCAAATCACATCAGAAAGCTGGAAAATAAGAGCTGTTTCCACCAAACTTTGCTTCATCCTTTTCAAATGAAGGGATCGGCAATGTTTAGAGATAAACAGGATGTTGATTTGAACCACCAACCACCACATCAGCGATGGTGCTTTAACCGTGGCTAATTGTATGTCTAAACCCTCTTTGGGATGAGTGGCGCGTCGGGAATAGAGCAGCTCTGGGTTTGACAGTGATGGTTCATGAGATGACAAACAAACGCCACGGAGGATCAATGTGAAGAGGTCCGTCTTTGAAACACAAGAGAGATGGAAAACGACAAAACTGATCTTCCGTGACAAGTGCCCATGTCTTATCGGGGAATTCAGCAGGGTGCTGGTGTGTTTGTGGGATATTGTTTGCACTCTGCAGGGAAAGTATACTGAGTTTAATCCAACACATGACAAATATAGCATGAAAAAAGTGGCTTTGATAAACTTTTGACAAGAACGTGTGTTGTTACTCAGAAACTTCTTTTTCATATTTCACAGATAATAAATGCATAAGAACTTAAGTCCATTATGGAATAAAATAACTTGAATTATGATGACTTCTATGCGTGAACATGGAAAAGGATAACTAACAACAAGGTAAAGAAGCGTGAAATGTTTGTTTGAACATGTGAAGATGTAAAGTACTTCGTCATAAAAAGGAACTATTTGATTAAAAATACATTTATTGACTTGTTCAGCTTTAAACCACACCGACTATTCTCAGTATAAAAGAACTATTAAATATAAAACACAAGCTCGGACTGCAATTGACAAAGTATGAAGGAAGGGTTGTATCCATGTAAATTAAGTGAAGATATTAAATAATAGACAAAATGGTATTCTTAGCAAGTGCAACATAAGAGAAAAGCGGTGCATTTGTCACAAAGGTTATTCAGATTTAACTATTAATGGGCTACAAATAAAATACACACACACACAGTCACAAGCCACCTGTTCAGTTGCTTTTTAACTTAAACAACTAATCTGCTAATCACTTGGCAGCAACGTGATGTATTTAAGTGTGTAGATATAGTCTAGACCACTTACGAAAGTTGAAAGTGAACATCAGAATGGAGAAAAAGGCGGCTTTAAGGGCCTTTCAATGTGGCTTGATTGTAGTTGCCAGGCTGCCTCATCTGTTTCGAGAGTGGTCTGAAAAAGAGGAAATATCCAGTGAACAGCATTTTTCTGAGGTCAGAGGAGACTGGTTATAGATGACAGATAGGCACCAGTAACTCAGATAACTACCAGTTCTAACCAAGGTACAGTATGCAGAATGATATCTGAATGCAAAAACATTCTGCTGTGAAGCAGATGAGCCCAAATGTCAGCTTACAACAGGAAAATGAAGAGACAATTCAGACAGCCTCACCAAAGTTGGAGAATAGATGATGGAAAAATGTTGTCTGGTCTGATGAGTCTCTATTTCAGCTCTAACATTCAGATAGTATGATCAGAATTTGGTATAAACAACATGATGTATGGATCCATCCTGCCTTGTGTCAATGGTGCAATAATGTGGGAGATGTTTTACCATGGTTAAATCACCACAGCCTAGCTGAGTGTTGTTGCTGACCATATTTATCCCTCTATGACTACAGTGGAGCATCTTCTGATGGATACTTCCAGTATGCACCATGTCACAAAGCTCACATCATCTCCAACTGCATTCTTAAACATAATGAGTTCACTGTAGTCCATGGAAACGAAGATGCACATTGAGGATGTTGAGGAAGAAGCGTGATGCTTGTAGGCCCAACAGTTCCTATCATGCTAGTTGTTACCACCCCCGATGGAATTTGTCCAGGGGTACAAACGGGTGGCAACATTAACAAAAGAAAATCAGGAAGATGCACAAATGCAGGCTTAAAAAGCATCAAAAGTCACAAACCAAAAGCCAAAACAAACCTAACAACAAAAGCATGAACCAAAGCTATGATCACAAAAATGCTCAAACAGTCAACCTCATTCACTGTCAGTGACCGAATGGCAAACTGTGGCACCAAGGCTCAACCACACACAGCTGCCATGATCGAAGGTCGTTGGCAGCCTTTATTCTGGTGCTCAACAGAAGGTCTGGCCAATCAAGGGTAGGTGGGCATGTAGGCAACCAATTAGCATCCAGCACATCATTCTGAGGGCAGTGCTAGGAAGAAAACCAGGAGCATCCAATCTCCCAGGTGATGATGGTTGGAATGATGATCAGCTAGATGACTGGCCATGGGCTGTAACACTAGTAATGTCATTTCTTTAAGTATATGTTCTTTAAATCTCATTCTTAATAATCTCTACCATCTTTACATTAATGAGGTTTCTGCTGACTTCATCCATCCCATCTGCTAATGGATACAGTTAGGAGTTTAACATACATGGTTATGATACAGAAAAGTTTCCATTATCACCAGCTGTGCAGTTTTATTCACACTTCCATCACATTCTGTGGCACGATTCACCAGTTGGCTTGTCTGATGCTAAATATTATCGCCTCATAACACAACAACTTAATTGCTTTAAAAAAAAATGTATGTAGGTTTTACAAATGTTTTTGCTGAGTTTTTGAAGTCTTGTTTTTTTTTTTGGTTTTGGTGCATTTTGTCCTGTTTTGCCTTTGGCACTCCCAGACCACCATACTTTTCTAGCTTCTATCACTTCATCTGCTGAAAACCCAGAAAATCTGCACGAACCTGCTGTATGCGTCTGGAAGTCTAACAAACAAGTTACAGTGACTTTAAACAAAGAAGAATTAATGGACAAATGAGCGAGTGTAACACCACGTCCAATCACTGGAAAAAATAACTGCTTTGTGCCGTTCGCCGATTACATCAATAAGATTTTCCCCGGCATGGGGCCATCATTACATCAGTTCAAACAGCAATTTTACTCATTTATATGGATTTCATAATGTAATATTCCCAGCAAAGTAAACATTTAGATGTGTGCACAGAAGAAACAAATGTATACATATTGAAAGTAAAATATGAAGTTTCTCACAGAACCAAATTGGCAATCACCAGCCTTCTACCCCATGGTCATAATGAAATTGCGCCAGCAGTGGTTGAAATAAATGACACGATTCTATGTACACACAATTAAAGGAGAAAGCTATAATCGTGCATTCAGCTCAGAGTTAGTTTATGATAGCAGAAAGCAAAACCAAACCTATAAATAATGAATTTGTCCACAATTATTCTGTCTGAGATTTGCATAATTATTGCTTTTTTTTCTTCTCTCACTCAGAAGCATCTTTTAACAGTGAAATCCTCTCAGTGTTTTAAACAGCCATTGCTATACCTTCATGCAAAAGAACACACATGTATAGTAATAAACAAGAAAATGCAGTTCATTTATAATTAATACATTTTACATACTGATATTGCTGGAAATGCACCAGTTACCATAAATAACTGTTCCTTTTGCACTGGAAATGCTCAGATTTGCTCTTATTGTTCTAAAATGTGTTTGTCTTTCCTTTAATGGAAAACTCAGGATAATGTCAACAAGGTATTACTCTTTAGTGCAAAGCTAAAATAATTATCAATAACAAACTTCAAAGATGCCGTAAAGATAAATGAGAAGAGTTTTTACAGTAATATATGGAGAGATAGGATCGGCAGTCTCGCATCATCCCATTTAACTTTATTTTTGAAACATTTTAAAACAACCACAGTGGACCAAAGTTCCATACAAAAGAAAAAAGCACAGTAAACAAAGTTGAAAACCAGTTAAAAACAATGAAATTTCATAAATAAAACAGATTAAAACATAAGAGATTTAAAAACAGGCAAAGAGGATATGTCTAATTTGTCTATGTGATATGCAGAGACAGGTCGTTCCACAATGTGGGACCAGCAACAGCTAAGGTCCAATCTCCTCAGAGCTTTGCTTTGTTCTCAGTAACATTATGTACGGCTGATCCTTTAAGGTGATGGATCCAATGGATTCTAGCCTTGATGGAGATCAATATTTCATACAGAAAAAAAACAGGAGTAATTCTTGTAAATATTTAAAGATTAGAGTTTGGTTACATCTAATGTAAGGTAGGACATGCAGCCTTCTTTAATCAGGCTAAATCAGGTCATTTTCTTTCACACAGTTTAGTCCCAGCACTCCCATCTCCTTCATTTACTCCTACTGGGAGAAAAGAACATAAGATCCTCTGTAACGTCCAGCATCCAATGCAATCCACAACATTGCAATCCCGATTCCTGGGAATGTTATCCAAAGAAAAGGAGCTGAAACGATGACATGTTAAATGGGGTTACGTTCTCCGAAGATCAGAAGTCATCCATTGCATCGCTTGTCTCATGTACCTGGTGTGGATTTTATTGGTGGCGCTGGGCCCCCAGCCAAAGTTCTTGCTTTCCACCGACCCTTGAGCTGTGTATAACCAAAGCAAACATTAACCAGGTGACTTATCATGGAAGTCTGGGGCTGACCTTTTAATGCGCCTGTCATTGATTGCATAGCATGGTACACTCCGTCCATCCCAAGGTGATAGATTATTCAATTAACTATTGACCTTTCCCGCAGACTCATTTGTCGATGGAAATGCTTTTATGACAGCAGTGCATTTAGAAACCAGAGGATGCTGAGTTTTGATTTTAGGATTTACTGTGCACATTATGATTTGCCCCCTCCCTTTCCCCTCCCTTCTTTTTCTTGTTTACTTTTTGATTTACACTGTAATATTTTGAAGTTGGGCTCTGGTGCAGCTCCTGTTGTTGAACTGGGATAAGGTTTTCCAGTTCAGGGAAGGCCAGAGTAGCCTTGGTGTCTTTGATTATTGGTGTTTGTAGTTTAAAGCAACCCACATGATCCACAATCAAAATGCTCTGTAAAAGTTTGTTGGAAAATTGGTCATTTGTTGCAGGGAACCATCATTCCTTTACAAATAGCATTAAGGCTTACGAACCATCTTTATCTAACTTACTGGAGTGGAACGGTCAGGGTTGATAACTTTCTGGGCAACACGCCATTGCAACGTATGTTCCTGCTTTGCACTGAAATGAAAAAACTTGTCAAATTCAGACTGTTTATGGTGGCGTCTGTGTATTTATAGCTTTATGTCATTAAGACACCACAAAATATACTTGTTTTCAAACTTTCTTTGACTTTGAGAGATGATTTCTGAGGGGCATGACTGGTCAACATTTTGTGTCAAATTCAAACAGCAAAATGGAGAGCAGAATGATCCCAGCATGATGTTACCATGGAAACGTGTGATCAGACATCTGCTGTGGGTTTTAAAATTTCTGCCAATAACCTTTTTTTTTTTTTTTTTTTCCCACTTTTTATTTTTAAATCAGGAATTTAGCAGAGATTGTTTAATTTAAATATGAGCAGCAAACTGTTTCTATTTATTATTATTTTTTTAAACTTTCATAACTACGTGTTCCCTGGTTCCTCAATCCAGTTTAGAGGAATATTTTAAGACTTTACCTTTGAAGAAAAACAGTCAAAATCAGATTAGATTGCTCAATAATCAGTAAAATCAGCTCCCATCGGGTCCTGTTGAGCTGAAAGATACACTCTACTTCTTCCTACTCACTCCTCACTTCCAGCTGGACCCCACCCATCTGCAAGCGCATCCAGGTTCAACCAAACCAAAGGACTCAGCTGCCTCTTGCCTCAGGTTAAACATCCAGCTGTGACTTGATGCTGCGTGACATGTCTAGCCAGCGCCAGTTTAAGGAGTCATCTCAGTCTCCTCCTCTGCCCATCCTCATTGTTGTTAAAGAGGATGTGACAAAGAGCGAAATCGGTAGAATGAATATTTAATACCCCCCCCTCCTCCCCCCCTGACTTATTCATGTTCTGCAGGCATTTCTGCCTCACACATCCCTGCTCTCTACCTGTCACGGCTCCTCTCGCCAAAGAAGCATAGAGTCATCATGGTGGAGTAATAACTTTTCTTTCAGCCAGAAAAGAAGTCGAGGAAGACATCTTGATCAAGCAGTCCTGAAGACATAATGTGAGCTTGTGGAAAAGTGATTGATATCTGATGTCCAGTACACCTCCTAAATTTCATCCCCCCTTT
The DNA here is from genome assembly GCF_933228915.1 of Telmatherina bonti. NCBI lineage: Eukaryota > Metazoa > Chordata > Actinopteri > Atheriniformes > Telmatherinidae > Telmatherina > Telmatherina bonti. Next base: position 13,422,773 of record NC_136633.1, read on the forward strand.
AACAGTTTTGACAGGAACCCCCCCCCCCCCCTTGTCAGAGCCAATTGGCTGAGGGATAGAGGGATTGAACATCTACGGGAGGACAGGAATACCGCAATTACCGACAAAGGAGAGAAGGGGGGGTATCTGTTAGTGATGTTTGATGTGATTTATCCGACAGCGCAGGGAGTGCATTTAAACGGGGCCCTGTGACGCATGACATTGACAGAGTTGTGTAATCAATTGGACTCGTCCGAGAATGAGTCTTTGAGAAAGCTGCTGTCAGGATTTGAGTGACGGTTCATCATAACTACCTCATTCGACTGTCTCGCACTACTTTCTTCCCCGATGAGAGAAGAGGAGAAGAGGAAGGAGACCTGAAAAGAGAGAGGAGCATAAATCACCTCCTGTTGCAGAAAATCAGGCTTCTCCTCAACTGGAATCTTGTTCTGGATTCGCCTTATTTTCCAAATCTCTGGTTATTCTGAAGTGTAATGTTGAATATAATTTTTTTTACATTTAAATTTCTTACATTTGTAAGTTACCAAATGCTATGTTCAATTGTTCTTTCAAAGATATACTGATGTTCTCAGTTATTTCAGATCGTAAATGAGAATAAGTGACCCCTGAAAATATAGAGATATTCAAATGAATTACGCATCAAATCGCATGAATTTGTTCTTCAGTATTGGACTGGTCTACAGTGTTTCTGATGGCTTCAAACTCTACACACTTGCAGTGTTATAAATCTTTTGCCTTTTTTATCCTTTGTTGTTTGCTTTATTTATATTTGTTTGAATCTAATCTTCCAAATTTTTGTATTTTTACAGATAATGCAATGTAACGTTATGACAAGAGCTGATTTATTTCCTTCAACAAAGTGCTACAAGTAGATTTCTACAGATACAAAAAAAATACTATTTTTAAATTGAATGACTAAAAAATAGTAGTTTTTAATATCTAATCTAATACCTTTAAAAAATAAGCATATGTGTACTCTAAGATTTTTAATCTTAGATTTCAGTTTTTGTGTATGAATTCAATTTAAGTTTCTGTTTTATTTAATAAAAAAGTAATTTCAAGTGGTAAAATTGTATAAAGCCTCTTTTAAAATGAAAAATTAAGGACCATATGCCAAATATGGAATTTCTATTCTATAGCAAATGCATAGCACATGGAATAAGCTGTTACTATGAATCTGCAGATGCCTGATTTTTCATTACATAAAACACACATGTTGATTAGTAAAATTATCAAAATCTTCCTGGTGGTTTTCTGATCCCAATAAATATCCAACCTCCATAAGTTAAAACCTTTTTAACCTTTGAACTTGCCCAGTAATTCAGCCCAACGTTACAAATCTGATCACACCCTGTGAAAGTGGCTGTAGCCTCAGAAATAATTACCCTATGCTTCTGATATTTAAGATTCCTTCATCACAGAGATTCATTTTTAGCCACAACAAAGAAAAAATCAGACATTTGAGATAAAAAAAAACCCTTTCTTGAGATGACAAAAGAAGTCAGATGAATGAATTCTGCTTCAATTGTGTTTTCCCCCTTAAACGTCCAGTTTCTCTTGCTGTTATCGCTTTGGGACATTTTGCAGTCTGAATGTCACTGTGAGACAAACTAAATGAACTCATAAAATGACTGGAATATCTGGAAAGTCATATTAGAAATTCCTGATAACTACGAGGAAGAATCAAATCTTCCAATAACTAATGTTGATCCTTTATGCTGCGGTCGCTGAGCAGAAGAACTCCAAAAGTCGTAAAAGTTCCAAAGATTCAATAGATCCATCGTAAATAATAAACACCCAACAAAATAAGAAGAAAAACAGATTGCAAACATACGTGACAGTCATCATGAGGCAGCATCTGTGTTCTGGTCAATAATTCAAGAATGTGAGACGGTGTTTCAGGGCGGGTTTTGAAAACAAGGATAGGTTGCACTTATACCGACCTGAAGTCATGAGAAGGGTTATGGAGCCTTGTCAATGATGCATGAGAGCCACATTTTGAGGCCCAGCCACTGTTCATGCATTTTTCAAGACAAAATACTTTGCAGAGAGAGGGATGGCTTACTGTGTTTTGTCTAAAAATAAACCCTATATATCTCTTTGCTGATGATTTAGCGTAGCCTCGTAAAACTGACACCGATGTGGGTGAGCTGGGAGTTCTTGACGGATGCGAGTATCACTTTTCCTTGAGTTTCTCTCCCCCTGCACCTCTCCAACATACATGATCAATCTAAAGACGCATGTATTTACATATTTGTCTTTGAATATTTCACAGATGAGGTTTGAGTGCATCAACTCTGATCCATGACCCTTTTTTTCTTGTAATGCTGCCAATGCATGAGTAAAACATTTTATGACTCTTGCTTGCATTTGGTCAGAGCAGCACTTTTAAATTAATGCCTAAAATGGAAATAAAACATAGGATTTGCCAAACTATGCTCACAACATATGTGTTCTGGTATTTATCTCTGCATGAAGTTGCTGCATATACAGGCCCACACATGAAGTTTGATTATTACGATAACCAACGAGGGCAGTTTGAAGTTTAGAGGAGAGCTGCAGTTGCACGTGTCTGAACGGGCTTTGTTTAAACGCTCTGAATGGTGGCGGTGACTATTATAGATACTTGTTATAGATACCTATCAAGGCTATATGAATCATGCATTTAAATGCTATGTGCACCGAGACTGGCCTCTACGAAAGGTACACCTTGTGAGGACAGTTGGACCCAATTTTGCCTTCAGGATCGCCTTATTTAATTGGTGGCATAGTAATAATGCGGTATTGGAAACATATCATAGAGATTTTTCCTCTAAATTGACATAGTAGCGTCACACATTTGAGAAAGATTTATCAGCTACACACCAGTAATGAGAATTTTCTGTTTCACCACATCACAAAGGTGCTCTGTTTCACCTCACTTCCACAATGGCTCTGCCTTGGTACAGTAAGGGGTGGTATGTATTTGTTTTCCATTTCCATGGGCAAAAGCTAATAAAAATACTAATATATGTATTTTGGGTCATCCTACTTTTTAGTTACCTCTCCAGTGGGACCCCAATCTTATCAATGGAGCTTGATCCACTTTAAATTAATTGATCAGTCAAAAGAATTGTCTCTTCCCATGCAGCCTGGATATAAGAACAGAGTCATAAAATACCAGGGACTTTTTTATTGTTTATTAGCACATGCCAAGAAAGAAGAACAGAAAGTAATTGATGTGCTTTTCTATAGCTGATGTATATATAAGTACATCACCGTCTTTAGAAAATGGCCTAAGTAATTTTTGTCTAAAAAGGCAAAAGATTGATTTCTTGTAGATATCTGGTTAAGTTTTCTTTTCTTTCTGTGTATTTATAAAACCTTAAAAAATATAGAATTACACATTATACATATGATACTGAAATTGTTTGATTTTCGTTTCTAATTTTAATATCAGAGAACAGCCATCCTACAGAAATAACATAATCCATTAAAACAACATAATCCAAGTCTGTTTTGAATAGGAAAGGACACACGTCTTTTTGTTTTTTGTTTTTTTTTTTCAACAGACACTGTCAAGATTCAGTTTTATCCAAATGCAAATATAACTACTTTTTGATATTTTGCACAGAGTGAATATTATATCATTTTCAGCATATTTTTATGTCTACAAGAGGCCAACATGACAATGTATGCAGAACAATACTGTATTCTAATCTAATTCCACAACAGAGGAAACTAGATAATATCTGCAGTTAGGTGTTGCGGGGTATCATTATTGATATCAGTACCAGTATTGGTATTGGTTATTGGCCATATGAGTTGTAATATATTGGCGTGTTGGATATTTGAACGGTTGTTTGCATGAACAGTTGTTTGTCTCTCTGTGTGTCTCTTTGACTGACTGGCAATCTGTCCAGGGTCTATCCTGACTCTCCCCCAACGAGTGCTACAATTGGCTCCAGCTTCCCCATGACCCTTAAGTGGACAAGGGGTTGAGAAAAAATGACTGACCTTATAGATATTGCTACTGGAAATTGATAATAGAGAATATGTTAACTATTTTCCAAAAAATGCTCAAGTTTAGCTTATTATAGAAGCATAGTGTTATGAGCAATTGGTTCAGTTTTAGGGATAAAAATATATTCTCACTTAAACAGTAAGAATATGGTAACACGCTGCACCACTTGTTGTCAATGCTCCTCAATAAATAAAGCTAAGTAAAGCAATCACCTAAATTTGTCTTCATCTCTGTCATCCTTCAGTGTTTCAAACAAACACTTCAGAAATGAAGAGATGAGGACGCTCGTATTTGGAGACAGCTTTATCATCTTCCTCAAGCTCACCTGAAGGTTAATCTAGGAGTTAAAGGTCTGATACACCGTTAAGCATTAGGTCATTACAAATGCAAAAAAATGCTTCTGCGTGATGTTTTTTTTTTATTTTATTTTATTTTTTTTACTACAATACTCAAATGGTCGAAATAAAGCAAGGAAAAATTAGGGTATGATATTTTCTTTTCATTTTTTGTTATTCTGCATCTCAGATATCCCGTGAACAAGCAGTGAACTGAGCTTCAATAAAGCCATCCAACATCAACGTTGTGTTTGGCTGGAAAGTTGGTAATAAAACTTAATACGCTGATAATTCTGGCACTTTAGGGGTGATGTAGGACTAAAAATTACATGAAATACCGTACAAAATTAAGGTTGTGTGCTTGTGGGGACTGCATTACCTGTAAAGAACAAAAAGTCGAAAGCAGTAACATTCTTGTACCAGTTAAAAGTCAATTCTTCACATGGCTGAGTGCCTGAAATAGCTCCAAAACTAACCCCGGGCACATCAGCTGCAATAGACTCTTTATATGAAATGTATCTGCAAGATGTGTGATAAAGCAAGGGGAAAAAAGGCATCAATAGCAAATGATTCTCCGGAGACAGAAGGGTGATTTCCATCAGGTCTGCCACTAAAATCACACAGAGGACAGCTCGAGCTCAAACCGATCATTTAGGAAGACTTATGTTGCAGAAAATGCATGAAAATACTGTGATCTGCTTTCCCAGACTTTACCGTGCTTCTCTGTCAGTAATTCAGATTTATTAAACAATTTCTCACGACTGTTTGACTCTGTGTCAACACTACCAAACTCTTCAGCGGTGCTCAAACCGTTACGTTGCCGTTCCTGGTTTTAATCATTTTTGGACGCCTTCCACTTCCTGCCTGAAAAGTGAAACAGCTTAGGAATGTCATTCTTTGAAAAGAAAACAGAGAGGATCCACAGAGGAAGTCCTCCCACAGTCCTCTGGTCTCCACACAAACACAAACACACACACACGCATACACCTCTGCACACACACATTCTCACACCCACACGTCAAACTCTCCCACACAGTCAAACAGGCGCATGTGTGCAACACAACCAGACTCTCTACACACACTTCTCACTTACAGACACACACAGATTCATGCTCTCTTACACACACACACACACACACACACACACACACAGAAAGACTGAAAGCTGCAACAGGCCTTGCTGGGAAACATCAGACACCCAGGGAGGAAGGAGGACAGGCTTTTCCCACATTTAGACTCCATGGATACTTCAGATGTCAGGTTAAAAATAGAGCCAATGTTAATCAAACCAGAACTGAATCAACCACATCAACAATCCCGTTTGCTCTGCGCTGTTACACTTCACCACAGTGTATTAGTGATGAAGCATTATCAGAATTTCTATTGGATTTTTTTTTTTTTTTTTTTTTTTTTTCATAAGATTGTGATCATCTGTCTAAATATGGCACAAATGTGGTTTACAACTATGGGAAGTCGAGCAATTTCCCAAACAGTGACGTTATAAGTACTAAGAGTCACACCTCCTATTACATCATTCCTTCTGTTCTCTGCAGAATAAAATAATTTATTATGGGCTTTATGCTGCGTGAAACTTACAGAAATGTAGATTTGTGTTTATGCCATATTGTGTGTCTACGTAGGCTGCCGACTTCACACATGCAGGCAGCAGAGTTCTGCATTTTTGGTTCACACATGGCCCAAAACATTGTGTCAGTCAAGCAACATCAGTTTTTAATTTGTATTTTAAAGCGCCAGCAGAAAGTTTTCAGACCCTTTGATGTTTTCCACATCATGTTTCAGACTTGTCTGAAAATTTATTGAAAATAATAAAAAGTAAAAGACTGATATATCCCAATTTGAGATATTTATCTGAATTCTCATCATCAATCATCAATACCCAACTGAATTTAATTGTCTTGTAGTTGATAGTTTGTGGGTCAGATTAAAACCAAGGCGTACAGGCCCAAAGACAGCAGGTTGTCCTTTAACAAAACAAGAATAAACAAAAAAGCAAACAATTAAGAGGTGAATATATATTAATACAATTCAGTTAAATAATAGAAAGTATAAACCAGAGGCACTCTTTGGGTTGTTTACTGAAAGCCAGTCACGTCTGGCAACCCAGCCAAACCCCAAAATACAGTCACGCACAGACAGGAAAAAAAAAAAAAAAACAGAGTAACAGAACCAAAACATAGGTATGATGCATGAAACTAAGTGAAAAACAAAACGGCAGGAAGCAAAAAAACTAAATTCACAAAAAAAAAGTTTATGTGTACTAAAACTAGCAAGGTTTTTGCACACAAAAAAATGTAGAAACTGATTTACAAACAGTGTGCATCGAGGAATGTGTCTTTCATAAGCGCAAGATAGCATGTCTGCATCCACTTAGTAGGTCTGTTGCAATGAATATGCAATATGTGGCATTCATACGCTATTCTGCGTGTGTTGTGAGAAGAAAATGTAAATATATCAATTTAGCACCCGCAATGTAATCTATCAAATCTGGGAGCAATAATTCTCATAGAAACTGCTCCTATCTTTAACACATTTCAAAAGCATGTACAGTCTGTGTGTGTAATTTTGCACGTGGCTGAGGTTATCTTCACCTGCAGAGGTGGTCCTGGCTAGTTTTGTGCCCTGGGCAAACCACCCAACATGCATCACAAAGCTTACAAAATATCATGTCAGTGTATCCTGACATCACATGAATGTCATATAAGTTATTTAAGTTAGCATAGACCCATGCATAGCAATTAAAAACTCCAGTCAGGACGTACGATTGTTTACAGAAAATTCCCAGACTAACGTGAACTTTCCCTTGTTGCGTTGCAAACACAAACTATAATATTCTGTGGCTAAGTAGCAACATATTAACAAGAGGATAATAAAAAAGTGTTTCATTCCATGTAAAATAACGTCACTCATAGCGACCTGCATACCTTTATCTTTAGAGCGTTTCTCGTCTTTTCTTCTCTTTCTGAACCGGGCGCCTCATGGTTTCTTTAGTCTTTTGCCTATTATACCAGCCTTAGACTCGACTTAACGTCACCTTTCCATCCATCAAACACCCAGATCTGACACTGATGTCAAACTCACGTTAATGCAGGCAGATCTGTGTTTTCTTTTTCTTTTTTTCCTCTTTTTTTTAAAAAACATTTTCACACAATGAATGTAACATTATGCACACATGTTAATTTTTGAATGAAATATAAATATATATAATATATTTGGATGCAGTAGTCTGTGTGTGGGGGATGATAAGAGTTCAGTCTGCCCCCTCCTCGCTTTTCCTCCGTGATTGAGAAAAACCTGCTCACAACCTCTGCAGTTACACGTTGATCCTCCCTCTCGCCTCCTCCCTGCCTTTTCTTCTGAGACACACACAACCTGTACAGGCCTACATGACTCTCAGCAGCAAGTGAACATGTTAGTAGTGCGTCTAGCATCCAGCGCTTATTAACTTGACATAGAAATGTGCAGTATTAGTCTGGAGAACAGCTTATTTTTATTATTTATTTATTTATTTATTTTTTTAGAAATAAATAAATAAAATTGATTGATTGATTGAGTGATACGTTTTAGCTAAACTACAACTCAAAGAAAACTACCAAGAAAACACAGTAGTATGAAACTCCTGGAGTCTGGACCTGAACCCTACAGAACATAATGGGAGAAACCTGAAAGTGACTGTGGACTGACACGCCCCTGTTCAGCCTGACTGAGCTTGGATCGTTTTGCCAAGAAGACTAGGAGGATGCCAAACTTTGAGGTTCATTCCCCAGAGGAGAGCAGGGTGCTGCCGCTGCCAACAATATGGAAAACTTGAAAGGGTCTAAAATCGTTTTGTTGGCAATTTATCTTTGTAAAAAGAAAAAAAAAAAAAAGAGCCATTGCATGATTTTAATATTGTAGAGCTGACAAAATCAACACTGCGGGGTATAGGCTGACGTTTATATCTACAAATTAATTTGCTGTAACTATTTACAGAAAGACATGAAGCAGCATTACATTTCTAAATCATCAGATTGGACTTTAAACATGAAAAGTTCTCCATTCATTCTTGTCTTCTTATATTTAGTCATTGTGGCACATTGTTGCTTTTTTTCAGTGACGATCTAGTCCAGATTAGTTTACCCTGATAGGATGTACTCCTGCTAATGGGTGTTAGCATCACCTTAAAGCATCAAGAGCACATCTACATTATTTTATTTGTGTTGCAATGTCAGTGTTTGGATTGGTTTGTCGAAACTGAAACTGCATGTATTTTGACAGTATGCAGACAGTGACTCATTTCAAAAGTCTTTGTTCTTCATTGTTTTCTGAGTCTGAAGTATCTTTTCTGTCAACATTGGGCTTCATATTGATGCCATGTGCACATATTTTTTTTACCAGTGACCTGTTCACCACACCCTTTGCTCTGCTGAGCACTTCCAGCCTTACAAAATTTCTTGCTGCAGGCCACGATGATTATAAAATCTATGAAAGAGGAGAGCTTTGTCATTGTTCTCAGCAGGCATTTCATTTCAAGCCGCTGACCTTCCAGTCACGAGGCTGTCGCTACAACTTTTAGGCAACCCTTGCTGCCATTATGCAAAATTATCTCATTTCACATTTGTTCACTTCTTCAGCCAGCACCGATGGTCTGATCGTGTCACTGTCTCCAAATAAAAACCCGTCTGGCCTTTTTACATGTTCTCCCTGCTGCCTAACTCTTCCCTGTTCTTGGCACCCAGTCATGTCTAATTTAGTTCAAGTCCTATAAGGGTGAAGTCCTGCAAAAACACATGGAAACCAGATAATTAGACAAGTAAAACACACGGAGCAAAGATGGTTAAAAGAGATGTGATGCAGCTGTAAAACCTACCTTTATATTAGGGGTGAGACTTTAACACATTAATTACGATTAAGTTATTACACATTTATTTGCAGAACCTTTGTCGGAGCACAATTTACTGGTACGCCAAATACAGTGATGCGCACGGTATCTCCTTACCTTATCTTAGTGACACTGGTGCCATTTTTAGCACTATTTTGACCCTTCAGTGAGTCTATTTAAAAACAAAGCGAGTATAAAAAGGTTTAGGGTCTTTTTCTGGTGGTATCAGGGACTTTTGGTGAATAACATTAAGGGCACATTCACATCAGCCTTTTTGATCCGACTCCTAGTCTGTTTGCTCAGAAAGTCCGCTTCCTTTGGGAAGCTGTGAATGCGTCGATAAAATGCTAGTTTGGACCAAATTAGTGGACTTGGTCCATCAATAAACGCAAGTCTTGGCGCGTTTCAAGCGGACCAAATACAAGAAGCGGGCTAAAAAAAAAAGTTACTTCCTGCATCTGACGTAGTATTGCATTGTGGCTAAATACATAGCAATTATTGTGTTAAGAGTTAGCTGCCTCATCTGTTGTTCACACTGCGTCCATTGTTGCAGTGTAGTACTGCAGTATACTTGCATAAGACAAAATAAAAAACCATGAGCAAGTGAAACTGAAACTGGAGAAGTTCCAAGGCCTCAAGGAAGAACTGGAGAAGGCCTGGAGGGTGAAAGCAACAGTAGTACCCATAGTGATTGGAGACACCGGGGGCCGTGTCCCCCACACTGGAGAAGTGGCTCCAACAGATACGTGGTGAAACATCAGACATCTCCGTCCAGAAAAGTGTAGTCCTAGGAACAGCTAAGATACTGCGTAGGACCCTCAAGCTCCCAGGACTCCGGTAGAGAACCCGAGCTTGGGAGATGAACAGCCACCCGTCCTACCCTGGGGAGATGGGAGGGGTGGGTGAGAAAGGAGTTTTGTTTTTGTTTTGTTTTTTTAATGTATATATTTTAATACATGCTTATATGGATTTATTATCAAAAGTCTACTTAGGAAATTAACCACATGTTGCTCATTGAATGAAAAAAAGACCAAAAAAATGTTTATTTAATCAGAAATTCATTTTTGTAGAGTAAATAGCCAAATATATCTAGGAATATGTGTAGTAGGCTACATCACCAAATTTTAGGACTCCTCCATAGAAAACAGACGAAGTAGACTGTAAGTCTCCGCAAACAATCTGTACTTTTTGTTTACTATGTCAAATCTGAAATACTTCAATAATCAATCAATCAATCAATCAGTCTCTATTAATAAGGTTTTTTTTTTTAACCTTGCAAAACACTTCAGTGTGTAAAAACATGTGTGACCCGCAAGTCACACATATACATTACATGTTCACACGCACACATGTACGCAAACACCCACATGTGTATAAAGCTATGTCCCAAAAGTGCTATCCTAACCTTCACCAGCTGCATCAGGGAAACGGCAACACTGGAAATAAAAAATGTGTGCAATATGACAAGAATGGACATAGATAAATAACTAAATAAATGAATATAGCAAAATAAATAAATCAGTCCAAAATAAATGTTTAGACTTATTTTCTTGGTCATCAGTCTGGTTCCGGGCTCACAGCTCAGAACCTGTTATGGTGCGGAGTCCTACATGACATGGACAAACTGCATTTGTTATGACTACATTAATGCAGAATGATAAACAGCTGCTATCAAGACATCTTTCGAAAGGCAGCGCTTGCTTATTTCAGCAAGACAAACCACATTCTGCCGTATTACAGCAGCAGGGCTCTGTCATTGGGTCTGAATGCAAAAATAAGCTGCCTGCAGAAAACATTTGCAGCTCTACAAAATAACTGCTGAGCAGCTGAATGCAAATCCTTTTGTGTTCAAAATGAGAATAGTTTGGTTCCTGAATCTTTGGTTCCCAGTTATGGCATTGTTAAAAGCAAATGTGTTGGACAAAATGCTGATATACAGTGTTTTCTCTTTTTTTCTTCATCTTTTCCCATAAGTGAATCCCTTCATATCCTCCACATTCTCTCCTCGCTTGTGTATTTACTTATTCAGTGGGCAGAACCTCTAAATCAGATTTATGTAGTTGCAGATGTCACCTCAGTGCACCAAGCGAAGAGACACCAAGGCGCATTAAGAATGGCCCAGGGGAAAGATGCACCGCCCTCTCGGGTCACTGAGAATTATTGCAGGAATGATCATTTAGCTTTTATTCTATGTTGGGATCTAAATATATTAACATGTTGCTTCTTATGAATGCTTCAGTTGTGGACATGAGAAAATTCCTGCAGCAATAAATTCATTCAAATAATATTAATTCTTAGGCGCCACCTTTGTCTCAGGTGTCAGGGTCCTTAATTGATGGGGTGACAGAAGAATCAGAATCTGAAAGCAGAGCTGTTGCTACTCTTAAAAAACAGATGATAAATTTAGCCTCCCATATGGCAGCAGCATCTGGTATTATCAGACCGTTCGAGTACACGACTCAGCAGAGAGGCCTGTTGCTCGATGACGCGATTGTGTCTCTGCGTTTGAAATGCCAAAGATTATCTGTGGCTCCGTGTTGAGATGTGTACCTCATTGATGTAACGTTTTACAGATGGTGTAGTAGCTGCTGTGTGTTCAGCTCAGAGGAGGAGAGGGAGAGAGCGAGAGCAAAGCACCGTAATCTCCTGATGTGTGATGACAGGTAGTCTCAAAGCAAAGCCTTTACACGCCGTACCTGCAGCGCCGCTCGGTTTGATGGGAGATCAGTGGAGCTGTCGACTCTGCTAACAGCTGGGCTGAGCAACAAATCCATAGAAAAGGCGCAGGAGACAAACACAAACCTCACACGCAGACACATGAAAGCCTGCAGAGTACATGGAAACAAAATGTCTGGTTGGCAGAGAATAAAACTGCCTGACACACCTAGGACTTCACAAACAGCAGTTTAGGTTTCAGCTCCATTGCTCTTCCTCCATCTTTATACAATATCAAATTGAATCCATTTTCACATCTGTTTATGTTCAGCTCAGAGGCTGAGAGGTTTCTTTGGAGGCGCCTTTGAAACATAACTCCACCAATCCTACATTGCATTCTTGTAACACTTCTGAATTCCCACTGGACAGTTTAGAGAAAACTATAAAAATCAATGCAAGAGAAGCATTATTTCTTTTTCAATTGTTTATAATCTTCCTTCATTAGAAGCTTACCTTACATCTACATCTGCTGAACTACCATAACGCCAGCGGATATCTTCATAATGAATGTCAGATATCAGGACCGAGATCGGGCAGCAGTCATTGCTTAAATGGAATTAGACAAACCTATCAGCAAGCAAAAAGTCGATTTGTCTTTTTTAATACAATAACAGAGTGATTATGTGTAATACGGTTAAAAATGAGAGTACTGTAGTCGTATCCTTGATCCACCCTTGATTCCAGCAAGAAGTGGTTGCTTCTAATCAGAAAAGAGTCACTAACAATCAATGAGATTGATTGTCATCAGAAAACATCCTGCCAACATAATCACACACCAGTCTGATTTCTCAGCAGATGAACAGGCTGTTCCAGTTATCTGAATTTGTGAGGATCCTTAACCTTAGCACATCAGTTGCTGTGAACTGTAAAATGTGTTTTTTTCTTCAAAGAAATCAACCTTTTACTACACACAGCACCTGTTCCGTTGCACTGTTAGGTTCAGCTGGTTGATTAACAAGGATTGTCATAACCCTAACCCTACAATTATATGTCGGGACCCTGTGATGGACTGGTGACCTGTCCATGGTTTACCCTGCCTCTTTCCCAATGATTGCTGGGATAGGCTCCAGATTCGTGCGACCTGTAATTGGACTAAGTGGTTAAGAAGATGGATGGATGGATGGATGGATGGATGGATGGATGGATGGATGGATGGGACTGGATTTATGGTTTACAATCAATGATTTGAAAAAGAGGAGATGATAGAAAGGTAAGTACATAAAATATTGTTGGTTTTAACTCTAGTATGCAGAATACCATTTCTGAATGCACAATACATTGCTCCTATGAAGCAGATATGTACAGCAGCATAAAAACAACATTAGGGGCCACTTCTGTCAGAAACAAGAAACTGAGGTTATAATTCACAAAGACAATGAACATGGAAAAACGTTGCCTTGTCTGATGAGCATCATTTGCCTGAAAAAAAAAAAAAAAGCTTTTAGAGATGACCGATATTATCGGCATAGTATTGACTGATATTGACATTAAAATGCAATATTGCGAATTAAATTATTACACCAAATTATTGGTATAATTTTTTTTGTATTTTTATAATTACAAAACCTTTACCCAATGTGCAGATATTTTATATCAAACAATTCAGCTCCGTCTTCTCTAACTCAGTATAACAAATTATAAGAAATGCCATGTATATTTGTTTGGCATAACCAAAAACATCAGTGTCAGTTGATATCAGTATTGGAAATTAAGAGTTGGTTACAAAATGGTTACATTAGATATCAGTAAGAAAGCCAACATAGAACATCCATATTTGCTGTATTTGATACAGTAGGTGTTCTTAAACCAATGTCTTCAAGGGTTTTTACCAGTTCATTTTAGATAATTTTAAGTACAGCATTAGCATCCTACATGCACATTGTCAGGATCATTTCTGCCTGGCACCTGCACACACACACACACACACACACACACACACACACACACACACACACACACACACACACACACACTCCAGTATCACTTCTTCAGTGCACTGAATGAATAAAACACATAAAGAACCAGTACATGCCTACATCAGGATGTTTGGTGTCCTGTAATTATTCAAAGTTATTCTGGATATTGTCCACACTATTACTACTATACTAAAAACATACAAACTTAATCAAAAAACAAATTTGAATGACAGAGTTAAAAAAAATTTCTGAAGTCAGACTTGATCTAAATTAAATCAGTTTGATTTCAACTAAAAATACAAAAGAAAACTTGAACTACACATCTTCCACGTTCATGTATTAAATATTTCTGTTGAAAATCTATACAAATCGGAATTTGTAAAGAACAAAATAACAAGAAGGATCAATGGACATAACAGAATATTAACCCATGGATGTTCTGGATTCAGAATCATTCTACAAATAAACGTGGAAAGATCAAATCAGTCACTGACCCAACCTCTGTGAATATTCCATGAGACAATCCAAAATGAGATTCAGGAGTGTGTGTGTGGTCTCTAAGTATGTGTATGCACTTCCTACAACATCTGGGCATGCTCTTAATGACACCATTGATGTTCTCCAGAGGAATCTCCTCCCAGACCGGGATCAGAGCATCTGTCAACCCCTGGATAGTCTGTGATGTGGTGGCAGTCGATAGGATGAGACATGATGTTGCAGAGTTACTGGACTGGATTCAGGTCTGGTGAATGGGCAGGCCAGTCTATAGAATAATACCTTTGACATGCAGGAACTGCTGACACACTCCAGCCACAAGAGGCTGAAGCAACCCAGGTTACGCTGGAGCAGCATATGGTCTGAAAATGGGTAGGAGAGTTTCATCATGTAAACTAATGTCAATGGTTATACCTCAGGCTAGCACATGGAGGTCTGTATGTCTCTCAGACTTCAATAATACGTCAGACTGAAAAGTTGAAGTTGAACTAAGATGAGGTTAGAGATGTACATAGTTTTTCTACTTACCATATTTTTTGGGTGCACCACGTTATTGGGCGCATGCTAAAACAAAAGTAAAACAAAGTAACAAAAGCAAAACAGTGAGTTTGGTTGAACTTGATAAAACTATGGTACATATTTAAAAATGCACACATTATTATCTCATCAATCTGTTGTCACAAATCCATCAAAGTCCTCATCTTCTGTATCTGAACTGAACAGCTGGACAATTTCACCATCAAGCATACTGAGTTCTCTCGTCATTGTCAGAGTCGGACTTGTTGCTGGGTGGCTGTTCAGCAACAATACCGGCATTTGCGAAAGCTCGGTCAACAGTCAGTGGAGATACCTTAGCCCAGGCATCCACATTTCATTTACATATGGTGGCATAACTCACCCGACGCTGCCTCTCAGTCTTCATAAAGGTGTGTTCGCCATCTCTCATCCATTGCTCCCATGACACTCGCAACTTCACTTTAAACGTCCTGTTTACACCAGTGTCCAGTAGTTCTTTTAATAATCCTCCCGGAATGATAGCAATTCCCAAATTCATTTGCTTCACTTGATTTTTCTTAGTAGATTTTGGAACTCAGTGCACACATAAGGCCCACCATCAATATTTTAGAAAATGAAAGGCTTATAAGTGTTTCTTATGGTGCGGAAAATATGGTTGTGCACTTCAAAGCATTTATGCACTTTTCACATTTCTCATCCATCCATCCATCCATCCATCCATCCACCCATCCACCCATCCATCCATTTTTGATACCTGATTTCACCAATTGAAGGGTGCAGGGGACCTCAAGCCTATCTCACCTTCCCTCAGGTGAAAGGTGGACCCATTGAGGTATTGAACCATTGCTCTCACAATGTACATCAGCTGCTGTGCGTAAGGCACTAAATTAGGGTAATACTCAATCATTACCATGACATTTATATAATTATTGAAACATTCCAAATGGTGATGATGAGTGCAGGAAGACACAGACTGCTGTTCACTCTGATCAGGACAAAAGAAAAACAAGACAACACAGGCCTGCAAACAGCCGTCCTTTTTTCATACACACAAAATTCATTTTTGCTTGTGTATATGACACAATTCCTTAGAAGACTTGTAATGTGGCTGATTTTAGATGTAAAAATGACACTTTGGTCATTTCTCCAGAATATAAACCCATTATGCCAAAGAATGCATCTGTGATTTTGTACTTTGTGAAAGACTTTCGCAGAGTTATGTTAAATACAAGTTTTAACATAACTGCCTTTTAAGGGGTGTAAACCATTATCATTGTTTATCATAATTTCAAAATATGGAAAAATTATATAAATAAATAAATAAATAAAGTACAAAGTAAAGTAAGAAACTAAAGTTTTAGAGCAGGTCTTTGGAGGTGGACATTTCCATACATGACTTAAGAAGTAATATACAAGCTGGGGCCTGCAAGTTGCAAGTTGATAGAGATTTTTGTTTGAATTTGTTTTTTAAACCTTTAAGCCTTGAACCTTCTTAAGGTTCAAGGCTCTCCTTAAGGAGCAGCAAGTGTCACATCATTTCCATCAGCCAGGTCTGTTGTGACACTTCATGTTCCTGCAGCACCACCTTTCCCATCAGTGCATCAATCTGCTAATAATTTTCTACTCGAACATGTCCAAATTAAATGAATCCAGAGTCGAGGTGCGGTATCCACCTTACACCTCTCGCTTTCGAAGGGCACTTTTTTTCCCACCTTCTTCGCCTTCCTCCTCCTTCGAAAAGCAGATCATAAAATCTGTTGACAGTCTTGACAGACTCGCTAAGAAAACGGAGTTCATTATCAAAGTCATTGCTTAAAGGTTATTCACTCCCCTTCTTGGAGACAGAGGCTTGTCCGCAAAGTGACATGTTAATGGTTAATGTTGCACATCACACCATGAAGAAGAGGAGCAGCACTAAGGGAAAGGGGAGGGAACGCGGTTGGAAAAGATGCAGTGTGAAATAATTCCAGACATGTTTGGGAAATCTTGTCACCTAATAACACCAGCAGGAGAGGAGGAGACATGATGGATAGATAACATTGGATGCCTCCTGTGAGATGTGTCACTCACATCTTTGTGCATCTTTGCTTTTAACCCTCACATACACATCCGTGTGTTTGTTTCTTATGTGAAGCAGCGGACAAAGAAATAAACGAGGATGGATGTGAGTGAAAAGGAAACTGTTTGAAAAGTCTGTAGCATAAATGCCATCCTCCTCTGTTAGGAAGGAATTAGAAAAGGTCCCTTGGGGAAGCACCTTCTGTCTTTGTAGTGATGATTTATAAAATCCTCTACACACAAGGGTGCTTTTAAGAAAAGAGAGGCCACTTTCCATGCTCTGTTAGGGCAGCTTCTTCAACTTTCACATGAGAAAAGTGAGAGGATGCGAAACTTCCTCATAATGAATGGACGCCTCATATCCACTTTAGGGGAACATCCTTTTCTCATTATATCGCAATAAATTTAACTGGATGTGGCCTATATTTAGTGTGCTCCTGATCTCGGCCCAGAGATATGCGCCTCCCAACTCATGATTCCTCCCTCATCTTCATTTTGGCACTGCATCACATTTGCCCTAAGACAAATCTTTTCCTAAGTGGAAATGAAAATTCTTCTTCTCCAAATCATGGTATCAGACAGCGGGGGTTGTTGGCTTACACTTCAGATAAGCTTAGGTGGAAGAATGGATGCTCTGACTCACAGTTTTTGAGTTGGATTTTAAACAGCGCAGCATTTGGGAAGATCTCTGAAGGATGGCAGCTGCAATTAACTGTGGCCAATGTGCAGAAACTCGTAAATAAGGTCTGATTGGCATGGAGAGTGTGTTAAAACTGGAAAGTCAAAACACTGTAATTAGAAACTGAGAGAAAAGAAATATATGATCCCAGAGAAGCGAAAGAGACAGAAATAAACTTTAGATGACAGTTCCTTTGTCTGTTTTGCAAAAAAACTTTCTGAAAGTGTCTCTTAGTTTGTTGTCCAGATTTCAGGTTGTTGAACATTAAAGCCCATTTGAAATCCAACACCCCCCCCCCTCCTTCCTTGTGTCTTCTCAGGAAACTGGTGACTTCTACATCCGCCTCCCTACAAGGTTGCTGTGACCTAAAGTCGGTATTATTTGTAAATGTGCCAGTCGTTTGACATGTCCAGATGGGATTCAGCAACCATACCTTCAGATGCTTGAACTACTCACACTTTTTTTTTCTAAAATCTAGAGGACTTTCCCATTGAATGATCTAAACAAGCAAAGTTAATCTGACATTCAGTGTTTTGTCTAATTCTGTTATTTCCTGCTGAGAAACTAGTACGAAAGAAAGTATCATTAACCCTGTGTGTAAATGATACTTTCTATACGCAGTATGAATGTCAAATCACTCCACATTATCTGCCCCTGCACTAAAATGCTAGAATTCAATGCTTAAATGCTAAAATCCAATAAAGGGTCCTGCATTTAGGGCTGAAAGAGTGTGCACTGCTCACATTTTCTTTACAAAAATAGAAGAAATGACAGCAACTTCTCACATGTACGCTGAAACTTACAACTTGCATTCAAAATAGCATTAGAGCGAGCATGTTTACTGCTTGTAACTTAGCTAGCAGCTCTGTGGCTTATGTGCATCATTAGCAGTACACCATTTCTTTATGTTGTAGCTTACAAAATCAAAATACATCTTGTTGCTTGTTGTACATCTACGCACTGATGGAAAAGACTGCACAACAGGTAAATTCTGAAGTATTCTGGCAGATTGTGGCTCATATGTAAAAAAAAACAAAAAAAAACATGCTAGCTAAAATAGTAGCAACAGTAAAAAAAAAAAAATAAAAAAAAAAAGAACATGCTAGCTAAAATAGTAGCAACAGTAAAAAAAAAAAAAAAAAAAAAAAAAAAAAAAGAAAAAACATGCTGGCTAAAATAGTAGCAACAGTAAAGAAAAAAAAAAAAACAAAACATGCTAGCTAAAAATAGTAGCAGTGAAAAAAGGAACATGCTAGCTAAAATATGAGCAACAGTGGAGATCTATATATTTCAACTAAAGCTAGCTAATGTTCTTAAAGTTATTATGCAACCTTCTAAAACTAGAATGGAGTTAGTTAGAAACCATGTTTGTACATAGGAAATTTAAAGAGCCATAAAAAGGCAAACATTTTGGAAATGGGCCTGCAGTTGTGTTAGTCTGTAGGGTGAAATCCCATATTACGGTACCGCATATGTATATATCTATGAGTGGTTTCAAAACAAACTGCAGCATGCTCATGTTAATGAAGGAACACGTCACTCAGAGTAACGGTGTGGCTTACTGATGTTTCTTTAATAGTTTCTGCACAGCCATAGAGCTTTCTATAGATACACAGTAATTACTGGTTTGAAAATCATGACATTTGTTGACAGTTTAGAAAAAAATTAAACATAAAAAAAACAAAGGGTCAGACTTAAAATTTGAATAAAAAACAAATGTCAGCAAGTGAAGTAGAACCAGTTTTGTTGGCTCTTTAGAGTAACTTGAATCTCCAGCAGATCTGCGGTTTTACTGCGTACCGGTGCTTTGTTTCTTTCCATGATGAAACAGCCTCTAAAACAGCAGACGTTGATGGGACTAATGAACTTCTTTTGTGGTGAGGAGCTCTTTAAATCAGGGTGTGGCGCGATTCACCGCAGATTTTTTACAGACTGACAGCGATGACGTTACTTAAGTGAAATCATTTAATCAACCCCCATCACATGAGTGGTGAACATTGTTCGCTGGCAGATATTTGATTTTGATTAAGAAGCCAAAATTGGCAAAGTGAAAAAGAGGAAAAAAAAAAGAGAGCGAAGTCCCTGCTGAGACACAAACAATCTTCCCATATGCAGCCCCTCAAAAGAAGACCAAAACAATATTTGGTTCCCACAGCATTTATTCATCCTGTTATACATCAGAAAGTTGTCATCAACATTTCCCTGATATAAATCAGTGCCAGGATCACAGAGGAGAGGAGGAGGAGGAGAGGCTTAAAGGGCTGAGCACTCTTAAATCTAACAAAATCTAACACTTGAATCGTGGTCGTTCTGGCAGCCTGGGGGCACAGCGGCGGGCTCCAGGCGTCAAGGCGCCACCTCAAATTCTCTGCTGTGGTCGGGTGCAGTCTCTCCCCACATGGCACTCATTTCTGGCTGCTGAGTTTCAGCGTGAGAGCCTTCTGCCTTTCCAGCGGTGGAGGAGATGCCTGAACAATTACGCTGGTAATTAGGGGAGGGTGGATCTCCGCTCTGGCACGGCCAAACCGAACAAGGGCCCACGCCAGTGATCAAATGACGTACATCTTCGAGCAGTGAGGACGGAACCCTGCCATGGATGAAATGAATAATTTACAGCTGGGGCAGCATTTGTGTTAACTGCAGCTCACTTCTGTGGAATTGCTGGGCAGAAAGCACACCAAATAAGTTGAAAGGGAGGAGAAGAAAAGAATAGTGTGGCGCCAACAATCATCAAACGCTCAGATAGAAGTGACATGTCTCACACCCGCTCTCATTGTGGGGTTCAAGAAGACTTCTTTTTATTTTTGTTTCTTATTTGAGGAGGCAAAATCGTGTCATTAATGCAATTTTTCAGTGGCTTTGGCTGAAGCGTCGTTGTCTGACAGACAAAAAGGTTTGCTGATAAGCTAGCTTAAACGACAGATTCTGTCTTTATTGTGCACACGTTGTTATTAGCTCATTTTTTCCCTGCAGTTACGTGGAGAAGTCAACTTATTAAGCTTAGCCCAGACTGGCTGACGGCCGTTCAGACTTAAAGAAAAAAAAAAAAAAAAAATGAAAACCATCCTTGGATCTTCCAACTGCGTAAAATCTGTGCCACGAACTTACTCTTTACACGCTTCCTTTTCCCAGTCCTTCCTCCTCTACTTGCTCTTTCTCAAGAACAAGGAAGTTTATTTTTTTCCTTTGCTTCTGCTGTAATCTGCCAATTGATAGACTGAAGTAGCTCCTCCTGCCACTTCCATTTGCTTTTAATGTAGCATTAACTTGTAAAGGAGCTGTTGCAGAAGCGCTTCCTTGTGTTGCTTTCATGCTTTCTGGATGCAAAGTGTCAGCTAAACTCACCAAACATAAATGCAAAATGAAACAATTCTGCTCTGCCTTTTTCTTCGCTTGTCTCATTGATCCCCTTTTACAAGTTAGCAGACGAGAAACTTTGATCTTGACCCATTTCCTCCCAACAGCTTCTTTGTAAGCATCGGCGCTGCTGCAGTGAGACATGTCACTGTGCAGACATTTACAGCCATTTCAAAAATCCACTGGACAATGCAACGTGCGCTGCGTGGCCGCAAAAGCCCCAAACTGTCCAATTATCTCAGCCTTGTGCGCCGTTTCACCTAGAACAGACGAGACACTGATGCCCGTCATGCATTAAGAGGAATGTCTCTGTAATTCCCTGTTTGTCGAACCTCAAATTTGCCTGCTCTGTCTGACAGATTGAGAGGCGATTTGTTTGATAGCTTGGCTTTTTTGTTGCTGCAGATTTAACCTTACAGTTACTTTGATTTTGGTCACTGTAGTCTGCAGATTTTTCCTCAACATAAGCACAGATTTTCTTTGACAGCAGCTTTCTTTGACCTAAAATTACACAGGAAAAAAAAAAAAGCATAAAGACTTGGTGAAATCATCTGAGGGTGTGTCTTTTTAAAAGAACCAAAATACACTCCACCGTACGGCACCTGTGACCTGCAGTCTGTCACCATTTGCAGACGGCTTATCATTTTTTTTTTTTTCTGATTCCTCTGTGAGCAGATAAAGAGGGAATTGTGTCCTATTTCTTTGGAGAATAACCTCTTTATTTGCAATTAATCCTCACTCCTCTGAGCTCTGCCTTCAATTTAGTCGAAGAAGACATAGAAGGTTAGAGTTACTTAACCTGCGGGCCTTTGAAAAAGAAGTCACAGACACATGAACTCAACCTAGATTTCTTTAAATTGACATCACTGTTGCAAATAGAGAAGTGTTTTACAAGTGAAACGTAATAAAACGGCACAATTAAGCCATTACGCGTTTCTATAAAGTGAAATCTCCTCCTATAATTCCATCTAGGTGTAGATATTTCAAGAGAAACTGGGATAATGGGGAAAATGCTAAAGCTAAATTGGCAATTTTACATCATGCAGATTAATCACACTTGATGCAGTGCAGTTTAGGTGTGTGCACGGAGTGTGACTGCACCTTGCTAATGCCAGACAATGTGAGAATTTCCGAGAAGCTAGTGCTTTAACATCAAGTCAGTCAAATCCATCCTCATCCGGTGTTACTTAAACAGCTTTGTGCTGTTTAAACAGGTGACTAAAAACAAACGTGAGACTTTCATTTTTACCTTGACGGGGAAATGAATGAATATTCTCACATTTAGGTTAGGAGAATATAACAGCGCAGTTAAAAAGTATTGAATTGTTGAAATTTTTGCCAGCAATTTAGATGTTGCCTTAGAGATGTGCTTTGCATATGTTGGCTCAGGGTAACAAAATAAAGAGTTGGGAATGGCAGGAGGTTATCAGGAATAAACCTAAATAAGATTTAGTTGTATTTTGATTAATTTAGAATAATTTTGTAGGTCTTCTTAGATAGTCAACCATATTGGATTATTACATTCTTACAGCGAACCAAACTGGAAAAACTAAGTGCAAGCTCCAGATCAGGTCCTCATTTATTTATTTACATTTACCTCCACCAAGATTTGAATAGAAAAAGAAGAGAAAAAAAATATATATCAGGATAAGTTTATTTGGCTTCAGAGTGCAATTTTGCAGTTTAATATCACTAAACCCTACATGATGCTCCTTGAAGTTTTTAGAGCCAAACTTCCACAAGCCAGGTCTCCGTCCAAATGCATCATGAGATTTTAATGAAATTTTCCACCCACGAGTGTTGTTATATGAATTAGGTTTGATAAATGGAGGTGATGCTGATTCTCCAGCCAGATTAAGGCAGGGAAGGACAGCACAACAAGATGATAGTGAAAGAGTTGGAAATGAAGGAAACCAACCAAATAAAGTGGAAAAGAGGGAGAACACTGGAAAATGAAAACTGAGGCTTTTGATTAAGTTTCATTTTGTTTATTACGCTCTGAAACAGCCAAACTGTAAGTGTCAGTTCCTGCACCAGAAGAGGGAAAAAAAAAAAGGTTCCATGTTATTTATTGCTGGTTAATGTATAATTTCCTCCGTTTAAATGTATTTTTCAGAGCATTATTGGTTATGCAAACTGTCTTACGCATTTATTCTACATAGAATGTCCAATTAGAAACATTAAATGGGGTTTGTAGGTTAGTAAGGCACCTAGAGGGAAAAAATCCAGGTAATACGGTGACATGTTCTCACGTAATGAAAAGCTTTAAAAGGCACGAGTGAGACTAGAAACGAAACGGTGCACTGAAACCCGGAACAGTGGCTCATATCTGTGCAGGTTCACCTGCTTCCCATCAAACGTCCTGATATGGTGAAGATTAATTAAGGTTTTGTTCTGGAAAAGTGTGCTGTTTTCAGTCTTGTGTGTGCTTTGGAGTGCACAAACGTGTGTTTATGCTGGTGTTTTGGAAGAACACCTCCGCCTGGAGATATCCGAAGTCCTGTGAGACTGCAGTAGACTGATGGGTGGTGATGACAGTTTAAACAATCCGGGCAGTACTCCAAATTGATTAACATCAGTCTGCTGTGTGTGTGTATGTGTGTGTGTATTTGTGTGCATCTATTTGTGCGATTTAGTTGGAAGTGGAGTAATATAAGCAGTTGCTAAAGAAATAAGCCATCAATTGTACTTCTGTGAAGCGATAATTACTATAACCTATAAATTAGATTTAATTGACTTCCCCTAAAAAACTTGGCTGATTGGACACAGTCTGCAGCTTCGTAGAAACCTGCCGAACCAAGAGACGGCAGTAAGAAGTTACACAGCTTCAGGCAAAACAAACACTTTTTTTTCAACATATAAACACACTGTTTTCATATAATCTGTGAGGGACCAGTGTGCCGCTTTTGGCATGTCATCACAAAAATGAAATCATGTGCTCCATCCAAGCCTGTAAAGATAAATAAGGCGTTTTTTTTTTTTTGTTTTTTTTCCCCCTCTCAAATTTCTTGAAGAAACCTCACAAATGTAGCTCACTTTGCATTTTCCGCCACCCCTTTTTTTCTTTATCGCTCCTCAGAAATTTCCACTAAAATATTCAGGAGCATCCTCTAGCTGCCATATTTTCAGTTTTATTGTGCATGATATAAAGAGGAGCAATTATTTGATTTCAGAGTTATGAAAACATGTATGTTATGAGAAAACAAGCAAGTTAAGCTTTAATTGGTGCTATTTTTCATGCCGCTGGCAAGGTACTTACCTCTTTGGCACCTTTTTTCCCCTCATAAAATTACACATTCATATTCCTGAATGGAGATGGAAATTTCATTTTGCTTTATTCTGCCTTAATTGGAATGCATGGTGTTGTACCTGCAAACTATTCCATAAACATCCCCAACTCATTTATTTGAATCTACAGTAATGCAACGATATTGCTTTTCAGTAATAGCGCTCATAATGTGGAAAAATTCTTTCAATTAATACAGTAAATTCTGGAGTTAACACACTTTACCCAGTCTATAGAAGATGTATTACATGTAAAAGCAGAATACACCGAGGAGTTTGCTTCATCTGCTGCCAAAAAGGAGACATAAACACACAGTTCTGCTGAATCTCATATTACTGATAATCATTTTTGGGTTCTCCTCTTCTGTTTCTGACCAAATCCATCCCAACTGGAAAACCCAAAGTGAAATCAAATTACACTCAGGACCGGATCTGGCAATCCAGATATATGTGTTTTCCACAGAGTGGAGTTATTAATGTCGAAGTTAAATGAAGGCTAAGTTTCAATTGTTTGTGGTGTAACAGACTCTTTCTCAACTCTATATTGAGCCGTTATGGCAACAATTTGAGGAAACAGATGTGGGATATATGAATCAAACTTTATTGATGCTTTGAAGGCTTTAATAACACACTACAGTTGATTAGACGTCCAATTTATTGACCCTGGAATTCAGATAAATACATTCTTTAGAAACCACAAGGAAGGCATGTCACTGTCTTGGATGCATCATGTACAATCCTTTCTGTAGAACTTAATTAAGCATCAAATAAATTGTTTTATTAGATTTATAATTACCCCCTTAAATACTTACACAAAATGGAAGCTGAAGGAAAATTTACTTGCAAAATTCTTCTTAAACATGGTGACAAAAATCTAAATTGTTACCCCTGAAAGTTTTCAAAAACATGTTTTTCTTATATTTTTTGTATTTTTAAGAGTCATTGTAACTCGACTTTATCTGCTGGATGGCTTTACTTAATAAATCTGTTTATTTAAAAGTCTGTTTCAAGGCCTGTGTAACTTTACATGAGGAACAGCTACTGTTTGTCAGCACAACGGGTTCAGAAGACTTCATGTTTTTTATTCTATCAGTAGAAGTGTCGAAATGGTCAGGGAAAAATTCCCAAGAGCATCTTCTCAAGATCCACAAATTGTTTTCTGTCCTAAAAGACTTTGAGCTAACAACTGCTGAGTTGCACGGAGAGCAGCGCGCATCAGCTTTTAGAGGCTGCGCGCCGATGTAGTTTCCACTGAGAGTCTCCGAAGAGCGAGTTTTCATTCCTGTGGGGGACATTGAGTGTTCTCATAGGATTTGTTGGGTAAAGTGCGGATGCATCATCCTCAGAGTCCCCCAGAGTCCCTCTGGAGTCCCTCTGGAGTCCCTCTGGAGTCCCTCTGGACTCTTGCAACCAGGAAGTCAATTTGTACACAGTTGTTTGCATGTGTTTAGGCACGCAAACACACACATGCAGACAATCATGCACATGCAAACGCATGCATCCATTCTGACATAAAAACGTTGGATTCAACGTAGATATGTCAAAAAGAAAATCCACAGAAACATTTCAATTTATTTTTTTTAAATGTCATCCTCATGCCGTAAGTCAAACTGCCTCCTTAAATGGGATGCCTGGTGGGCAAACGTGGTGAGGCAGGAAGTAAGTATTACCAAGCAGGAGCAATGATGATGAAGCTGTGATTATTGAAAATAAAAGAAATATTATTGTAGAAAAAGGATAGCTTGAGTTTTACATTTATTTATAAGGAGCATTGGTAATATGCATAATATGTAATCCAGATTTCAGAACAGCTGGTTTCACTGCAGATAGTGGAGGATTGCCTGACTGGTTTACTACCATCAAGCTGGTTGTTGTGTGACGACAACCTCCGGTGGTTAAAAGTGAAGCCTGTGCGGAAGTGCATAAAACTGCAGTTCCCCCTTCATCCACTAGGGGCTGTAAAACAGAGCAAATCCCTATAGACTCCCATGTTAAAAAGACCAACTTCACAGCAGAAATAAACATGTTTACAGCCTGGTTCAAAAATCCATTTTCAGTTTATAGGTCGGGTTTATCTTCATGACAACTATGGGGGCATGCATGCCCCTGTCAAGATGGCGATGGTAGGAACTGCCCATCGAGCGTCAATTCAGCTCTTCAGAAACCTACGGGTGACGTCACAGAGGCTCCGTCCATCTCTTTATGTGTGACAAACTCAGCCAATCAGCTTTTCCAGTAGGTTGCCCGGCTAGACACATGCCTGTTCATCCTTAGCAAGTAAAGGCTTACCGTTGGCCATATTGGTAGCTGGCTTTGATGAGGATACAACCTGTACCAGTTTATCTGTTGCCCTTATTCACTGTTAGCTTCAACATGACAGCTAACTGGAAAACTATTACTTAAAACCCAACAAGTTTACTGACCTGTGCTAATGTCACTATTTTAGACTTGAGACAAGCAGACCAGGAAGCCTGTCTTGGACATCCCTGATTGGCTAACACCAACTTGAGCAGATTTTAATGTATAAAATAGAAACAACTAACCTGATTCCACATTTGTCTAAACATAACGCCACCAGAAAATGACGTGCACTGCTTTCCACATAAGCATCAAACAACATCTCAGGTGAAGACCTGCTATTGATGCTAATTTTTAGCATAGCGCTATGTGTGTGTATGTTTTAATGAGCAGAATCCCCGTCCTGAATGTGGATTTTAAAGCAACAGATTAAGGCAACTTCCAGTTTATTCTGTGAAGTGGCTTCAACAAACATGAGGTGTTGGATGACTACATGTCACAATTGTTGAAAGCCCTCCTAAAGAGCAAAGTAAACCATTTAGGGTAAAATATCTGTGTGTTCTTTCCTTTGATTAGCAACTCTTTGAAATGGTATAATGCTGTGATTATGTGAAAGGCTCAGCGAGCATGTGGTTGGAGCTGAATATTTTTCCTGAGACACTGAGGGAAATGAAGAAAACGGGAGAGAGAACGAGAGATAAAGTCAGGGAAGGAGAAGGAGGAGGACTATTACAAGAAGAGAGCAAGCCCTCTTTGTACAGACACTGCGACGCCAGATGGCTTCTTCTAATAAATATTCAACCTTAACTCAGTTCCCATGTAACTTCTCCTTCTCCCTGCCTCTCGTTTTTGTACCGCTGCCAGCACACCCACACGTTTCTGGGCCAGCAAAATGATTACAGTAAAGCAAACAAAAAGGGAAAAAAAAAAAAAAAGAGGGGAGGCTCGGGGTGTTTGACAGAGGAAACGGGCCGACAGGGTCCTGTATACAGAGAGATAGGGTGGTAGTGTGTGCTGAGAGCTTGTGATTTTTTTTCTTTGTATTGGGGTAGGGAAAGAGAGAAGTGGGAGAAGGTGGGAGAAGAGGCGAACAGGGGGAAAAGTCCTCTGTGGTCGGAGCTGGTGTGATTGTTGGAGACGGAGCAGAGAAAGAGTCTGTTCTCAGGGTTGATTGTTTACCTACTGGGGAGAAGCTTTTCCAACATCCTCTGAAGTGGCCTGATTTGGAGAAAATGCCACATTCTACGATAAGAGCGCGCAACATACTTTGGCGTTGATGTGACGGGGTTACCTCCTGCGTCACTCACACCTTTCATTTTTTCAGTTTGTAACAAAGGCTGGAGTGCCTGTATAGTACAACAGCAGCTCACCTTGCAGGAGTGAACAGCAGAAACTGGTGAATACTTCAGGAGGAATCAACAGTTTACTGTATCCATCAAGACTTTACTTGTGACTCAGCTCAGAAGAAACACAAGACTGTAATAATAAAACCAGTAAGCTTAAAATAGTGACCATTTGCTTTATTTAACTCAGACCAGGAATTTTATGCATTGTGTTTTGCAATTGCAATTTGTCTCAGTACAATCCAATTAGAACTGCTTCAGTAAATAGCAAGTACAATCGTTTGTGTGTCCTAAAGGCTGCGTTGAACCAAAGGTTTCCACAAACTGTAGTGAAACACACAAATGGTCTGTCAAAATCTTACTTTATTTTCCTTATCTTTAAGCTACTAAGAGTATGCTGTATCCACTCAGACGTCTTCCTGGTTGGGTGAATGACTCACATTAATGAGTCATTGTAGCTTCATAAGCTGTTGGATCCATGTAACGTTTGGAGCAGGGAAAATATTGAAAACCTGCAGGGCAATTTACCTATGAGGAGTGACTTTTGAAACCCCTGCTTTAGGAATTGAACTTCTCCTGCTTTCTGTTCATCTTTGATTGCCTTCCAACAACAACAACAAGTCTTCTGCTAAGACTTACAGGTCTCATTCGTTTAACTGAGTACGTTAGCAGGACTTCTTAGCAGTGGAAGCAAATATAATGAGAAGATTACCACTCTGTGAAGGACTATGTAAACAGATCATTCACAATAGATTGTCTTCAGACCCTAAGACAACTGTCGGGAAAAACAGAATTTCTCTCATCAATATCTTTCCATAGCCTTGAAAACATGCAAAGTTCAGAAATTTGCATGTTTCTTCTCTGAGCCAAAGCTCATAAATGGTGCATTGATGAAGTTAAAGACTGTCCTGTGATCAGATGAGTCAGTTTTTGGGATTACTTTGTGAAATAATAGACACTAGGCCCTCCAGGCTGATGAAGAAAGGAGCTACCTGATTATTTTTTTTAGCACAAAGCTCATAAACCAGCATGCAGAATGCTCTAGTGATGATGGCAAAATTAATACAAGTTGAGAACGACATATACCATAAGCCAGATGACACTTTTTCACATAAGCTCTTATTTTTGTCAGGACAACAAATCCCATTCTGCAGGTAAAGCAACAGGACTCAGGAACTAAACTGGCCTGCCATTACTTCCAAAGCAAACCTCCCAGTCATCTTTGCTTCTTAAACCAAGGTGATCCCTTCCAGCTCAACCACAATCCCACAATCCCTTACTGTTGACCCCGTTCAGGATCACCTTCCATGACCACAACCCTTTCTGTCTGTCTCCGTGTGGGAGAAGTGAAGGTAAAACTTATGGCTGCAAGGCAAATGCGTTAGAATCCATCAAGCTTTACCATCATCAGCAGCTGCCATCTTTGTGCATGTTCCATCACCTCCAGCAAGGATGAGCCAAGAGATACCCTGACGACTGTCTTAACATTTTTTTTTCTACAAAAAAAATGTCATTATTAGAGAAAAAAATACACAGCCCACCCACCTTCCTCACATCGTCACCCTCCTTTTTTAAAAAAAAAAAAAAAAATAGTATTCACCGTGCCACATTTCAAGATTAGGCTGTGAAAAATTTGACAAATACCACCTGCATTTACAGGAAAATATTTCAGCATGTTTGTCTTGATGTGAAAATGATTGCTTTCTTTTTTCCCCCTCTACTCTAATGGATGGTAGCATTAGTAAGAAGAGTGAACATGTTTCTCAGGAAAATCAGAAGTGTGATATCTCTTTTTGGTGATAGACAGGTTGGAACGTCCGTCATTAGCTTCTCGGCTGTATAATGACCTTGTAATCACTTCAAATGGAAATCTGCCTCTTGAGGTGTGCGCCACTGTCACCGAGCTACCCTCCCTTAATTCTGCTCAACAAGAATCATTACTTAATCCCAGAGACCGAACAGCTCTCTCCTGACAATGTCATCTCACAGTGAGGCCGTAATCACTGGACCAAGGCCACCGCGGCTGCCGGGTCCCTGCAGTGCTATCATGGGAAAAGGCAAAACCAGGGCTTATCTTTCAACATGCGGATATGACAGGAGAGGAAGAGGGGGACTATACCGACAGCTCTGTCTCATATCCTGATTGAGTTTATGCTCCCTCAGTCGCTGGGGTGAACATCTACCTGAACCCGAACCAGAAAAGTTTGGCAGTGGTGACGTGGAGCGATGGGGGGAGTCTAGATAAACTCAACTTCCACATGAACAAAGAGGAAGTGGGGGGAAAAAAACATTTGAGGCCAGATAATGCCCGTGCTGAGCCCCATTAGGATTGAGGTATTATCCCCTGGTTGACTTTGGCTATGAGAAAATGTGGACCCCCCTTCCTTTGCTTTGCTGTTTCCCACTCATAACAGACCTGTTGGCCGTCGAGGTTTATCAAGCTCACAAATCTAAACAGGACAGGGGCCCTGACCGGGAGAGGGACTTGTACACAGGAAGGACCCTAATTCTCTCTGGATTAGAGACCAAGTTGCCATTTAGACAGCTGCTTGCTTGTAGTGTCCCTGCTTTCCATGTTCAGGTCTGTAATGTAAAGAACAATGCTTTCATTTTGGTTTTCAAAAATCCGGTGTCAAGAAGTCCCCTTTATTGAATCCAGCTAAACTAATGTTGCTACAGACCATCTTCTTTGACTTCTTTCCTCAAATATGCACATCCTCATGTTGTAGTGGTGATAACTAAGTCCTTATAGACTTCAGCAAGACCCCCGATGATTATAGAGACTGTTGTTTCTGGAAGGTCATGAGCCCTGATGGCTGTAAGTGTCCTCTAACTGAAGCATCACTTCAACAAGTCTCCGATCTGCTGCAGCACCATCATTTGTCTCTCTGGACGAAAGGCAAGAATGGAAAAATACACAACAGGTACTAGAAAAGTAGACTTAACCTTCCTCTGGTGGGTTTGCACTCAAGTATTGCCACGTGTAGGCAGGCAGATGTGTGGAATAAACAGAAACACTGGTTGACATGGGCTGGCTGGTTAATTCAGGTTGTATTACTATATTAATATCCTCTTAAAAAGAAATGAGCAGCAGTTGTTTTGACCTGAATGATTTACCTTCCTCACATGTTACAGAGGATTGCAGCAGTCGCTTTGTAATCACAAGGGCAGGACGAAACACAGAATGCTGATGTCTTATTTATCAGCTGCTAAGTGGGAGAACCCCACCTTAATGTCAAGGTAAGAAGGCTTTGATGGCTGAATTAATTCCTAATCTGTTGGCATGACGCCGCCAACACGGACAAAGACATGTTGGGTGGGGCGAGTGGGTGGCAGAAAGGGAGGGTGGGTTGCTTCCTTCTACTTCTGAGAGATTTCCTGAAGGCATGCAAAACACACTTACTACTTCTGTTGCTGATCCAAATCAGCTTTTTTCCCCCCCCTCCCAGACGTTGTGCCTCACAGCTACGTATGGGCAACGTCTTTCAACTGATTAATTCTGCTGTAAATTGGTCATAATGTGTGACCATCTCATGAAGTGCATTGCATTGGAGAAGAAAAGGCTGCCAACCGCAGTACTGTGGACACAAGTGTAGCCTCAAAGTTAGGTGTTATTTATACTGACTAGAGTGCTTTTAATTGTTTACTTTATTACATTGATTTCTCTGTTGCTTGTATTCGATATTTAGTATGATTCATTGATTTCTACACAATCAAAAAGTTCTTATTTCATCAGCAATAATGGAGCACATGTAGTGGTGGAAATGTATGCTACTGAAACAGTATGGAGATAGACTTTTAATAAGGCAAACCTGTTATGCCATGAATATCATTTAGGTCTAATTTTCTGCATTTGAACCTTTAATTTCTTGATTATTAAATGTAACTAGGAACCAGATTCTACATGTTGCCAGGTAGAACTCTAGGGTGGCTGTAGCTCATGGGGAAGAGCAGTCGTCCTTCACCTGAAAAGTTGGGAGATCAATTCCATGCTTCTCCTGACTATGTGCCAAAGTGTCCTTGGACAAGACACTGAACCCCAAGTTGCCCCTGATAGGCACATCGGGGTATGTAAGTCGCTTTGGATAAAAGCGTCTGCTAAATGACTGTAGAATAGAGTAGGAATTCCCACTAGCTTAAATCAGAGGAGCATCTCTGTACGACAAGTTGAGACAACTAAATGTTTCTGCAATGGTGCTTTTCTCAACATCACGTTCAAATCTATCCAAACCAGTCAGCCACAACTTTAAAACCACAAGTGTAGCATTGTAAAAGTCTGCTTCATGCAGTTGAAACAGCTCTCACCTCAAAGGCCACTTGGTGGATTTCTGGCAGAAGTATGTTGGCTGTGCATGCAACTATTTCTGTAGATTTGAGGCCTTGTGGATTCCAGTTCCAACACATTCTCACCCCAATCTAATCACTTATTGATGGTTCATCAGGAACTCTTGGCAGTACATTGGAATCCATTGGGGCCTCCTTTAGTGTCTTTTTTTTCATTGAACTGATTTATAGCTGCTTTTTACTAAATGAAAGCAGCCGAGAACTATTTAAATTAGATGATGTTCAGAGTTTGCAGTCAGGTTGCTTTCAAACAGGAGATTTTACATCATTGATCGACATATTTCATTTCACGATCCACGTTTCTGATTTAGCAAAGGTTTTCCATTGATTGCTGTCCTTATGCAACCTTCTCTGTTTATCTGGGCTTGGGATCAGCAGTATACTGGATGTGGCCTGTTTCAGCTCGGTTACAGTTTCCCAGCAGACAGTTCTCTGAAATGATTTGATCGATGCCATTCACTTCATCTGTCAGTAGTTTTCATGATTTGGTTGATTGGTGTGCGCAGTATGTTTCTGTCAGTACATTTCCATGCAAAGCAAACTGCTGTTTCCATTGTCTTTACTCCAGTTTCAAAACAACATGAAAACATTTGTGCTCAGTGACAGATGTCAGTCTCTGATAAGTGATA
Source organism: Telmatherina bonti (assembly GCF_933228915.1). Classification (NCBI taxonomy): domain Eukaryota; kingdom Metazoa; phylum Chordata; class Actinopteri; order Atheriniformes; family Telmatherinidae; genus Telmatherina; species Telmatherina bonti. The sequence goes on from NC_136633.1 coordinate 13,455,625, forward strand.
CAATGGTTGGCTCATTCATATGCCAGCTTCTTCGGTTACCCCCACATCCATAGATCATGCTCTGAATATGTAAGCCAGTTTGTCTTTAACATGTCCTCATGTCACCTCTAGTAGTTTCACTTTAGTCTCCTGCTATCAGATGTAGCTTATATGTTAGCTGTGTTTCCATTAGAGTTGCAATAAAAGCAATCTTTGGTGGTTTTGCCCAATTCTATGTGTAATTCACCAAAAACTCTTCATTTCAAAGTGCCCCACCTTTTCAGTATACATATTAAACATTACTAAGGGTCCCATGCACCCATGCTGCACAAACTAGGAGGGAAAGGAGCAGTAGTTTATGAGAATTGTGGCCTGAAGTTAGCAGAAAATATCAAAGATAATGTTCCTTTTTTGAAAGTGCATGTTTTTTTTCATACATACATTGCACTAAACTGGAAAACAAACAATGCGATCCCTCCACTTACCAACATTTTGTACTATGTTGCTAGATCTATTTATATATTGTGAAATTTGCATGCCGAACTGACAGTAATTGCATCCACTCAACACTTTTACTATTTAACCAGCCCTGTAGTTGGTATGAATAGTATCAATGATATCTGTGTCCTCTGCAGAGCAGAATAACCTTTAAAAAGAACCATCAGGCATGGCAGAGGTCATGCTTAATGCTACGTGGTTAGCAGTAGCTTGTTAGCAGCCTGATCCAGTTAGAGCTGCAACAAACCAGCACACATTTCACAAAGAAGAGGAATTACAACCATAATCGTTTTTGTCATTTGCACAGCAATTTTACTCCTGAATGCCTCGTTTTAGGGAGGAATTAATAATAAAAAAAAAAAAATCACATGAGCTTCAGGTGCCTTGGAGTTCACCCTTTTCCCACTCATCCTTGCCTGCAGCCATGCGACGCTCTCTCCCTTTCTCTCTTGGTTTCTTATTATCAGTTAATAATTCTTTCTCATTCAAGCAAATTAGAGAAACTTGACTGTGTTAGAGTGAGTCCAGCATGGAGCTGCAGGCAGAGACGGCTAAATGGCAGAAATTCCCCCCAGAGCAAAGAGCACATGAAGCACAACATTGTGTCCACCACAAAAGCTGCTCTGTAGTTTTGATCCCCTCTAATTTAATTAGCCCAAGAGGTAGTGCATTAATTTGCCAGGAATTCTTCTGATGCAGAAAGCTGCCCCCGGTGCATGGAGGGAGAAAGGGGTAGAAGAAACCTCCTTACTGCTTTTGTGCAGTTGCAGAGGAGGACATTTTCTTCTATTTTATGTGCTGAGCTTTGATAGGATTGATCTCTATCAACGTTTGTAATTCCAGAGACTCTCGCTGTCATTGCAGGGCAAAGCTCATAACACTTTAATGTTATTCCTTTTCTAAGTCAATTGAGTCTTTCTCCATCCTTTGGCCACGAGCAAGGGCTCCAGCTTTCAGGAGGAATTAAAAGAATCACTGTAAAACAGCAGCAATGTGTCAAAGTCTTCCATTGAGTCTTCAAAAACATGAGGCCTCTACTGCTTCCAATTAGAAACCACCATGTTTTAATATATTTAATGCACACTAAAATCATATTACACTAATTTAATTGCATTCTTGTTAAACCAACACAAGGTTGCTCCTTGGAGTTCAGAAAAATGTCCTTTCATTGGAATAGGTTGACTGTATGTATAAAAGTTGGCAGGATGATGTCAGCCACTGGTATGTGGATCGACTTTATAAAGATGGATTTTATCAGCATCATGGATTATTTTGGGGCGGAAGAGATCACTTTTCAAAGAAATGTGGCCCTAAAGTCTAATATCTGCTTAGCGATGGAATTATTTTAAAAAATGGCCACCAGTACATTAACAAAACTTACGACAATATCGCTACTTTTTAGATTGGACTTAAATGGAACTAGATTTTTGTGGGTCAAGCCCCCATGTGGTCATTAGTGGTATTACAGTTACATTTCTCAAACTTTGATGGAAAATCATCATTTATTTCATGCAAATCTAAAGAAAACATGGGAAAGTTGGGTTTGGGATTTGTGTAGTTGTATAGTTCATGGAAGTTTTTTTTTTTTTGTTTTTGTTTTTTTTAGAAATAATATACATGTTATTTATATATGTGAATGGAGTTGGCCTCAGCTGCCATGGACTGGCAACCTGTCCAGGTGTACCCTGCCTCTCACCCAGTAATTGCTGGGATAGGCTCCAGCCTCCTCGTGACCCTAAATGGAATAAGCAGTTACAAAAATAAATGGATGGATGGGTTTGTGTGTATGGCCCTTAGTTCTATTAGTTTTTAAAGTAAACTTCTCAATTATTTTACTTCTGCTTGCAACTTTTGATTTATTTATACATTTTTTTAAAAAATGACTGGCTTTTGTGTTCAATAAACACCTTGTGACAAATCAAACACACACATTTCTTAATCATTACTGTGTTTAACTGTAGGGACTTGTGTGACTGCAGACAGAGCCTGGAAAATGTGTCATTTAGAAACCAAAAAAGTGGGAAGACATAACTTTCCATTTACAAGCCACTTTATTAAGTTCATCTTACTTGTACCAAGTTAAACTCCCTTTTTCCTCCAGAACTGCCTTAATTCTTTGCAGCATGGATGCAACAAGGTGTTGTAAACCTTCCTCAGAGATTTTAGTCCATATTGACTTTATGGCGTCACACAGTTGCTGCAGATTTGTCTGCCGTACATCCATGATGAGAATCTCCTGTTCCATCACATCCGAAAGGTGCTTGGTGGCTGGAGGCCATTGGTGTTCACTGAACTCAATGTCGTGTTCAAGAAACCAGTTAGAGATGCCACACAGTTGTCAGAAAGGGATGGATAGTTCAAACCCAGGTAGGCTATGGTGCTTAAACTCAGTACCACTTTAAAATATTCCAATCCTTACTGTCCCAGAAGGTGCCACACTTGGTTTTCAGAACAAACCTGCAACACTTTTGCTCCCTTTTGCACCAGCATTTGCATCTCAGCTCTATGTGAAAGGTCATGTGTTCTGCTTTTAATGCATCTTTTGGCTTTAGTCTCCATGTCATCACACAGCTGTCATTAATGCAACAATGTCTGAAAATCATTGAATATCATTCTTACCTTGTAAATTTATAGATTTGTGAACTTAAATAGAAGCAGAAATGGATGTGTGTTATCTTAAGGGTCTATTTATTCTCACTTTGTGTGGGTATATTTCAGATCTTTTAAACATGTTGTGTGCATTTCTGCTCTCATGCCACCCACTTGCCAACAGATTTGCATGTGTATGGTCCATGTGAATGATGCAAACAGAGCAGGAGTCCACATGTGAAGAAGATTGATTTTTTTATACCTTTAAATAACCTTAGTTTTACATTACTCTGTTGCTTTTATTGTATCCGTGCTTAGTTTTTCGCAGGTTGTGTGAAGGCATCCAAAGTTTCGATTTACTATCAAAACCCTTTCAGTTGTCAGAGAAAAGGAAAAGTTTGAATGAAGTTAACTGTCGTCACCAGAGTGATTATATTTGAGAAGACAAAGTAAAAATCTTCAGCTTTCCGGATTTAATTATCATGCGCTCTTCTTGATAAGTGAAGATTGGGGCTATTTGATAATCTAAATTTTTTCAGTTATCATGCCCCGCTCCTTAGATAATCTCTCATCTTGAGACACTCTCTTGTGTGATTATACTAAATTAAAGAGGCCCACACCATCGTCATTAAAGAATCACTTCTCATTTTGTAATTGGAGTGTTTTTAGCGGTCCATGGGAAAAATAAAGTGGCACATCATGATGCAGGCGATGTGTATTAAAAAAAGGTATCAGCTTCTTCTAGTTGTTCATTTTTGGATTCTCAGCCATGATTTATGATTTTAGTTTTAGTTGTATTTTAAGTTTTTAATTTAAAAGTTTCAAAGCGTTTGTGGCAAATATCATGTTACTTTCACTCAGTTTTATCATCTCTGCATATATTTACACCAGGTTTGGGCAAATGGATTTATAAATGGAGTCTTATGGGCATCTTTTCATTTGTTTTAATAGTCTGCAGGTAAATAACAAACCTGTTCTGTTTTCGTATGATGTGTCTGCAACTGCTTAACCTTTCTCACAGCTTGTACATTCAGAAAATAAAAACAGAAATTTGTTTTGTTGAGGTTCGTTGACCAGCTGCTTTCCTGTGGTCCAAACTTATCCCCAGTTTGCTTTTTATATCAGTTCTCCAATGAATGAGCTTCTCTTTATAAACAGGACGGACATGCACACACGTTCAAGAATATACTGGCAAACGTTGATTGATGGACTTTTTAATTACAAGCCAGACGATTTTAAGTTATCGCCTGGACCATGATTCACACCCTCAGTTCAATAATGCACTGCCTGTTTTGCTGAGAGCTGTGGAGGTCAGAGGTCAGATCTCCTCAGCTTTCATTCTTAGATTTGCACAGTCAGCCAATAGGCTTAGTGTTACCATGACAATTTCTGTGATAAAGAATTGAATATTTGTTCGTGTTTAACTTCCTTTCAGACACTTTCTTGTCTCTCTTCTATTCACGTATTTTAATTGGTCCGCTTTTCTTTCTGTCAGTTGTCACCTCATTTATCACCTGCGTCCACATCTGTAACACGTATCCAACACAAACATGATGCATTTTCAGCAGTTTTGATTTGGAAATCAGTTTGTTAAAATGCATTTGGAGAAGTTTGGGAATGGCTATGAAGCTCTATCTCCCCACAAAAAAATAACAGAACTGTCAGAAAACCAGAGTAAAAACACTGGAAACCTTCTACTGGTATCAAATCGTCACACTTGGAGCAACCACAAAGGCAACTTTGCAGCTTCAGGATCCACCTGGAACTTATCACTCAGACGCTGCTATCATATGAGAAGGTATGCAGCAGGAGAGCGCAACACGTCAACCTTCCAGCGATCCACTTTGAGCATTCATCAATAATTTAGAGACAATCACAACCCTCGGCTCAGAACTCAGGTTAACCAGCGAGCGCTGCATTTGTTTTGCCGCAGGCTGCGATGTTTCCTCTTCTCTCTGAGGCAGAAACTCCTGCTCTCTTGTGTCCCCCCCCCCCCCCTTTTTTTTTTTTTTTTTTGTCCATCCTGTGTTGCGAAGGTGCATTTTCACCGCGGAGAGGTAAAAGCATGGTTGAGATGTTTTATACTTGCGGTGCAAGTGCGCAGTGCAGGGAACTCAGCAGGATAAATAATTTAGCCGAGCATGTTTGAACAGGTACGGAAATAATCCTTCAGCAAAGTGAGAGTAGACATAAACCCTCCCCTCTCCTCATATCTCTCAACAACTTGGAAGTGCAGAGAGGTCTCCAAACATATCGGCCAGGCTGGATGAAATATTAAAGGTTATTTGTTAGCATGAGCGCTTGCTCATTGAACGTCTGCTGTGCTGACACACGCAGGTAAACTTAACTTCTCTTTCAGAGCAGACAGGTTAGGAAATCCGACACTGATGAATATTACATGGAAGTGTGTGCTAGCCAACGGGCAGGTAAGCTGCTCCTACAGATACATAGTCTTGTTTCATTTAAAAAAACATAAATCTCCTAGTTTTTTTGTTTTATCAGTTCGGAGTTCAGATGTTTTTTTTTTTGTTTTTTTTAATCTCTGCTTTGCAGTTCTGCATCGTAGCTGTAAACAGATCTGTATGCACATGATGAGAGGTGTCTGAGGAGTTTACTTCAGCCTGAATGCAGGAAAGAAAAGTCAAAGTCTGGTGTTTAGGAATCATAAACAGACATTTAACGGAGGTTTCAGTCTGGCAGGTAAGTTTAACGCAGGTAAAGATGGTTTTTAATGTTCCCGAGTGAACTGAGAGGCAGAGCCAATAGAATCTTAGCATTTAACAGAAAATGAAATAAAGTTGAACAGAAAATGCAAAGTACTTTGCAAACCTGTTTGAATAAAGAACTGGAAGTTCTCCAACTCAATCTGTTGGTTTCCTTATATAGGCTATTATGAATTGGCTTTCATCATGTCTTTTTCTCTGTCTGGAAAGCGTCTTGAGATGGCATTGCTGTGATTTGACGCTATATAATTAAAGTTAAATTTAATTGAATTGAATTGGAAGCAGAATGGCATTTTACAAACACAAAAAGTTATACAAATGGACTCAACAGAAAGAAGATATCATAAATAAGAAATATGGCAATACGCTGACTGACTTTGCGGACCATATTTTTTACATCTTTAAGTTGAGCTCAGGTTTTTGTTGCTTTACCCGCTAATGTTCACTTTAAAGGTGGAGTATGTAAGATTTTCAATATTTTCAAAATAAATTAACTAATAAAATAACTACAATCATAACTAGAAAGTTTTTTGAACATGTAGGTTCCAGTCTGTTCATATTTGATGCGTTATTAAATTACAAGTTTAATTAAAGCCGCAAGCGGCATCCATCGGGTCCTCGCCTCATGCCAAACCCTCCACCCGAACTCGCCACAAAGCTTCCAGGTGGATGTGAAGTAAAAGGCATGAATCCAAAAGTAGTTTGTTAAAAAACAATGCACATACAGTGCTAAATGGGCATAAACCCCAAGATGGCGGACACCCCGTTGCCATGGTAACAGGTGGTCAATGCACTTTTTTACTCGTCTTGGGTTGTTACACACGTGTTCCGAATTTCGTAGCCCTATGTCAAAGTAGACGATCGGGCCCCTAGGGGCCCCCCCCAAAATGTGCCACGCCCACAATACATTCTAAAATATGTTAAGGACCTACCAAATATGAATGCTTTCCACTTTGGTGCAGATCGGATGTATTTCTGCCAAGATATGAGTAAACCGTGTTTCATGGCAAGGAGGATTTTTTTCAAGATGGCGGACACACCGTTGCCATGGTAACAGGTGCTTAATTGAGATTTATGCTTGTCTAGGGTTGGTACACATGTGTGCCGAATTTCGTAGCCCTAGCTCAAAATAGACGATCGGGCCCCTAGGGCCCCCCCCCCCACAATACATATTACAATGCGTTAAGGACCTACCAAATATGAATTATCCGAATTTTGGTTCCAATCGGATGTATTTCTGCGAAGATATGAGTGAACCGTGTTTCATGGCGAAAATGCTTTTTTCCATGGGTTGCCACGGTAACACGCTTTCTCCTATCAAAAAGATTTGAATAACTTTTGGTCCCCATCTTGTCACGAAGCTCCATGGTGAATGTGGAGCCAATGGCATGAATCCCCTCAGACTAGTTCGTTCAAATACGATGCGCCCAAATTGAAAAAACGGGAAAAAAAACGCCAAACGCCAAGATGGCGGACAGCCCGTTGCCATGACAACAGGCGTTTCAATGACTTTTTTACTTGTCTTGATGTGATAGACATGTGTACCGAATTTCGTCGTCCTACGTCAAACTAAATTTTTTTGACCCCATTCTAGAGGCCATTTTTGGCTTTTCTCGGGGGCGTTGTCGAGGCATTTTTGCATTGGCGTGCATACAAACGCCAGATTATCAAAATTTTCACCGGACGTGAGGTGTGTGCCAAGTTTAGCAACTTTTCACAGGGTCTAAGGGGGTCAAAATTGACTGAGTTGTGCTTAGGAGAATAATAATAAACAAAACATTACAATAACAATAGGGCCTTGCCATACTTCGTATGGCTCGGACCCTAATTAATGACAAATGACAAAAAGCACTTTTTTTTTTACTGGTAGGCAAACATGTAAGAAGGGTCTTTGTCATTATTAAACTTGTAATTTAATAACACATCAAATATGGACAGACTGTAACCTACATGTTTAAAAAAAAACTATCTAATTATGACTGTAATTTTTTTTTAGTTAATTTATTTTGAAAATATTGAAAATCTTACATACTCCACCTTTAATAATCAGCATCCATGGTAGATAAACATGAGTCCAGATATCATGTCTAACTCTAACCTCTTTGTTTTTCGCCTTAAGCTTTGTTACAGACCCCAAGAAAGGACAGAGTAAGGGGTAAAAGGGTGATGTGGGGGGGAGAGTGGAGGCTGTACTCTCACGGTGGCCGCAGGCTGAAGGGGTGAGGGGCGGGTGAGACGGGGGCGAGGGGATAATTAAGCGAACGCTGTGACAGCTGCAGCAGGTCCCGAGCAAAAGGCCTGAGCTTCACTGAGCTGAATTAATGGCATCAGTGGAGCCCGGCAGCAGCGCCGCCACCGCCACTAACATTTGATCATTAATCATTATCCTTTTGACAAAGCTGGGCTTCGTAACCTCTCACCTGCCCATTGGCAAGGCCTCACCTGCACCGCACACGCCTACCATACACGTTTAAGGTTCATTCAGATGTTAATGTGACAATCTTCTTTTAAAAAAAAAAAAAAAAAAAAGAAAAAAGAAAAAAACATGTAAAAATGTGTTAAACTATCTCTTACCTGCAATGTGACTGATGATAATCCCTTTCTGATGCCAACACAAGGAAAAAAGAAGCCCCACACACACATTCGTCGTTTTCCCTCCACACTGCAGTCATGTGAAAATGTGAATTTGTCACTTCCTGAAGCATTCCCATCCTGTCAGCTGCTTGCTGGGATTTCACCACTCACATGCTGGTATAATTACACAAATGACATAATTGACTCAGATGAATAATATAACCTCACATTTTCCCAAAGGGGATGCGAGGCACACAATCATCACTCAACAACACATACCTAAGAAGGTGATACTGACACTGAATGTTATCAGCCGACATTAACCCCCTCCTGTGATGCCTGAACAGGAGAATGGAGGTGCATCTCTGACAGAGAGAGGAGAAAGCGTGTTGTAGCCAAAAACAAGTGATGCCACTTTCTACTGCAGTACTTTAACTCAGGATGTAAATGTACTTCACATTCACTTCTATTCTTACATTTCACAAGTTCTTCTATTCTATTCTATTCTTTTTTCTATTCTATTCTATTCTATTCTATTCTATTTCTTTCAGTCAAAACTTTGAAGATGTTTTCTTCACACTAGTTTGCCGTTTTGATTTGATGGAAGTTAAAAAAAAAAAAAACAAAAAAAAAAACTAAAACCTGACCCCATTTTGGTGTTGGAGACTTTATGAATTTTAGATTTCTAGAAAGGTTGCCTACCTCATCACACATACCAGATGTGAGAATACAAATGACTAAAGTGTTTTTCTTTTTTCAGGTGGAAAAAAAAGGAAATATTGTTTTTATACTTAAGGCTTCAGTGACTAGCATTTAGCTGGATATATCAGGACTTTTTTTTTTTTTTTTAATATAAAACAAACAAACAAAAAATAAATAAAACTGCTGGATAAAACAGCACTGAGAACTGGTTTGTTTAACCTTGAAATGAGCCATTTATATCTACAAACATAGAAGGCCATTCTCTAGAAAACATGCAATCTTAATCACGTTTCCACAGCAACCAAGCCAGCTATCAGCACTTGTTGCCCTGTTTTACAAAAGGTCATAGTTATTCTTTTTAAAATCTTATGTATTTACTTCTTTTTTTTTTTCTTTTTTTTTTTTACCAGCAGAGGTCACATTTTATTCTAATTGCACAATACTATCTGGACATGTAGGGTTGCTCTCAAGACCGCCATACCAGGAGGTGAAGGAAAATATGACTTGTTTGCGACAAGTGATGCTGCACTGAGCTGCTCTATGTTTCAGTTTCCATTTGAAAGAAAATGACAAAGATAACTGCAACTAATACAGAGTCCTGCTCATGTTGCAACAAAGACCAGAAAAGGGAAGGCATCACTCCAGTCCTCTGATCTCTGCATCAGCGTCATTTGCATCAAAGAGATGATTTTAAAATGTTGCTGCTGATGTGCAAGGCACTGAATGGTTCTGCTTCAAAATGCACATCAGATCTACAATCCAGACTTCTATCTTATCATCTCAGTCAAAGTGTATTTTTCGTCTCGAGAAATGTGACAAAATATTAGTTTTATATGCTGGGAAATCTGAAATCTGCTCCAAAGTTGTATTGATTCAGTTAGTGTGTTTTTCTTTTTTAAGAATTGCTTTCCTGAATAAGTGAATTGCATTTGTTTAAGAAATGTAACCCACTGTCTCATTTGACCATATAAAGCACATTGGGTTGTCTTAACATATGAAACACAATACCACTGTCTATATTATTGGTTTTAACAGAAGAATGACATTTTTCCTCAAAGACAGGGCAGTCCATAGACACATCAGCACGATACAGACAACTTATGGTCGTATACTGTTGGCTATATGTTGTTTAAGTAGTCAAATTTGTATATAAGGAGCTATTAGAAGGGAAACGAAAGTACATAAAACCCATCACTATCAGTTGGTTTCCCATCTCTACTTGTAAAATATTTCCCTTTGCTATTTTTTTCATGACGACTTTCCAACTATAAGAAAAATACAGTCAAATAGATGGAATCGCACTGCATTGATATACTGTAAAGGCCAGAGAGAGACAGAAACACTCTGACTGCCTGCTTTCAGAGAAGCTTTCCTCTTCGCTACAGGAGGCGTCTGTTTCATCATTCCCACGAGGACCCTCCATCCATCATCCATGCTTCCTTTCTCCATACCTAGTTGTGATCTGAACGCAGGCATGGTGCACGGCGGATGAGGTAACTCCAAGCAATCTCAATATGGTGCTGCTTACATCAACCAGCCAGTTCAGAAGAGCTGCCAGACCATTGCTGCTAATCAGAATTTCTGCTCATGTAATTGACCTTCCAGATTTAATGGAAATAAAATTAAAATCGGAAATGCTGGTTCGGATCCACAGCAAGCCTGGCTCGCTCACAAAGCTTGTAATTAACGTTAATCGGGGACAGGCCGTTCGCTGATTTAGGTGAGAATGTCTCAAATCTGAAGGAGACGAGAGGGTGCCAAGAATGGCTGTTAGGTGGAAACTCAAAGGGGCCTTTTTATGGGTTCAACTTTCATCATGTTACAGTTTTCATTACACAGAGAAAGTGTTACTGAAAATGTACAAAACAAACCTCTGCATTAAAAAATGGCTGATGTTGTGTATATATATATATATATATATATATATATATATATATATATATATATATATATATATATATATACACTATTCACAAAAAGTTAGGGATATTCAGCTTTTGGGTGAAATTTCACAACAAGCCTAAAATGCATTCAAACCTGTACAGGTGAACTTAATGTGATCTTCTCTAAGCTTTTAAATGCACATGTCCAACTGTTAAATGTTTCAATAAATTTTGCACAAGTTGCTGTTCTCTAACAAGGAGCTTAACGGCAAAAATCACGGCAGGTGTGTGATCCTTGAATTGACCAATAAATGTCCTGGTTCAATTAGAGCTGGTGTTTAAACAGTTGTCCTCATCATGCTGTTCACATTTTGACATCATGAAACCAAGACGACACCTAACAATGGAACAACAGTCCCTTGCCATTGCGATGCTTCAAACAGGACGTTCTCAGACAGAAGTGGCCACTGAGCTTGGAGTGTCACAGAGTGTCATCAGCAGGTTGCAACAGAGATATGGAGAGACTGGAAGAGTCACAGAAAGGCCTAGAAGTGGACGTCCTTTGGCCACATCCCGTGCTGATGACATTGTGAACACTGCCCTGAGAAACCGGATGATGAATGCCACTCAACTCCAGGCACGTTTAAGAGAGGTGAGAGGCACCCAAGTGTCACGTCAGACCATTCCAAACCGTTTCCATCAGCGTGGTCTGCGTGCTAGACGACCTGCACGGGTACCTGACCACACCACCAGGCACAGGCATCATCGTCTTGCATGGGCCAGGGAGCATTTACGCTGGACGAGGAACCAGTGGGCCTCAGTGCTGTTCTCTGATGAAAGTCGATTCACACTGAGCAGAAATGATGGCCGGCAACGATGTTGGAGACGTCAGGGAGAGCGCTATGCATCAGCCACTGTTGTCACCAGGCGAGCTTTTGGTGGTGGCGGTGTTACAGTGTGGGCAGGGGTGTCCACTTGGTACAGAACTGCCCTACACTTTGTGAATGGTACAGTGACAAGCCCATACTACCTGAATAACATCATTAATCCAGTGATTGTGCCCCTACATGAACAGCACAGGCCTAATTTCATCTTCATGGACGACAATGCTCCTGCTCATCGAGGCCGCATCATCAGGGAACGGCTGTTGGAGACTGGTGTACCTCAAATGGAATGACCTGCACTCTCTCCAGACCTGAATCCCATTGAAAACCTGTGGGATCAGCTGAGCCGTCGTGTAGAGGCTCAAAACCCTGCACCCCAGAACCTCAATGACCTGAGGGCTGCCCTTCAAGAAGAGTGGGATGCCATGCCTCAGCAGGCAATAAGTTGCCTTGTGAACAGCATGAGACGTCGTTGTCAAGCTGTAATTGATGCTCAAGGGCACATGACCAGATATTGAGATGTTTTCAATTTTTTGTTGTGGTGTAACTACCATTGTTGTTACCTTTTGTGTTGAATGAATTTTTTGAGATGAGGAAATCAGTAGTGCATCCTTCTACTTAAATGTCTTACTTTTATGATATTATATCACTGTAGCATAAACATATTGCATTTTCCATAAATTTCACCTGAAAGCCAAATATCCCTAACCTTTTGTGAGTAGTGTATATATATATATATATATATATATATATATATATATATATATATATATATATATATATATATATATACTTGACATCAAATCAGAACAAATAAGCCCTAAGATGGGGATTTTAAACTGATTTGTGTCCTGTTAAAGGCAAATTATAGTCATTTTACATCTGAGCTCTTGCAATTGTGAAGAAATAAAAACATGTCAGTCAATAGGAAAATTTAAACAAATGATAAAAGATTAGATAATCAAAAGTTATGAGGCAAATATAGATTGAAAGTAATGTATATTGTATAGTATGATTTATTGTGTGTATTACCACTATTTACTGTCTAAGTTTTATTGTCATGTAATATGATGTCCATTTCTTTTCAGAGATCCTGTATAATGTTAGAGTATTATTTATGAGGGTTTTTTTTGACCAGATAAGTGTTTAATTTCTTCCAAGACCCTTTTAGAACTTAAAATGCTTTTTTTTTTGTTTCTTGTAACGACTATTTGTTTTGTTTCAAAGTTTGTTTGTTTTAGATCAAAATAAAAAAAATCTTCTATTATAAGCTTAAAGTCCAAACATTGATGCTATTCTCAAAGACTTCTTACCTTAGAAAACATTAAATTAAACCTAATATCTGAACTCATTTTGCTTCAAACTGCCTGGATTCTTTGCGGCTGATATTTATTAAGAATTTGGTGTCACTCCTCTGACATATTGGTCCAAATGAACATGATAGCATAGCACAGTTTCTACAGATTCGTTAGCTGAACATGCAAGATGTGAATGTCAGAGTCTGCATTTTAAACCTTTTAGTTTGATTTGGTGTCACCCAAAACCTCAAAACCTCAGCTGGTTCTGCATTGGATTATCTTAACAGCCCTAGCTTTGTGTTGATGTGCAGATGTGTAAAACAAGTCTTGTTTTTAATGTTAGCATCTGCACTGTCTTGCCTTCATTTCTTTGACATTGAAAACAGGAAATCTAAACACATACTGACGTAAAACCGAGGTGATGGTGGACAACAATCTGACAAACCATGCACAAGATAAAACAGAAATCCGAACTTTTTAAAATTTCCCCCCAAATGTCCATTTTCAGGGTCAAATAAGAACGTCTTTAGGTGGACAAGAAGCAAAAAGAAAAGTGCATTGAAAAATCTCTGTACAAAGCTTTGGTCTAAATACATAAAAATATTAGAATTATTGTTCAGAGTTGGAAAATGTGCATATTAAGAATGGAACCAAAAAAAAAAAAAAAAAGTTTTTGATGACTTCATTTGTGTTTATTGAGTCGTTTTTGGAAGTTTTCGGATTATTTCGACTTTTCCCCCATGCAATTTCTTAAATGAAGTTTACTTCCTCTCACTGTGCAGTAAATTTATCTTTCCAATATTCATAAAGACACACAGAAATTTACTGAGACTAATAATAACAACTTGATTTAATGGAATGATTACGTTGACCTGCAGCGGGGGCCTGATGCATGGGCTGCTGTGCACAAGCAGCCGATGGGAGGTCGCAAACCTGCTCCGGTTGGAAACCACCGCCGCTGCACTTAACCTGTTCCTTTACCTTCAGCTTCACTTCACACCTCACAAAGAGGAGCCTCTTAAGACTCCGCTTTCACTATCGAGTTTCCTCACAAGCACCTCGCCTTGCACAATGAGCGCAGAGCGCCTTGAGTGTAACAAATGGGAAGATGTGCGCACTGTGTAATGGCTCACAAGCTCTAATTGCGCCGATTGATTTAAGTTGCCAAGTCAGACCATAGAATTTTTATCTGAGGAAACCATCTTGAAGGAGTGGCCAATGATGGCATTTATTTTTCACAGTTAACATCTTTCGCCTCCTTCCACACTCACCACGTTTACATTAGAGATGGAGATCACGAGATCCGAGCGACGTGTGCGTGAGAGTGTGTGTGTGCATGTTTTGTCTCACATAGACCTCTTTTCAAAGCACTTTAGATGCTATTCAATTGATATGACCATTAATGCATGGAGGGGGAGCCATTTTGGCGTGACTCTTGATGTGTCTGCATTTTGCTGCCATTTCTTGTCTTTTTTTTCCCCACCATCGTGAGCCTCTATAGAAAGCTTTCTTTCTCTGCTCTGTTCCACAGCATTAGTAATTATCATGTGGATGCCTCCTAGCCCAACTGCGGGAAAAAAAAAAAAGGAAAAAAAAAATGTCTTTACTCATCAGAGAACACAGATGTCAATTTAGGTCCAGCTCCCCCAGTTAGCGCAGGGTTTGAATTAAAAACATCCTTCACAGGTCATCTCTTTGTAGCAGCAGCAGGTTTGAGGAAAACTTCAATTATTTTCCATTAACGGGGGTACAATTGATCTAAACATGTGGTGAATGGAGCAGTAGCACCACCTTAAAGGAAGGGCTTTAAAGGGAGTGAAGTTGCAGAGCCTGAGCACCCCTATGGATCAGCCCTCTGGATCTATACAATCCTGAGGCCCTCCTGCCTCAGCCTGATTGAATACCATGCAGAGGGCCTGTGGAGAGACTCTGATAACCGTATGCCATTGTCCAGATGCTCACCTACAGTCAGCAAGTGGGGGTAAAGGGGGCGGTTTTTGACATACTGCCAGTTGTAAAACTCTAAAGGGGGGAGGGGAACGCTTGGAAAAGGGATAAAGCTGTTGATTCTCAAATTAAAATATCATTGGAGCTGGTCTTTAAATCTTTAACAAAGTATTCCTGACATCAATGAACTGCACAGAAATGTGTTTAAATATTCCAGCAAATAAGTGTAAAAGGTTATTTTTCCTGAAAATCATCCCTGTAGCCAACATTTTCATCCATTTTGTTATAAACATACATTTAATTCAATTGAATCGGGTTCAGTTGAACTGTGTTTATTTAACTCTATGATACATATAATGAAAATCATGTCACAGTCAACCAACATTTTATTTCATAAACGTCTAAATAAGTTTGATTCCTACTGCTGTGACAAATCTAACAGCAAAATCAATGTGTGAGCATTCACATATGATTTTATCCACTATGTATTATGTTCCTAAAGTTAAAGCTGAAATACTCCATTTCTTCACATTGCTAGCCAACTGATGCATGATGGGAGAATTTTTATTTCTATAATTTTTCAAACTTCTAAGACACCATAAAAAAACATCCCATTGAATTTATTTTCAATAACTTATATCTTTGCACATCTTTCTGGGACAAGATGATCCATGAATAAGTGGAAAATTGGTAAATGACGTATTATATCTAAGGCTAATTATGCAGGTCTATTAGCAGACATGATGTTTTAGACACTAAGAATAAATTCTCTGAGCTGTCTTCATGTCCCTAGACACCATAAACATGCATGTTAACCTTAATGTTGTGGAGCAATTCTTCATTTACATTAGAAATCTGTTTTAGGCACTTAAAATGTTTTGTTTTTTTTCTTCTGAAAACATCACCATGTGTGTGTTTTACCTTTAATCTAATGATATTCTGAGACAGGACGTGTTTTAATTACAAAATGTTTTTGCATGAAATTTATGCCCCTTAAACAAGGAAATAAGACATATTTTAGATGCAGTTCTAAACAATTATAATCTAGTTTGCTTCAGCATCAATTAATCTGAGGTATGTTCGCACAAAGCAAGTCGTACCTGCATGAATAAATGTTTTTAAAAAAAACAGATGCACTCACACACTCCTGAGACACAAAATGAGTGTCTGTGCTTAGCATGAAGTAGCACAAATCAAGTCAAACATCAACCCTCCAGATGTCTGCAGCGGAAAAGTGAGGGATAATTTCTCCTACGTGTAAACATATTCATGAAACACCTGATCTTACACTCTTTTCATGTCACCTATGTCGGGTAGCGAATGTCTGCCCATGTGTATTTTGAAAAATATGAAAGAGGAAGAAATCAGACATCAAACGGGGGATGAAAGGAGCAGCGCTGAAAGTTGACTGTGACAATCCTTAATCGCTGGGAAGAGGTGTTGTAGTGGAAACAGGTTTATGCCGACACCTTGTCAGAGGCACAGAGAGGCAGAATGCTCAGCCGTGTAATTCCACAGGCTGCCAAATTTCTAGTCATCCCACCTTTAAAATGTAAACATGGACGCGTACCCAATCGCATTAAGTTGTGAAGCCTTCATTTCTTTTTTTTTTTTTTTTTTAGGTTTTCTTTTCTTCTTTTTTCTTATTTCTTTTAAAGGAGTCGGCACAAGCAAAGACTTTCACACACAAAGGCTCATTTTTCAGGGCCTCTTCTCACCCTGAAGCTGTTTGCCAATCTAGCTCTGAATACACCCTTCAGTGGCTTGAGCACCTTGAGGTCTAATCATTATTTGATGACAGAAATCTGCAAGCAAATAAAAAGAAGAAAAAAAAAGGAAAAAAAAAAAAAAACAGGAGGAACACAGTTCCTTAGCAACAGGCGCCAGCAGTCCAAACAATTTCATTAAAGCGTGGCACCTCTTAGCAGGTGGGTGAGTGTTAGAGGAGATAAACATTCATGAGCAGATTGGCTGTGGTATTTGCCAACATCACAATTGATGATCAATTTGTTTGTGTAGCAGCTCAAATATTGTAAGTGGATTAAGCGAAGGTGTCGCGGATAGCAAAGGAGAGTATCAGGATGTCTTTTTTTTTTTTTTTCTTTTTTAAATGTAATAGACGGTGAGCAAATGCATCGCAAATATGATGTCTTATTTGTTTGGAGAAGAATCTCAATTACTGTAATCCATGAGCAGAACAAGCATAAGCTTCAGGTTTTTTCTGTAAACCACAATTATTGGGATAAACTGGAAATCCTTCCTTCTGTCATTTGTAGGTAAAAATGATTTCTGCATAATCACAGTTTATATTTAAGAGTTTATCCTCCAGATGCTTACTTTATATTCATGTGTCTCAACTGTAAAAGAGAAACAAGCATGTCTGGAGGTAAAATCGTGATAATTTCTACCCCCTTGTGAAGAAAAAAAAAAAAAAAACTATCCATCCTTCTGCTCAGGTGCACTTACGAATCAACAGGTTGCACCCTGAACCTTTGTCTGTCCAAACAGGCTACAGTTTAACAGATTCACCTGACCTTCTTCTGAAAATAAGTCAATAAACATGCACCAATGATTCACTGCTCCAACATGCAGAAGCCTTGATGCTATATTCCATTACCAGGTGTGTTCCACCTGGCCTCACAGTAAAAGGAAAACAGGTAACTCATGTTTGACTTTGACCTGGCTGCTAACAGGTAATATGAATTTTTTAACTAAAGTTGTCTGAAGTGTAGTCAGGTGTCCACAGCTCTGGACCTCAGGGATGTAGGAGGGAATCTCAGCTATATTAGTTCCTGCTAAATACCTCCATTTTAACATGAGAAAAAATAGTTTATTCCAAGACGATTTCCAAGTTTTTTGTTGTTCTTGTTGACTTTTATCCATTTGGTGTAAGTGTAAAACACTTTTATGACTTTTTACATCTTTGCAACAAAACACCTTCTTCCAGTAGAATATTGCACCATGCCACGAAGCTCAAATGATCTCCTGCTGCTTTCTTCAGCATCTCAAAGACTCCACATTCACCTGAATCGAATCTACAAAAGCACATGCAGGATGTGGAACAATTTTCATCTCTGAAAAATGGTTGACAAACTCATCATGGATGAGCAGCAACTGTGTGAGGCTTCATGTCAATATGGAGCAAAATCTCTGAGAAATGTTTCCAACGCCTTGTTGCATGTTTGCAAAGATTTAAAGCAGTTCTGAAGGCAAAGCGGGGTGCAGGCTGGTACTGGCTAAATGGACCATACACTGCAAAAACTGAAATCTAAGTAAGATTGAAATCTTAAATTGAGTAGACATATGCTTATTTTTTTTAAAGGTAAGATAATTCTTAGTTTTTATGCAGAGAATTCCTCTTGTTTTAAGAGTATTTTTACTTGTTTTGGGAAGTCTTGAAAAAGCCAAATTTTCTTGTTCTGTTGGCAGATAATTTATCTTATTTAAAGCAACAGTTACCTAATTTTTGTATATTTTTGGTTGTATTTTAAGGCTGAGTTTTTGCAGTGTACAAAATGATCAGTGACTGTATGTGTACATTTTTTAGTAATCTTTTTACTTGATCCTAATCTAATTAAATGGAAACTATTTTCAGCATCTTTAGAAATAATATTTAAAGTTTATGACTTGCAAAGGACTACTTTCTTTCTTTAATCTCTCTTAAGTTCTTTTAGACGAGGAGTGGGCAACTCCATGTGTCACGGGCCGCAGTCCTGCAAGTGTTAGGAGTTTCCCTGCTGCAACACACCTGACTCAAATCAATGCACAATTCCTAAACTTGTGTATAGTTTGACTTTAAGCTCTGGACAAGTCAGCTAATTCAGTCTGACAGGTATCAAGATGTGTTTTAGACCCTGTTTTATTTAATTTCTTACATGACAGAAATATAAAAAACTTCCCTTGTATTATTAAATATTATATTAAAATGTTATATTAAAAAATATTATACATTAAAGGCTAACAACACTTAAATTAGGCATATTTATGCATGATCACTTTGATCAAGCAGAGCAAACAGGGAATGTGGACACGAGCGGCTCTTTGAATTCTGGGGGGCAGTGCTGTACTTTGAGGTGTCATACATTACATTGCCTGGAGGTACTACACTGACCATGAATAAGATAAAAGAGTCTTAAAAATTGATGCCTCGTTTAAATGGGCTTCAAATCATTGTCACAAGATCAACTGTGAACCAGAAAATGATCCCTGATGTATTGAGGAGCTGTTCTTATTGCCCTCAGGTTTTAGCTGAGTGTCAGTTCTGGTTTTTCAACCATGTTTCTGATGAAGGTCCAGCAGGTTGGAGAGAACTGCATCCAGGACAAAGACCATCTCTGTCTTTGTTAGTAAGGAACATCAAAGTTTATTGCTTTCTCAGAGACGTTTTAAGTGCAAAAAAAGGCATATTTAGATATGTTAGTCGTGTGTGATATCACACAATACCATGTTGATTGGATTTAATTGGATTTCTGCTCAGTATTGTTCTGATTAAGCTGAATGTGTTCCTCAGTAATAATCCTAAGAAGGTCTGGAAATCATCTGACATGACACATTTAATAAACTTTTATATATTCAGTTAGTATATACTCTCTTTCTTTGACACATATTAGCATATGAGATTACATCCATTTAGTCATGGGGCTTATCTCAGAAAACTGGATGGGGGAATTTAACTTAGAAAACTTGGGTGTTTTATTTATTTGTCGTATTTTTCATTGAGGAATACACCTTTCTTAGCCTGTCAGTCCTCTGCAGGTATTCATCCATGAGTGAAAAATACATAGAAATAAAATACCAACAAATATGGTGAAACTTGCAACATTTTGAAAAATACTGTCATATATTATTTTGAAAACGCCACCCGGCTGAAACAAGAAAATGCTCCAATATTTTGAAATACTTCATTAATAGATGAAAAATAATTATGCATTATATCAAATATGAGTTATTTTAGTTTTGGGTAACATTGATGTTTCAAACTGTATTTTTAAGAAGCAATATTTATATAATAAGTTGCAATAATTAAAACTATATTAGTATTAATATATGTTTAGATACAAGTGACTTCAAGGATAGTTATTTATTCATTCAGAATTAAACTTATTTGGGTAGAAAATATTATCATGACAAAAGACACAAACCCAGAGTGATCAAATATCAGTTGCTGTTGTTTTTGTTGTTTGTTTTCTTTTACATAACATTTCTAAACATTAAAGTGTTGTCAGAAATTTGTTTTGGAATCATAAAGTTTTTTAATCTTATAAAATCAAGAGTTACAATGTAATATATGTGTTTTGTTAAATCATTGCTACAGGATTTAAGTAAGTCGGCAAACAAATCATCATCATTTATCGTCATTATGAAAATATTTGCAACAACTTTGAGATGCTAAGTTTTCTATGGAATATCCATGTTTTTTAAGTTGGTGCTCTAGGTTGGGACGCCATTAACAACTGTCATACCTAAAAGTTATCAAGTTAACTCATAATTGTGGTAATTATGGTTTTGTTTTGCAAAACCTATTTGGATGAAAATTTAAATGAAACAGATTTTATATCAAATCTTTTGGAAATGATATGAAGCCACACCACAAACTTGTGACTTACTATGTAATAATGACTTATTTAGAAATAATCAATAAGTGGTGATGTAGAGGCGACCTCAAATTATGAAATTAAATCTGAAAACACAGTAACTTGTGTGGGGTAGTGTGTCCAAGGTTGAAGAAAATCAGGCGTAGACAGAATCAGCAGTTCTGGGATTTCCTTAAAGATGAACATTTTATTTTCCACAAGTTGTCCATCGTACAGTTTCAAAGATTGGTGAGTATTCGGTCACCAGTTTGACATCCTTTTCCTCACTCTCTCTCCTCGCAAACTCCCAAAACTGATTACTTACATGCCCCATTAGACACACCTGATTTGATTTAGCCTAAACCATTTCCCCTCATCACTATCCCCAGCAACCTTATTCTACACCAACATTAATAAACAAACCAAATTCCTAAACAACAAAAATACACAAAATGAATAGCTGTTCTAATACATTATTGTAAACAAGCCCATACTTCAAGAAACTACAGAAGAGGAAATCCTCCACTTGGTTTCTCCCAATCAACTAATCTAAGAAGTCACTCACACATGCAATGAGGAAGTGCTGGGTTGGCCATTCCCCAGCACCTATCCTGCAAGGTGGAGTTAAACACAGAATAATGTTAAATGGTAACACAATAAAAAATGCAACACAATGCAAACACTTAAAACCCGGGATAGTAAGTGCAGCATGGTTACCTGGCAACAGAAATAACAGAATAAAGTTAAAGGGACAAATATGAGAAAAGGTAAATGTTAGGGACAAGTGGTGAACAATTACAGTCTTACCCACTTTGTCACAACTTGACATACTTAGAGACAGTAGCTCAACATTTTCAGGTGCTGCATCAGTTCTCTGACAAACAAAACTGTGAAATATGGATTCATAAGATAAAGACACCGTGCCAATATCTTAAGACGCCATGTTGCTACTTGGACGTAACTTTGCATCACATTGACACTGAAAGACCTGCTTTCTGTTACAAACGCCTCTGCAAATGGTAACCAATGAGTTTATGATCTCTGTCTCCATATAAAACCAACATAAATGAACTGCCATTGCCTTCTGCTCATACCCCCCCCCCCCCCCCCCCCCCCCCACACACACACACACACACACACACACACACACACACCCCTCACTCCATTGTATTTCTATCTGTCATCTTCTTGACACCTCCAAAAGATGACATGGAAATACATGTGTCGGCAAGCCTGACAATGAGGAGCCATAAAGCAATAAAGCCAGAAAAAAAAAAAAGAGTCGGACGGGGACCTCTGCGTGTTTGTCACTGTCATGTCTATTGATTAATGACAAAGAAAACGATTGAGAGATCTTCGACGGAGGGGCAGGAGAAAGGACAGAGGCTATTTTATTTGTTGAGTAAAACATTCAGAAACAAAATGTGTGCTGCCATTTTTGTGCCCCGTTTCTCTTATTGTAGCACATTAATCAAAGAGCTTTCAGGACGTCCGTGCAAGCCGAGCGTCAATGCGATGCAAGGAGAAAAAAAAACAATAAAAAAAAAAAAGAAAGAAGCCTCTTTTCAGATGTCTTTTTCCTGACACTGGTATCAATTGTCTCGTCTTAAATGATCACGGACGCTGCATTACTTGGAAATTAACATTTAGAATTTATGTGAGTGCCTCTCTCCTCACTTCCTGCCATGGCTGAGTCACAGAAACAAATAATTGAATTGGTACAAGTACATAAAGCATTCCAGCGGCTAATGTAACAGGCCTAACTGGGTTAACGAAGGCAAGGCCAGAAACAAGAGTGGGGTTATAAAAAAAAAAAAAAAAAAAAAAAGCCATGCAGATCTGAACCTTTCTTTCTTTTACCAGCCATGTGTCTTTATGCATTTTGTCTCTCATCACCTCCCTTTATATGTCACTCTTCATGCCTCCCACCCACTTTAATTGGAAGTCTCCACCTCGGCCGTACATCACCTAAGATGCGGCGGAAACCTAAGCTGTCACAAAGTGTGCTTATTAAAATGGACGGGGAGAAGATAAAAGCCTAAACTCTCCTATTTTCACAAGGCAGCGGTGACTGTCTGAGTGCATCAGTCGTGGCTTAACGAGACTTTCCAACCCTGAAGCAGTGTGTTTGCAAAAAAAACCCAAAAAACTATGTGGATTGTCCCTTTATAATCAGGCCCCAAATCACTTAATGCACCGTGTAGCATAAATGCACAGGAATTTGTCCTGCAGGCGCAGAGCAAAGCAAACTGACAGCATGTGATGGATACCGTAGGTGTGTGATGCGCGATGGATTCAAACTAACAATATTAACAATATAAATATAACATACATTATATTGAAACTATGTCCCAGTGCTTAGGACTGGGTTTGCTTGGATAAGATAAAAGGACCCTTTAAGACCTGACCCATGAAAAAATGGTAAGTAGAGTCAAATGTTTTAAAATGTCTCCTAATTTGTCTCTATAACAAATATTTTTTTAAATTTAAAAACATATTATGGGGATATTTATTAAATTACCATGTGATGTGTCATCATTTTTATGGTGTAATCTTCTGCTTTCTGGTGTCCATTAATGGACTGAAGGCAAGAATCGGATTGTGTTCAACACTTTACCATGAAGTGATGCCAGATGTCTCAGAAACTGTATGAATCATACGTCATGATGGGCTCTCATGTGTAGAATCATGTGTGGTGGCCCACAGGTAAAAAGCGTGGTTAAAGTGGAGAAAGAAAAATTCATAATAAAAACTAAAACAAAACATAAAAGCCCCCAAAAAAGAAAGATTTTCAGAAAACACAAATAATAAAACCAAAACACTCAAATTTTATCGAGCAGCAATTTTATCATTTGTAAAGATAATCAATACAGTTTTTTTTAAAATATTTTTTACCAATTCCCAACAAACTGATTTCTTCCAACTCTTCATTTCCCATTCAGATAATATCAAGTGACGCTGATATTTTTGAGCAAGTTGTGCCAAACAAATAAAATTATCTGGAAAAACTATACATGACATTTCTTGAATTTAGTTATTTTGAGACAGAGGAGATGTAACTGAAGAGTTTGACATATAATATGTGCATAATGTGTAAAGGTCATTAAAAAAAATAACAACTGAAATCTCTAATATTCCATTGCAATGTCAATATTGACTGATAATATTGGTATGCTAATAATATTGGGCATTTCTAATCATTGGTGAAACATTTTTTTTAAACTGTTTATTTATGAATGAAAATATTTCACTTTTGTGTGTATGAGTGTGTGTGTTTTTAAATGATTGTGCTCTTTCTGTTCTGTTGTCGTGTCAGCTGAAATGCTTGCATGGCCGTGGGAATTTCCCAGTTTTGTTGTTGTGTTTTGTGTATCAGCTCCTCTACAGAGACACTTAGCAATGTGATTTGGTTCAGGTCTGCAGTCACGGTTTATAAGTCATGAAAAATAAAGCTCTGCTCTCTCTCAGACTCATATGACATCATCCATCACCTAAGTGACGATGATAAAAACACATTTTACAGCCGACATGTTTCCCGAATGTACATCCTATTGGACAGCTGTATTCGAATCAGTGTTTTATCTTTTTTCTTTCCACATCTGTATTTTTCACTTTTTCACACACACACACACACACACACACACACACACAAAAGGTATTTCCTTGATTCACTGTAGCAGCTGAGGTCAGGGGCTTTACTGAGGTACATCTGTGTTTGGCAATGAACAAGACAAATGTTTCATGTTCACTGTTCTTTACCCCCATTTATCCAGCGCGTCCAAACTTTGGGAAACATTTATCACATTGTAATACTTGTCTGTCAGCTGGTCCATTTGCATTTGAAGATCCTTTACTATTCGAGACAATTTGTGACACCGCATAAGATGAATGGACACATATGCAGGGAATGGTATTAAGTAACATTTTAAGTAGCTTCTGTTAAGTATTTACATGTCTTAAAATATATCAAACACATTTTGCAAAAGTTGAGCAAAACTAAACTTGCAAGTAATAACCTGAAATAATGGCTTTTTGTATGATGATATCATTCTATCACACTGTTGAGGAGAAATTTTGCTCCACTCTTCTTTACTACTTTGCTTAAGTTAATTAGGAGTTGCTGCATTTGTTTCTTCGCAGACCTCTTAAAATCCCAGCAGAGCATTTCAGTCAGGTTGAGCTCTGCACTGCGCCTGGACCATTGAAACAATTTGATTCTACTCTATGTCAGGTATTCTCGTGGAGATTTGCTGCTGTTTGGTATTACTGTCCAGGCAGTTTGTGTCCAATCTTCACTAGAATACTTTGGTATACAGAGTTCATGGACCACTCAGTACCTGTTGCGGTCCTCTCCATTCAAATCCTACCCCTCCTCCACCACAAACTCATATGTTGTAGGTTTGCTCAAAATGTGCTGCTGTGCATCATTATGAAATTCCACTGACTTCCTGTCCCATACTGCACTTCACAACCAGGGTCCCCTCTATTCTATTCTATTCTATTCTATTCTATTCTATTCTATTCTATTCTATTCTATTCTATTCATTTAAAATGACTGTGACTGACAGAACATTCAATTCAATTCAGCTTTATTTGTATAGCGCCACTTCTCAACAGTGTTGTCACAGAGCACTTTACATACACGAATCAACATACACATCATTTCGAGCCAATTCATACATATCCTATAATAGAAACCAACTGATTGCATCGAGTCATGACTTTGATCCAATCCCCCATCCTGAGCATGTAAGCGGCGACAGTGAGAAGGAAAAACTCCCCTTTAACAGGAAGAAAACCTCCGACAGAACCCGGCTCAGGGAGGGCAGCCATCTGCCTCGACTGGTTGGGGTGGAGAGGACAGGAAAGACAGATAGACATCATAGGTAGATGCTAGTGAGACTTCCTTCATCTACCAATCATTCCACAACTGCCAGCCTCTTGATCATGCCCATGACCAAACATTGAACTAGGGGATTTCTGATGCTGACCCGATTCTTTGAACTTCCTCAAACAATACATCCTGTGTCACCTCAGATCCAAACTAAAAACACACCTGATGGAGAAAAGATAGAAGTTTGCTGTAGAGTGCATCATTGGATGTGATAGACAGGAAGATCACAAAGTGCTGATATCTTGCATGGCATTTTCATTCTACACCTGTATCCAAAGCATCTGCTTGTGCAGAATTTGAGAGTGATCACTTCATGAAGAACATATAATGATCACTGCTAGGATGCCACTGTATCCATTATTTCCTGTGACAGCAGTAAAATGCGTAGTTTCTTCCTCATGAAGAGTTTCTGTTGTTTGATACGGAAATCTTTTCCACCAATGGACTTTGTAATAAAAATCCTTCAAATCCAGCCAGCCTGCTGAGTGAGCGTCATGATCTGGGCTTTCTGCAAGGACTACTTTTGGATGTCCCTGAAATCCTTCTCTCCAGTATTACATTGCCAAGAATTCAAGCTGTCGTCACAAGAGGTTGTTTTATTTTTACTCTTAGCATACCTGTGTCTCACCATGATTGACAAAAAAAAAAAAAAAAAAAAAAAAATCTGAGCAGCTACCATCTGGATGTTGCAACTGAAATGGAGACTTATAAGACCAAGAGGCATTTTTCCATCCTTTGCTTTCCAGTTCTGGTGTGTTTGTGTGAATTCTAGTTTCCTGTTCTTTACTGACGGGAGTGGTCTTCCTTTGCTGTAGTCCATCTGCTTCAAGGTTTGACATGTTTTTATCAATAATTCTCCTCTGACCTCTGACATCAACAAGAGATTTTCATCCAGACAACTGATGCTCACTGGATATTTTCCCTTTTCCAACCATTCTTTTTAAACCCAACAAATGGTTGTGTGTGGGAAAATCCCAGTTGTTCAACAATTTCTGAAATACTATAGACTGAGACTAGCCTGTCTCACACCAACAATCATACCAAGTTGAAAGACACTTAAATCCCCATCTCATCCCTGTATGCTTGGTTTGAACTTCAGCAACTCATCTTAACAGTGTTTAAATGCCTTAATGCTTTGAGCGTGCCATGTGATTGGCTGACTACATATTTGTAGATCAATCAATTGAAGAGGTGGACCTGATACAGTGACAAGTGACAATATGTTTTTATCACTTGCAGAATAAAAAGTCTTTAAAACTACCTAGTTATTTTATGCTTAAAATGACTTATGGTCACTAACATCGACCACATATTAGACATCTGCTTTTTATCAGGAACTTTGATAATATGAAGATATTTATAACTGAAACGCATTTCTTTCAAGGGTAAAAATGTCAGATTTTACAGTTCACCATGGGTCCCAGTTGGCAGAAAAAGAGCTTTTATTTTTTCTTATATTTACTTGAGTTTTAAACCCTACCAAGTAGAATCAATATTTACTTTCAATAAATGTTAGGTCATTTTTCCAATAACATTTTACATTCAATACAACAAATAATACAAATACACATGTCTGACCAATTGCAAAGCAGCAATGGTGTGTATTCTATAGACATGTGTATCCACATATGTGATGTTTTCCTGCATCTTATGACTCCAAACCAGCAGCACGTAGTGTTATTAAACATTTCTATGCTTGTCTGACCTCATTCATCCCCAGGTTTGAGTTACGTTTTCTACAGTTTTCCATAAAACATTTATTCACAACAACTAACTCAAAATCCAATACCTCCCAACTCTCAACATCAAAGCAAAAGAAGAGCAGTTACATCAGATGTTTTGCTAAGTATAGGCGCAGAAAAGTTGTTTCAATGTGCACAGTGTTAAGATGATGCATTACGCATCTTGTGAATAATCAAGAATTGATACTTCATGCCACCGTTTCTCCATGCATCACTATGGCAACCCATTTGCAAAACCTCAAGTTACATCAACGTGGAGTTCCCCAAATACCAGCAACCTTCCACTTTCCCAGCTGCTGTAAATGCTCTCCTTCTGAACAGCTTCTGCTTCTTGTTGACATGTTATGGTTTTTTTTTTTTTTCCCCATCTCTCTTTTCTGCTGTGTGTTTTGCTGAAGCTTTAGACTCTCATTAAATCAACTGAGGAACTGCAAGCCTCTATAAACATCAAATCTATAAATTGCATGGATGGTCTTACACTAGGTCTCAGACAGCGCTACCCTTTGAAGAAAACTTCTGGGACAAAAACAGAAACATAACTAGAGATTCTGAGGCAAGAAGTGAAAGTCTTGTTTTGACACTAAGATTAATTTACAAGTTTTCCCTCACTGGCAAAAGGGGTGTGAGGGGGAATGAGTAGAGAAAGCTCAGAGAGAGATGAGAGGAGCTTTTGATATTTATTAGGCCTGGACCTCACCAAAGACCTCTCCCAGGACTGCCGATGTGACAATTAAGCCAGGTTGTGCTTTGACACTGTTTCCATAGGCAAGTGGCCAAAGTATATCTCCAGTCAAAATATCCATGCCAGCTAACAAGCTTGTTCCCTCTCCATAGAGCAGAGAAGAAAGGGAGTCTGTAGCCTTGAGACATAAACAAAAGCATTAAAAAAAAAAAAAAAACATGAGGGGTTTGCTGGTGAGGTTAGAGGATAGTATAAGAAAAAAAAAAAAAAAGGGTTAAAAAAATGCTTCCCGAAAGAAGCCGCTGGAGTTTGCGGAAGAAAACGGTGTCAGCAAGTAGATGTGATCAAGGTGTTGTGTGTTGCTCCTGTCTGACAATGTCCAACGCCATCAAGGCTCGGCACAAACACAGCTAGATAGGAACCAGGCCCCTGGGTATACTCTCACTCGCTTTTGTTGCGCCTTAATGACCCTGCCTTGATTCCCCCCATAACGCTCACAGCTCTCACTACACCTTTCCTATTTAGCCCACAGTCATGTCAGCTCTCTTATATCCTTGCTCAATCTTCACCCTCATTTCACTTCCTTGTTCTGTTGTGTGTGTGCCCATGAGTGTGTGCGCATTTGCTTGAAAATGCTCTTGTCTTAGAGGAGCTCCCTGCTACACAATGGCCATCTAAACTCATTAAGAAAATTCCGTAAAGAGCCATTAACAAACGGGTTCTCTTTGGCCAGAGATATCAGGTCTAATTAGGTGACCGTTCTTGACAGGGTTGCAAAAACAAAAGGCGCACTCGAATTTGAAAAGGTTCAGGTCCCGCAAAGGGCCTCACGTTTTTTTTTTTTTTCCTCCTCCTCCCTCTTCTTCATCTCCCCCCACTGCAGTCGACTAATGACTGTGGGTTTAACAACAAAAAAGAAGAAAAAAATACCTTTCTTCCCTGTGAAGGCGACAGGGAAAGGTTTGCCATTCGCCAAACAAAAGCCCCTCCACTTTGGGACCTTTTTCCCCCTCGCCAGGTGATTCGCTGTCCTCATTTACGAGACAATGAAGCCACAGACAGACTTATTGTAAACACTTTGCATGGACTGCTAAATGGGCTGCCATGGCGAAGCCAGCAATCCAGCACCCACTTCCCTCCTCCTCTTCTTCTTCTCACACTTTCAAATACAGCGTGGATCGCTACCATTTTTCGTTGTACAGGAATTTGTTGTGGTGACACCGCAGCCAACATGTAGCTGCTGAAGTATAACCTGGTAACAGAGGGTATAAGTGGTGCAGATAATGCAACAGAAATACAAAACATTAAAGCTGTGATTTTCCACTGTTTTTGGGACTACGAGCATAAAAAAAACTTGAAAGCAAGAATCTTATTTGCAGGCTGCTTTGTGGTTAGACAACTCATAGAACATTATAGCTGCAAAATCCAGTTTAAAATTCAGCTTCACATATCTGATTCAATCCACACAAGGTATGCAGCATGGCCTGTACCTTTACATGTAGTCCATGGACACATTCAGGAACTAAGCCAGGTTATCTTAGATTAAATTAAAGTACTTAAACTACAATGGCTTAAAAACATTGCTTATGGAGCTGCTGGTTGGTTAGATTTTCAAGTGTGTGGGAACTTGAATAAACCAACCTGCACAGGGTATCAAAGAAGCAAACGGTGGTCCCCTTCAAAACATGGGTCTTGGTTTGCTTTAAGTGATGAGGATGCAAACTACGACTTGTGTGGCAGGAACAGAAGTTGTCCTGCATTCACCAGTGGATGATCAAGTTTTGGTGTTTGTT
The DNA here is from genome assembly GCF_933228915.1 of Telmatherina bonti. NCBI lineage: Eukaryota > Metazoa > Chordata > Actinopteri > Atheriniformes > Telmatherinidae > Telmatherina > Telmatherina bonti. The sequence goes on from NC_136633.1 coordinate 13,485,386, forward strand.
GTGTGTCTTGTCCTCTCTTTTGGTATTTCTTCAATCAGGACAGCATCAGATGAGGCGGGAAATACAGAATTCAAAAGGTTCAGTCCTTTGTTGCAATGGAGTCACCAATCAAACCGAGTCTAGTGGACAGTTGGAAGTGAGAACAGCCTTTATTATTTTGTGATCTGATTGCATATCATTCTTTGTTGTGTTTTTCTTAAATGTGATAAAATGCTCTGCTTTTGATTTTATCCTTTTTTATTTATTGAAATAGTCATGTTATTTATAATGTCGGGTTGTCTGAAATGTGTTTATTAAACTATTCATCGTCGTGTCAGAGTTTCCTAGCATGTTGCTCTTTTTCCTCCCTTTGTTTTTAGTGTCTTTCCTTAAATACAATTTTGGTCTTTCTGTGTTTCTTCTATTGAAATGGTGACAGGATAATCAACATCGCCATCATCAGCTTGCCTTTGCTCTCTGTTGCTCTCCAGCTTGCTAAACGTCTTGTCAATTACTCACCTCACAAACAGGGCTGAACTTCAAGTTTGCTTCCTTTTTCATCCACATATGATTCTACAGTATTTACAGTCGGGACCTTTGGAGCTGCAGCAATCCATCCCTGTTTAAATGAAAAGATCTTTCAATATAATGTGTTACGTTCCAAAGACAGATGATGGTGACCTTTGTTCTGCTTTATGTTGTATGTGGCTGTGGAAAATCTATCGCCGCTGTTTTAAGTGAGTAGCTCAGCATAAATAAGGCACAAAAACTTTGACATAGGCTTTCATTTACAGAGACATTAATGGCTTTTTTCTGTTGTTCTGTGTAATGATATACGGAACGTGCCATGGGAAAAAAGCTTGGTATCATTCGCACTGTTTGGATGCTTTTCCAGGAATTGTTGCAAACACTGTAAAAAGAGCTCTACTAACAGTGGGTTTATCAAGTATACCACTCTGGGAAATTACATTTTCTCTGTTATGCTGAGTAATTGTGAGCATGTGTGTGTGCACTTGTCTGTCTACTCACAACTGCTTTTTTCCTTTATTCGCTTGCTGTTACACACCCAGCAGCAGTCCTTGACAAACATATCCTTGCTTCTTTTCAACGCGATCTCTCGTTTCACACCAAACTGCTTTAGATAAAGATCTTTTTTAGTTTTAGGTTGGCATTTATTTCCAGACGAAAGAATTTTCCCATGTTAACAGCTGATTCCAAACTGGTTACATTTACATGCGCACCAGCAGCACAACAGTAACACAATTAAGGAAATGGCCCATGAAGAACGTTGATTATTTCTCCGCCATTTCTGCTCTTATCTTAAGTAAAATGGCAATCGCACCTATGGCTTGTTTTCTTTGGTCCAAACTGGAGTGGAAAATTTGATTTGAGTTTAGTTTCACACTGCCGGGTAACAAGGCAACCACGAGTTGGAGATAAAAAACAGTGTTTGACTTTTTTCTCCTGGGCTCTCCAAGCAGGCTGAGCTGCTTGTGTATCCATTTACCCATAAGTCCACATTTTTCTTTTTGACACAGATTTGGATCATTCTTTTTATCTTCTGATAAACCATGTCATGTTTTTTATAGGACTTAGACTCTGACAATAATCACTGTGGAATTGCTTGGTTTATTTTAGCTTTTAATAGTATGACTTGCGTTGGAAAGTACATGACAACACTGTGATCCGAAGCATGCTCTTGTAATTTAATCTTTCTGTTAACTATCTATAATTTTGAGGCTCAACTGCCCCAGACTTCACTGCATAAGGCTATAAACCATATGAGTAGGTTTTTCTGCCTGACAAACTGGCCTTGATGCGTAAAATCTGTGGAGTTTCCCTCAGATTTCTTTGCATCTCTGACGACTTTTATGGATTTGAAATTGATTTTCTATACTGATAAATCGCCTTTAATCCTTTTCCCCATCCTGACGTGCACTTGAGGCTGTCAGCTACCTTTTCAGCCCGGTGTATTACTTCTTTTGTTGTGCAAAAATGCAACTAAAGTCATACATAATACATAGATTCAAGTGATTCAAGTGAAAAAGACTTGATTCAATAGCTTAACTGTGAAAGAGCACTGTCTGTACTGTAAATAAAGGGAGAAAGGGGGGGGACTATTGTCACGAGATGTCAGTGTGATGGCATGCTGTTTATAATATGAGAGGAGAACGAGCATGAAATCTGTCCAGATGGTGACAATAACCTGACCACTCCAACACACAAACAGACACACACGAAGTCTACTCTGTAAACAGACTTTATTATAAGATGGCTACTGTCACACACAAACATTCACAGACACAAAGGCAAGCTGTAAGTGTGTACTTTAATTATTTCCCCCCCAAAATATTTAAGCTTTATTGTCATTAAATCTTTGCAGAATGAAACTAATGGTGACATCTCCTCTTGTGCAGCAAAAATAAAATAATAGTATGCTTCTGGAAGAGACAATAAAACAGTAGGATAGGTAATAAAATATGGTGCAGCTAATGGAGCAACCAGCGCTCAGTTGCTTATCCAAAAGTCTTTTAGGAAACACATTAAAACATTCTTCCAAAACTATGAATATGACAAATTGTGGCTTTTGTCCCAATGTACATGGACTTCAATCAATCAGATTAATGAAGTGCCAATAGCTGTGAGTCCAAGACTGGTCCAGATTTTTGTGTTCTGACTCCAAATGATAGCTTGTATTTTGTTATGGCTGTGATCTTTGCTAATTTCAAAACTAGATGCCACACAAGTAGTGGCATGTATGAGGCAGAAACACTCATATGGTATGTGTATGTTCACATCTGATATTTGTTAGGCAGGCCTTGGTAAAAGGGCGTGGTGCTCAACACTCAAAACTGTGGTCAAATGAATGTTTGTGCAAAGATTATTGGTCAGTGTGAAATGTGGAGTTTTCACTCCCCACTGGATATTGCTAAAATAATTAACTTATTTTACATATCTGATATAAACGGAATCAAGCCCTGACTTAAATAAGTCTTTTCAGATTCCTAAATATAAACATGTTAATGTTGGAAAAACCTTTTTTTGGGGGCTTGAACAGGGTTAGCCAGTTGGCATATGGTGTGCATTTATGTCTTGGATATGACATCAAGTTGACAGCAGAGATACTTCTATATTGTGATTTTTGTGCAAATTTATTTGTCTGCTTTTACATCTAGTACATAGTTTGCCTGGAGATTTAGTGAATTTAAGAGTAACCAGATACAGGAAGAAAAATCGATAATTCTATACTTTATTGCATCATATCACATCGCACCGCAATGTATTGTATCGTGTCATATTGACGTCACTTAAGCCTTGATCAAAGACTTGGTTTACTGGGGTTAAGCACTCAGATCAGTGATTGAAGTGCTATTTTCATATGCATATTTCTGTGACCCACAGCACATGACCTATTGTCGTCTCGTATACAGGTGGCTGAAATGACTTTCCTCTGCAGGGTGGCTGGGCTCTCCCTTAGAGATAGGGTGAGGAGCTCGGTCATCCGGGAGGGGCTCAAAGTAGAGCCGCCGCTCCTCCGCATCAAGGGGAACCAGTTGAGGTGGCTCTGGCATCTGGTCAGGATGCCTCCTGGACGCCTTCTTGGTGAGGTTCCAGTCCCGCCCCTCTGGGAGGAGATCCCGGGGAAGACCCAGGACACGCTGGAGGGATTATAGCTCTCGACTGGCCTGGGAATACCTTAGAATCCCCCCCGCAGAGTTGGCAAATGTGGCTGGGGAGAGGGAAGTCTGGGCTTCCCCTGCTTAGGCTGCTGCCCCCTATAAAATAAAAAAACAAACAAAAACAAAAATCTTGCATCTGACTGGGCAACTCCACAGACCCTGACAGCCATTGTCCATTTCACATAGTGGATTTTAAAGCAGAAGCTGCTAAAGATTGGACGATGAGCATTTAAAAGTTTTCCCTTATTTTCCAGGAAACACTAGTGTGACAGGTGTGTTGTAACGGGGTTACAATGAAAACTTGCAGGACAGCGGCCCTCATGGGACCAAGTTTAAAAGCCTTGATCAACTAAAGGAACTTTTGTTGAGTCTTTTTTATTTTTCCAATATTTAATTAACTTGGATATCTATTTCACCTTCAAATAGCTGGCTCATTTATTACCTCCTCTTTAAAATCTTTGTTGAGTAAATGACAACATAGTTGACACAAATGACAACCCAGCTAATTCCTTTTAAGAATTATAAAGCAGTTTGTCAGGTTTCTGTTGCAGTCACACTGGATTCTTTATGCAGCTTGATTTACCTTTAGGAATGAGAATTATAACATACTTTAATAGACCTGTTAAATTCCCTCTCAAAGCTGAACCTCAAGTCTTTGCTCTTTATATTCACGTTTTAGCAGTAAATCATTATAAATCGTATGATGATTCACCCCAGATTTACCCGCTCTGACAATGACTAACAGCCGCTCTCCCAGTTCAGACCAGCAGCTGGAGTCTCTCTGAGAAGCCCCTCGGTTGCTCAACAGGTGCCAGGTGAAACCTCCCCAGCTGTCTCGTGGATATTTCCTCTCTCCAAGCTCTCATTGGTCAGGAATCTCTGGTCTGTCTCCGATGTCCCTGCGCTGCATTCCTCCTCGCCACAAGGAACCGCGTGCTTCTCTCCGTACCTTAAAGGTTAATCACCAACAGGTGCTAGTTTATGTGCTGCTGGCTCAGCTGTTTACCTTCACAGGAAATCTGCTACAGGAACAGAGCTTTGTCACGGTGGGATTTTGAACCCCCCTTGCATAATGTGGACATCTGACCACAATTTATAGAAGTATATAGACATTATGTCAAGTTATCGTTCGAATGCTACACAAGTATTCACTTTAAATGTGTTTAATTTTGGCACTATTCAATAAATTTATTGTCTTTTCTGTCTTTAGTTGAGGCATAAGATATATTTTGACCATCATCCGAGACCTTGTAATGATAGTTTTATTATACTTGAGTTTTGCTTCGGTTCTGCTTCTCCAGAGCTCGAACTCCTCATGAAATATGATCAGTTTAAATTTAATTTAATGGCAGAAACGTCTACCGGGGCTTCATCTTGTGTCATGCATTTAACCAGAATAATAAATTCAGTTTGTGTGTTTTTTTTCCATAAACCTAAAGAACAAGCATAAACAGTTTCAAATGTGTCGGACCAATTGAGACATTCCAGAGATAAATAGTGCCAGGAAAGTGAAGCTGTTGACCTTTGTTCTCCTCGCTGTTTCTTCTTATGTCGACAGTTTCGTCATTAATATTCCTCCACATGCTGCTTTCATTGCTTTGCATGAAACATAAATTGAAACAAACGTGTATAACATGTCGCTGTGTGTTTTAGTGAACCTGTACCTGACTTGCAGCGATATGGCTGAGTGTGTGAGTGTGGCCTAACCCACCCACCCTCAGCACACACACCTTTCTCTCAGCATTTACAGCTCCTGGACTCCTGAAACTCTGTTTGCAATTTAAGGCAGCAAATTAGAAGCACAAGTCATCTGTTTCCCATAATCCTCCTGTCAGACCAGGAGCTAGCTGACCCAGGGCTTGCACAACACACACATTTGTGCATGTAGTCGCTGATAGCATACTTCAACTCTGAACTTTTTCCTGATTTTATTTGGCAGCATCTTACAGTAGAACAATGTTCACATAGTTGTTTCAAAGGAAGAAGACAAATCTGTCAGTCAAGCAGGGTGATAAGAAATGAAAATACCATCCAGTTGCAGCAAAAAGACAGGAGGAGGAGGGGGAAAAAAAAAGCAGGTTGATCACTGATTAATCTGTCTGGGTGTTTACATCAATAGCTGCAGTGTGTAAACGCTTGTGATTGTTAATCCACTGAAGGACTCTTTAAACTGTCACGCTTCCACTTTAACGTGTTCCAGGCAACCGCAGTGATCTGCAGAGGTTAATACTGTTTGTCTATCTAGTCCCTCCTGCAGTGTGCGATTGTGTTTTCTAATGTGTCGCACCGGCTGTGTCAAATAAGCATCTTGTATTTTTCTTGTGCGTTCTCATGTGCATACCTTTCTGCATGTGTAACAGTGGTTTGTTCAGGGTGACAATACAGCAGCTCTGTTGTGTGTGTGTGTGTGTGTGTGTGTGTGAGAAACCCCGGCAAAAGGTGACGTGTCCTACATGTTCACTGACAGCTTTATAGGCTCTGTGGTTCATGTGGGGAACAAGATTATGGGAAAGGAAACACACACATACACACACGGACACAGTAATGCTGGCGATTGTCCCAGATGCTCCAGTCAGGTGAGATCAAGGGTTCAGCGCTCATATTATTAACAGGAACTGGTGGCGCCCAGTAAACACACCTACAACTTACTCAAGTGGAAAGCCCAATTGTTGGGGGTCAAGAGAGGTTGAAGGGGTCGAGTTCACGGCTGTAATTATCTGACTGGACAGGCGGCTGATGTGTTTGGAAAAGATTTTTCATGCTCTGCTTCAGACTGACTTTCAATCAAGATTCAATTTTCCCTTTTACCCCCAAGCTGAGGTCATTTCTTCAGGCAGGCTTTAGTTTTAAGAATTTATGAATTTTATAAAGTGTTCAATATGTCCATAAAACTCCTATTTGTAGATGAGGATAAGTGACAAAGGGGAAGAAGAGTTGGGGAATATAATAAAGCATTGCATATCTGTTAGTGGCAGTGTGTGTGAGCCTTTGATATGAAAATCTCCTTTCACTTCTTTGTGCAGTCACTAAAGACTCACTAGTTTTTCACATCTTATTACTCTGACCGGAACAATTCAGGTTGCTGGAGAGTTTCCTCACATTATCAGCTTTTGCTTTTCCAAAATATGAATGTTATTCTTCTTTACGTATTCAATAGATGTCCTACGATTTTCCTTTAGACTGCTGATCCAATTCAGAAATTATTATTACATGGTAGGCACAAACCATGACAACGCCGCCTCCGTGTTTCATTGATGCTTTTACGTTTTTTGTGCTGGAGAGTTTTAACCAGTGGCTTATATTTTGGTATTACCTGTCCACACGTCATGTGACAAACAGCCTTCAGATATGTCCATGGAACCTTATGCTAACTTCAACCAGGCAGCAGACTTGCTGTGTTCACCTGTCTCTGGATGTCAGACTCGCAGACATTAATGCTATTTAAAAGGAGAGATGCTTTTCATTATTTCTGTTGAAGGCCAAACTATTTACAGATGATTTTGGAAACTTTTCCACCCTGATGGGGATCAAAAGTGTTTACAGATTTTTTTTTTTTATTTATAAAAAAAATAGATTTCCACAAACATATCTTGAGGATCACAGTTGATTGTCATCTCTTTGATTGCAAACATCTGAATCTGGTGGCCAAACCTAAATGAGCTGCAAATCCCCGGGGTTCTTACTGAAACTGGAACATCGCTTCAAGAAATAAATATTCAACAATAATAATTATTGGTTTGATTTTATTTGCTTTTTACATTTGTCTAAGTTTACTATGATTTAGGTATGTGACAGTATTCCATCGACTTTAAGACTAGAAACTGATTGGTGCCAGTCAAACAAAATAGTCAAACACGTCGGTTTTGTAACTTTTAGGCACATGTTCATCTCAGGTGCTGATCTGTCTTCCTTTCTTCATTAATCTTGAATAAGAATAAACTTAGTTTCACCATTTCAGAAGTATTTCTTTTTTGCTATTTGCTTGAACATGAAACCTACTATGCAGATGTCTGGAGAAGAGGGAGCCACCACATGCTTCCCATTTTCTGCTCTGCATCCAAGAGACTTGGAAAGGAAGCGTATACTCATCCAAAATATCTGACCAGGTGTTTGATACAAATGGGAAGACTATTACACAGACACAATGTGGATCTATGGTCCTTGGTGGATTATTTAAGGCCATTGGGGGCTTGGCTACTCGTCCAACAGCTCAGCGAAGGAGAAGAACAGGTTTCCTTGTCTTTTTATTGTTGTCATTTTCATTTCGAGTCCCAGATCTGCAGATGTAAAATGTAAGTCGATATGGGGATAAAAAGCAAAAAGCCTCACATTATCTAACTAACAACATCCTCACCATCAGTGCGGTAACTTCACACCACATAGTTCTGAGCACTGTAGACCATTACCGTAAGCCTCGGACATCAGTGATATCTGTCACCCATTGGACATAATGGCTTTAGACCCTGTCTTCTGGAAATCTACATCTCACCGCTGTTAACCCTGTAAGAAACAAGAAAAGCATTTGACTGCAGCAGCTGGAACTCCTAATTAGGTTGAAGTAGGTCTCTTTGAACCGACGGTGTAGGAGAAAAAGCGAAATGTGAAACATTTTCGGCCTCATTATAAGTTATCTAAAAGGCAAGGGCTCGTGATAATGAGGGCCATCCAGTGGGATGCGATGCGGTGGGATGAGAGCGCCTAATTGTGTCAAATGGCTGGAAGTATTTCACTTTGAATTATGGGAGAAAAGGGGTGAAAATAAAGCAGAAACACACAACATGGGCATAGAAGTGTATGTTGTGTTAGTGTCAGTGAATAAGTGGAACTTCTATAAGAAATGCATTTCTGTGCTCTTCTGGACAGGGTGCGATTAAAGCTGTCTTACTACAACAATTAGGTCCACAGGTAAAACAAGTTATCATCTGGAAAACAAAAACATCTGCGGAAGCCATGTTTTATGCCTTTTGTTTTTATGCCTCTGCTGTTAATAAACAAGGGTTGTTTTTTTTCCATGTGTCTGCTTCAAAATAAGTATATCGCTGCAATAATGTCTATTTCAATACTATTGGAGTTATAGTAAAGAAAATACTTGTGCGATTTGGTAGGATGTGAGAGTATTAGGGGTGGGACTTGATTAAAACATATTCTAATTAATGACACGCTTTGTAATGAATTAATCTTGATTAATCCAGTTTTAATCCAATAACAATATCTGCCCTAAAAAGCTCTTTTTTTTTTTTTTAAATTTAAATGGAATTTAGTAGATGACTTGATCTAAAAATTGACACAGACAATAATGTTGTAAACTCGTGTTCTAATATTGTCTGGGAAAATGCATTTAATTTTAAAACAGGGAAAACTGTGGCTTTTCTGTGTGGAGTTTGCATCTTCTCCCGGTGTTCTCTCCGGGGAATTTCGGCTAGCTCCAAAGACATGCATGTTAGCTCAATTGGTTACTCTAATGGTGTGTTCAGACCAAACGCGTTTTGAGCCTCAAGAGTGTCAAGTTTCCATGTAAAGTGTATGTGGAAGCGCAGCAAGGGGGAGTTGAGTTTTCTCGCGTCGCGTTTTGAGCGTTGACATTACGCGCGGAACGTGCGTGAAAAGCCAGAGATGGACAAAGCTGAACTTTGGCCGCTTGACGCGGGGCGTCAACCAATCAGAGCAATCAGCTCGCAGCTCCTGGAGGATTCCTGTGGTGAACCCAGACACGGGGCTGAGACGCCATTGCTCCGTGCAATATTTAGGATAACCATTCCTTGCTAAAGAGCTGAATGTTACTGATTTGGCAACCTAGCAGGATACGTTGCCTAGCAACGCTATGTTTGTGGCGGCTCTCTGCTAAGTGCGGCTCTTGTTGCATTAACAGTGACTATCACTGCCCTACGACAACGTTCTCTAGCTTTATTTAATAAATGGAACCATGCCATCACTCTACTGAATCCACCATCATTCAGACTGACCGGAAGAAAAGCTCCACCTTTCCCTCCTCTCTTTTCCGCTGCATTTGCCTTTCGCTCCAGACAAGCGGCAAACGCTGCAGGAGCGTCAGGAGCATTTTGGGCGTCGGATACAAAAGTGGCAGTTTAGTGACCAGCATCGGGCGTTCAGCGTTTTGAGCATTTTTGACGCTCAAAACGCGTTTGGTCTGAACACACCATTAATTGTCCCTAGGAGTAAATGTGAGTGGTTGTTTGTTTCCCTGTGTTGGCCCTGCGATGGCCTGGCAAACTGTCCAGGGTGTACCCTGCCTCTCGACCAATGATTGCTGGGATAGACTCTATTCCCACCGTGTGAAAATAAATGAATTCATGTTCCCAATGTCCCCTGTTTTGGGTATGTCACGTTTTAAAATGTTTATAGAGAACAACACAGGTTAAAAGTTAAAATATGTTGTGTTAAACTAAAAGAAGGCAGTTGCAGAAACTGAATCCAGAAAGTCTACAGACAGTTATTTTTTCTCTTTTATCAGTATTTGGAGAATCTCTTATCCTTTTGTTTAACAGCCTATAAGGACACATCTTAATACTTTGTTAAGGCATTTCAACAAATATCTACTGTGTTATTTGGTTTATTTGCAATTTTCCGTTTTTGTTGTTTGTTTTATTTGAATTTTTTTCTTTTAATTTATTATTATTATTATTATTATTATTATTATTATTATTATTATTATTATTATTGCCCTGCGATGGACTGGCGAGCTGTCCAGGGTGTACCCTGCCTGTCGCCCAAAGCCGGCTGGGATAGGCTCCAGCTTCCCCGCGACCCTGAATTGGAATAAGCGGTTCGGAAAATGAATGAATGAATGAATTATTATTATTATTATTATCATTCTTATTATTATTATTATTATTAATAAAGATCATACCACCAAATGACACCCGACAGTAAAGCCTTTAATCATCAGTATGCATGATGGAGTGTTGCAGTGTCTTCTCGCCTCCCCCCTTCAGGTGGACAGGCAGCATGAATACATTTGTTAAAGATGCATTACGTAACTTTCCAAGTTTAAAAACTCTGCATTCTGGACTCGTTTGATGGCGTGGTGACATCTGTTGCGTGTATTTCTGGAGCTGCCACTGTCTGGCAGCATCTTGAAGCTGAGAAACTGCACTTATACAATTTTTTCATCTGAGACTTAGCACTGAGCTGCTGGCAAATGACGATAAACACACCGACCATTTTGAACATTTTGTGTGGTTTATTCAGCAAAGAAATGCAAGAAGACATTTTCAGAGGAAGAGAAGAAAAGAAAGAGAAAAAAAAACACTGAACAAGAGATAAGACAAGAGTCAGGATGAGACTGTTTTTACTGGCTGGAGAGAACTTACAATACAGGTAGGATGCAAGATGGATTACTGAGAAACTTGCTGAAGTTCTGTAGAGCGTATTTAAACTACATATTTCTAAACTTTCCTTATTTGTCAGTAATCTTGGAACCTTTAGACGTAGCAGGCTGCGCCAGTGAACCAGGCATCTAAACAGTAATTCCAATCAAGACAAGAGGTTAAGCGGTTGGAATAATGGGGAAGATGAGAGAGGATATGTTGCTCTGACAAAAGATGAATACCTTGTTTTCACTCGCTGACAGCCAGAATAGAGCAATCATCACCAATCTGCCATGTCGGCTGATACGCATCACAATGTGCCTCTTGAAAAGACTCATTTCAGCGACAGGAGTTAAAGTGCTTCATACAGGTGACAGCTGATAGACTCCACCATCTGCATTTCAAAGCCCGTGGAGCTACAGCTCTCAGCATGTCGAGGTTTCTGATGATGAAACGGATAACGAAAAATCTTTCTGTATGATTTTGTGTTTTGGTTATGTGCAGATTTCACCTTAGTGGTTTTAGTCTAACTGTGATCGTACAGTTACTAAAGCTCTGCAGAAGATTAGCTGGAGAAAAGAAGAAGACATACAGCTATTTCTTCAAATCAGCCAATAGGAATACATTTTAAAATTGTTTGTTGGTTTGTGTGAAGCCGGCACAATTGTGAAAGAATCAAGTGGAAGAAACGAAAAGAATGTAAAAATTTGGCAAATTTGAAAGAATGGTGTTACATTTGTTCTATTATGTTAGAAGTCCTTAAAATTTCTTGGGCTCCATCTCACAAGAAATCTGCTCAAGCAATCAGTCATTTATTGGTATTGATTGAAGATGTGATACTTTCTTCAATGTGTACAGTTGAGCCCATAAAATTCTCCTTTATTCCTCCTTTAATCATGTCTGTGTTTACATATTTGGCAGCCAGCCACTCTGGCAGTAACGCTCAGTGGAAATACCTGCTTAAAGAAGAGATTATGATCAAGCTGTTTCTTTTCCTTTTGTACTGCAGATGGTGAACTGTTCAGATATGGCTTATAACATATACACACTGGCAACTTTATTAGGTAAACCTGTTCAGTCACAGCAGCAACTTAAGGTATTTAGGCACGTAGACATGGCCAAGACAAGTTCCTGAAGTCGAAGAATGGGAAAACTGGGGATTTAAATGAGTCTTATTGTGGTATGATTGTTGTTGCAGTCAGGCCAGTCTGAATATCGCAGAAACTGCTGATCTACTGGGGTTTTTACACACAACCATGGCTTGGGTTTATAGAGAATGGTCTGGAAAGGAAGAAAACCTCCAACAAGCCGTCGTGGTCTGACAAAATTCCTTGCTGATGCCAGATGTCAGATGGAGATGACCAGACTGGATGGAGATGATAGAAAGGCAACAGGAATTTAAATAACCTCTGGTTACAACCAAATTATCCAGAATACCATTTCTGACTGCACAACATGCTCATTTTTGGTGCAGGTGAGCTACAGCAGCACAAGACCACACTTTGTGCCTCTACTGTCAGCTAATAACATGGAATTGAGCCTAAAGTTGACAAATACTGGATAATAGAAAACTGGGAATGTTATCATGTTGTCATGAGTCTTCATCCAGACTAGACCAACACATGTCAAATAAAGATGGTAGGGTGAGAATTTGGAGTAAACAACAAGGAAGTAAGGATCTATTTGGCCTTATATCAATGAATGAGGCTGCTGGTGGTTTAATGGTAAGTGGGACAACACTGCAGCAACCACATGATGCCATCATGTCAATATGGAGCAAAACCTCTGAGGAATGTTTCCAAGACCTTGTTGATTATCAAGCAAATGTTTAGACACATTTTCCCATTAGATTTAATGGTGGAAGTTAAACTTTTGACTGGTAGCGTATGCCATGAAAAATGGAGGCAGTTCTGAGGGCAAAATGGGGTCCAATCCTGTGGCTAGTGGGAGTATTGCACTACCTCCCATCTCTGTAAGTTCCCTTTAGTTTAACATGTATCCAGCCTTATGTAAATATGCATCAAATTCCCTCCTTTATTGGGTGATGTTTTGCTCATGGAATAGATTTTTTTTGGACGAGCTATCAGCTCTTATGAGCTGTGTTAAATCTGAAGTAGCTTTCCACAGCCAATCCAAACACATTTGGTCATGTCTTCGAAAAACATTACCTCTCATAGATATATAGTATTCCAGACCAGTGGGGAATATGGATAAACATTAAACTGTATGTGTATGAGAAGAATACAGCCTTGCCACCAATGTTCTGCTGGAATAAATCCTGGATCTAGTTGTCCACCGAGGCTTTAAGATATTAAACTTTGCTGCAGTTTCGAATGCACACAGGTAGTTGTCATGGGGCATTCGGTGTGATCCTTGCCACTGGATTATCAACATGACTGTGGATTTGATGTAAATTTCAGTTTTATTCCACTTTGTAATTTCTTGAAGTGGACTCCAGAGGAATTTTAAGCTGTAGTTTGTGGAAAACCATGGTGCTTTAGAAGCTAAAAGACTGCTAGAATGAACATTTCAACGAGGAGAGCTCAAATGAATGATGCAAATGTATTGGTGCACAAAGATTAGAATAAAGTTTGGTGTAAGGCTCAGAATGCCCCATCTTTGGCTGTTGCTGATGCTAGAGTTGGTACACAGGCTGGATGTGCAATGCTTGGTTTGGAAGGAGAATGACAGCAGAAGTGAGACTTTAAAAGGTTGGCAAAAGACTGACTTACTGGGTGAGAAAGGAAGTACGACTATCCATTGGGCCTGAGCTCTGACGTCATGATTAATATGGAAGGTCTGACAGCGTGGGAAAGGAGGGAGAGACAGAGCTGCAGAGTGAAGTAGATGGATTGGAACACCCTTACTGAATTATCTCCATAGCTTCATGGATGAAATCATGTAACTGTGTTATCTTTTTAAATGTTTATTTGGGTAAAAGAGTCAAAGAAAGAGACATCAGTGCTTAAAACAAAGACCAGAGAATCCGCTTGTTCTAGGGGTGGTTGTCAATTTCAGCCATGTCTTGTTCAGTGGCCACTGTTGTTGGGTTTTGCACTAGAAACCTATGACATTAACACAGTAGCGTCACTTTTAAAGCAGCACCTGAACCTGCAACTGCAGCTCGGGAGCAGCACTATATAATACACACAAAGAAATTGCAACGTTTGAAGACTTTATGTTTTACCTAACATTTTTATATTATCTGTGTTTATGTTTTTGAACATAAATCCCTATCCTGGGTTTTGTTGGGATGTCCGGACATAAATGAAGCACATGTGCAGCAACAGGTTATTAAACCTGATCACACAAAATTAAAAAAAGAATCTTAATTTAAGAATAAATGTGTCATTTAATCCTGATATTATCTTCAAAGTATGTCATTTTCTACTGCTTCAAATCTTGATAAACACAAAGCTACAAAAAGTAGGGCTTTTTATATGTACATGATTCTGAAGCATTGTTCATGTTTTGCTATTAATAGAACATAAACAACCTTGGCTTTAGCTAGTAGAGCATTCATTTATAAACCACATAACCAATGGTTTGATTTGCAGTGTCACCTTCTGTAACAAACAGGGTTTTCACATGAAATTGGACTATTTAGTTTCTGGTCCAATCAGATCTCAGATTAATCTGGTACATTGGTTAGTAGGAAGTCTGACAGATGGTCTTAATATGCAGATTGAGTTGGATATTAGTTATATTTGATTGTACATTTAGTTTTCTTTGCCTAATTTATTAATATGTGGGTGAAAATTACAACTAAATTTCAGGTAATGGACATTTTGCCTACCTGATTTTTTTTTTTTTTTTTACTAATCAGTTGAATAATAATGACATTTAATGTGCTGATAGAAGATCAAAATGGGCTCAAAATGAGAGCCTTGGAAGGTAATGTATAATAAAATATACTAAAGTGTTGGAAAAAAAATATTTTTGGACCTTTTTTTTCCTGCACATTTTCTAGTTTTTAAGTCCTATTTTATTATTAGGTGAGATGTTTCAACTAAATAGCTTGTCTCCATTAATAAAATCGACTTAAATCGTAAATGTATGAGACATCACCTTTACTTTAAAATCCCAAGGAAACACAAATCATCATATTTTGGCTTGAGGCAATGAGCTGGGAAAGACGTCCAACAACCATGTTAGCCTTCAGTCATGCAGCGATCCGAACAGCAATAAATACTTTTTTTTTTCTATGTCTGCTAGTTTTCATTTTTTTAAAAAAAAGGAAAACATTCACTCTTTCGTCCCCTGTCCTTTCTCCACCTGCAGCTCACAGTAATGACATAATGGATTACCTCACCATGAGAGCATGTTCACCAGGGACGTGTCCTACATGCTGCCACTGGACTGCATCCCAGGTCGCCCTGGATGAATGCAGCTTGTCGCATCTCAGTCCCTTACAGCACGGCAGACTCAAATCAGATGCCGTGAACCGACTCGGTGAGACCGTCATGAAGTGCTCTCAGATACTTAAACAAACAGGCTGGAGGCAGGATATGCAATCCTCCTGCGCTGCAGCAAGTCACAGCCAGGAGAGCTTTTTACAGGCCTCTTGTAAATGTAGTGACCTGATGTTTTCAATTAAAGCCTGCTCAGAGGTGAGTTTCGACCCTTGATGCATAAACCAACCTTAATAAGTTTTCAACGAGTCGTATCTCTTGAGCTGTTCGGAAGAAATATGTTCTGTTAGGTGGAGGCCCAGAGGTCGGCCACACAAGAACAGGTCCAGCTGTGAGAAGAGTTGAAGGTTTGATGTTAGCTTTGGGAGGATGTACTCCTCCACATGTGCAGTGAACTCACAAACAGGAGGCACTTCATCATATACTCCGATGGTCACATACTTGTTGTTCAGGGTGATCTGTGGAGAATTTTTCATATTTGTTTAATTTCAGGACAGGGAGATTTGAATGTCTCACCTTTATCTCATCAACATTTCAGAATGCATGTAGAAAGAAAGAGACTTCTGATCAGAAGTGAATAAAGAGAACTTGTTCATTTACAATTGAAAAATACTATTTCCAGTATGTCAAGCTGGGAGAAGAAACACCGGAGTTCCTCGGTGCAAAGTCTCTTTGCTGCTTGTTGCTCATTCGCTCAGATTGGTTCAAAGCGAGACTTGTCCCTTAGAGATGCTGTTCCTGTTAGGGGGTTGGGGTATAAGGATTCAAATGCAGATGATTGCAGCAAGGAAAGAGTTCTTTAATGTGATTTTCTTGGGCGAATAGACTGGAGGGCAAGCGGAAAAGCGGGCAGGTTGACAGAGCAGGCAGGATCCACTGGGCAAGACAGGGAAAAGTCAGGTTAGATCGGGTCAGGAAATACACGGTCAACTATATTGAGTTGGCTGGAAGCTGTTACCACTTGGTGAACAACAATCTGGCGAAGACTGGAAGGCTGAGCTGTCCTTAAATATGCCGCTGCTGATTGTCCGATGTAGAATCTGTTGCCATGGCAGTAGGCACGCCCACTACCGTCAAACACGGGGCACACACCGTAACAGTTCCTCCACGAAACTTAAAGTCCTTCTGAAATGTTTTCCTACATGTTTTCTTACACATTGTTTTGTTTATTTTACTCGTTTACTTTTGCTGTTGTCGTTTGCACATAAAAAATATTGTAGTGATGAGATATGTAAAAGATGACCAATCACCACTCCTCGATCATTTTAACCCATCGACCATTCCCATCCTGATTTTAAAGCTCTGTCCACACGGACCTGTTTTAAGACAGATACCAGGTTTATTTTAAGGTTTAAAAAAATCTGGTCGCATATTTTAGTTTGGAGGGGCCAATGTCACATGGGCTGATTTTTATATTGCAGGCATGTACTCAACTAACAGCTAATGAGGGTCCGTGTTACATCGTAACTGTACTGTAAGCTCTCCCCAGTCCAGAAAAGTCTTCTCCTGACTCCTCTCATCTCTTACTCTGTCTTTTTTCACTTTCTTACCCTTCATTTCTCAAATAATGTCATCTTGTTTCTTTGCTATATCAGCCATGGTGTGTGTTTTAAACAGTGTGGGTTCAAATCTGTGCATAAAGTAAAACTTGGCTGCAACATTCCACAGCGATCCAGAAGAAAAGTTGCATTGGACAGTTTGTCGGCCTCATAGGGATGCTAGGCAACCATGGCTCCAGAAATGCACATAATGGATGTCACCGTGCAATCAAACATGTCCTAAATCCAGAGTTTGAAGGTCGGAAAGTCACGCTGTGTGTCTTTATGTGAACTATTTAACTGCTGATGAGAATTTCAGATATCTGTGCTGCCTGTATCCAGTTTATTATAGTACTAAGTACCAAAAACAAAGATTTTACCAGCATTTTACCCACAATGCCATAACAAGCTAAACGCAGGAAGCAGAAATTGTACCATTTGCTTCCTGCGTTTTATCGACTTGAAGCAGAGAGACTCACATCTGGAGGCCGAGTGAGCCTGGTTCTTTACGCTGAACCAGACTCTGCACATTCACACTATTCCGAACGAAGCAGCAAACAGACTGGAAATCCATTTAAACAGGCTGGTGTGACTGGGCCCTGAGTTAACTTGGGACACGAGAGCAACACGACCAATAATAGAATGAAATGCAAATTTCAGTGAGCAGGAGGATAAATATCCCTGTGTCATCGTCTACATGTGCATTTTGATAAAGTGAAAGACAGTTTTGGCCCCTGAGATGAGGATTATAAGCTAAACTGAAGATATCTGTTGGGGAAAGCCAACTGGTTTAAATGGTTTGAACACTTAAAAGCAAAAAAAAAAAAATAAAAAAAAAAGTGTGTCCAGTCTACAATGAATTTTTAAATGTATTTTTCTAAGAGAATTGATTGAAGAAAGTGCTGCTTTTCCTTCAATTGAAGATACTCACTCTGATTTAAAAGCTTTCATACATTAAAACGCAGTCAAGACATCTTTAAAACTTAAAGTACATCATGTTATTGTCATGTATAACTTCTTTTTGCTAGTTTTAGTAGAGTGAAACGGACCCATTACTTTTCATTGGATACTGAACATTTCATGTTACAGGAAACCTTGTAACAAACATCCCTGGGTAAAGGAAAATTTGTAGAATTGCATGCCTCAAACAACTTTTAAGGCCTCTGAAAAGCTGACATTTCCCTGATAGCATGTTTCCCCGCTCTGACAGCAAAGGGTGTGTTCACGTTTGATATCCAAACAGGCATCAACACACACGGTCCGTCTGTGTTTGACTGCATTCATCACCCTGAAAGCGTGTCTCCACCATCCTGCAGTCAGCTTTCACCTCTGCAGCCCGAGTCAAGACTGATGTTATTACCTTATCAAAGGTGGAGGTGTCTACAGCTCCGGGGGAAACGAAAGAGAGGCCAGGAGAGAGGAGGTGGGAGGGGTGGACGGTTTTCTTTTACAGGCTGGCAGCCGACGGGACACCGGGCGTATTTATCCCTCGCCGCCGGCTTATCAGCGGGGCCTGTAAATCTACCTGACAGGTCTTTACAGGTGCCGTTAATCCCACTGATTCAATTCATTTTGCTAACTGCTCGGATGCGGCCCCTCTCCACAGGGAAGATCAAACCTTCACCGCATTCTTGCCGCGTTAGTTTGTGTTGTCCTCGTGATGGAAAGCCAAATCCACTAGCGTGGAGATGAAAGGTGTAATGTTGCCTGCATGGCAGTCAAATTATTCCTACAAACATGTTTGTGCTCCTTCATTTGCTGCACACACTTCATCTTTTTTCCTTAAATTTTACATACTGAGGAAGATTTGTTGTGCAGGTATGAGGTTTGCAACAGGACTGTGTTAACTCACTTGCACTCTTCTGTACCCCGGAGGCTTTAAACACTTCGAAAGCTGACAATTGCTGTCTTTTCCTAGATTTTAAGGACTTTTTGAAGATGGCAATCACATCGGGTTGCCATGTTCTGGAGTATTTTTAATGGGTGCCTAAAACCTTTAGTCATCTCCAAAGAAAAATTTTAAATAATTTTGTTTGGGGAAAAAAAAATTAAACAAACACACGGAAGGCAATTTAGAGGTCCAAAACCAAGGTATAGCTATTATTTTTCTTAAGAGTGGTGCATGAATGGGAGATGGTCCCATTAAGTCCAGGAGGTCAATCAAGTCTACAAATAACTCTAAAAAGTGTGCTATTTATTCATTTTATCCTCTTTAACAAGTGCATATTATTAATCACGTTAATCATGAAATGTTCCCATAACTTCCACCAGGGGTCACCAACTCCGGTCCTGAAGGGCTACCATCCTGCAGGTTTTATTGTTTTCCAGGTACAACACACCTGACCCAAACCAATGGCTCATTAACAGGCAGGTGCAGAAGATGACAACAAGTTCTTGGAGAACCTTTTCACTTGGATCAAATATGTTGTACAAGGGAAACACTAAAACCTGCAGGATGGTAGCCCTCAGGGACTGGAGTTGGTGACCCCTGACTTAGACTGATGATCATACTAGATGCACAACCGCTGCTCACTGGATACTGTCTATTGTAAGCCATAATGATTTGTGGATTATTCCAGAATCAGCCAAATAAAATCCTCCATTATGATCAAATTTTCCTAATTCTGTTATAACTAATCCCAACAAGTAGAAATAAAGTGACTTTATTTCCCATTTTAAAGGGATGGTGGGCTTCCATGGTGCCTCTCTGTTTATCCAAACCGCTTTATCTTCAACATTTCATATCAGTGATGTGTCAGACGGTGTGCTGCAGTGTCTCAGTCTGTGTTCATACTTTGAGCAAAAACATCCACCGTTCACTGCTAATCATGGAAACGTGACAAAGAAAATCATTGGAGGGGCCAGTTTTGAACTTTTCACCTTCCCCCACCTTTCTGTGCTTCCGTATATCATGAACAGGATCTCTGTCTGTCAAATAAATACCCCTGATTATGTCTGTGACTTTAAACTGTCGCGATCATCAGCAGACAACAGTTTGACATGACCTGAAGCTTGAACGATCACAATGTAAAATGTTCCTTTGGAAGGAGTCGTGCACATCAGCGGAGCAGCAACCTTGCACTTTTGCCTTTGTCACTGATGACTCAGCAAAAAAACGGAGAAGAAGTTTGTAAAGTAACAGCTGAAGCTTTACTTTATCTCGCTCCTGCGTTTCACCCAGTTTGCTGAGCTCAGTCATTTTGGAGGCAAAGCAGTTTTACATCGAAGTAATAAGCTTTGTCTTCCGCTGCTATGATACTCTCGCTTCCTTCCTAAATGCATCCCCATGCTTCTCCAAGGCCTTTTTGTGATCTTAAGAGGACCACTTGCGAGGAAAAACATGGGTAGATTAAATCTTGGCAGGTTTGCGTGTTTAAACGCAGTGGTCACCTCCACCCGGTTTCCTGCTGCAACCATCAAGCGGCAACCTTATCGCTTCCTCGCGGTGATTAGGCGGCTTCCTGGGGACGGCATCACAGGTTCAAGTTCATTTATGTTTGCTGTTCTCTTGGGCAGCAACCTTTCGGTGAGTCATAAAGAGATTCCTACTTGGAGAAAAAGATCAAAACGATGACTTTTAAAAGTAAACAAGACTTTAATTACCCCGTTTCCTGCAGCAGATTGTAATCTGTTGCATCTGTCTGGAAAGACATAAATATGTGAACCTGTAGTCTGGGTTTTTTCACCTTACACTGCACAGAATGTGTCTGTAATTGTTCGGTTGTGTATAATTTCAGTGTTTTTACAGCAGATTACCATTAGTTTGTTGCTGCATGTTGCTTTCAGTGATCCTGCTTTTCTAAATAAGTACATTTCCAATGAACCCAGTAATACTTGAAGCATCTATGACATTTGTGAAGTCTAAACATTTGTGTTTGTACATATGCAAAGCATCAGTTTTTATATTGCAAATTATTTAGTAGTAACTAAGACTGATCTACAAAGCCACAGCACTGCAGACCACAATCATTAATCATGACTGCAGAAGTCCAAGACTGCTAATCGGCCAATCAGTCTCTCCTGGGCTGCAACGAAACTATGCAGCCGAATCTTAGAGATGAAAGGAAACGAGGAGAAGACGTGTAAATATCGTTGCAGAAACCGTTTGGCTTAGAGAGGGGTGTTAGTCTCAGCCACTTTTCGTTTCCCTTGATGTCTAAATAACACGCTGACACAACAGCATGTCTAAAGCTCACCTGTTAACACTGCCATGATGCTGAAAGCTCACATTGTCTAAGTAGGTGGCAGCTCTCGGATCCACAGTAGGTAACTTTTGGTGTTTGACAGACATAAGGGCCATAAAATATGTGAAACAAAAGTTCAGAAATGAAGAAGAATGGTGTTACGTTGCATAAATCAGAGGAGTTTGTGTGAGATTTTTAGGTCTTATGCTAAACTGACCATTCTTGTTCTAAACTTGAGAAATGTCGTGATAGCTTTTTAAAAAAAAAAAACTAAACAATCAAACAAACAAAAGACACAAATTGACAACTTTACAGCTAATGTGTACACTGCAAAAACTAAAATCTAAAAAAAAATCTTAAATTGAGTACACATATGCTTATTTTTTTAAGATAATTCCTAGTTTTTATGCCAGATTGTTTTAAGAGTATTTTTACTTGTTTCTTGTTCTTGTTTCTTGTTCTGTTGGCAGATAATTGATCTTGTTTTAAGCAACATTTACCTAATTTTTGTATATTTTTTTCTTGTATTTTAAGGCTGAGTTTTTGCAGTGTGGTTTGTCTCTTACTGTGATGACATGGCAGTGCAACGCAATCAAAGCGGTGGAGATAGCAACCTCACAGCATGTTTGGCTGCAGTTTGCTTTTTATAATGAATGAAGACAACTATTGTTGCACAATTTATTTGCAACACTACCTGTTTGCTTTAAAGCTAACATGGCAGATCTTTTTTTTCTTTTTTTCTTCTTTTTCCGTGCACATTACTCAACAGAAATGCTGTGAATTGCTGCATATTACCAATGCAATGTTAGCAGCATGTAACAAATCGGCACATACCAGGGTCTGATATCTGACAGTTTGTAGAATATAAAAAAAAGTTTTTACTTTTAAAAAAACAGCATGGTAAGATTTTTCATTTAATTTTTTATTTTATTTTTTTGGGGGGTGATGATGTTAATTAGTTTCAGGTCTATGTAATACCTGGATTTGCAACAGAAAATAGCTGCCAGTTCCCTGAGAAATATCTATCATTAGAGTTGTTAATAGAAAGAGGAGATAATGGTATCCAGATTTAGGATTTTAACCTGCAACCTTCCATTTTAAAATCCCACGTGTCCGCTGCTGCCCTCTCAGCGAACAGGCTTCCTCTGCTTTCTCTCAATCTCTGAAGGGACGTCCTCTCGCCGACTCAGAGCAGCGAGGGGCATTTATCTCTGACCCGCAGGTTTGGCCTCGCTGTCTAAGCTGCCAAAACAGTCCCATTCAGCATTGTGCTGAGTTCATCAATGCTCCGTCGACACACACGTGGGCACACACACACACACACTCACATAGAGGGAAATGCATACGCACAAATGCACACTGCAAAAAGTGAACGCAGCTAAATGTTCAGCAGTGAGTCTCTCGTTGCACTGTTCGCCTGTCAAACAAATCGCTCTAGATTGTTTGGCTTTGATGACTTAATGATCAAAACAGCGGTTTAATATTTTTCTGTCAATCAATCTGTCTCTGAAACTACCATTACTTAATCACTAGTATTGTAAAAACATTGTTTTATGTCAGTTTAATGAGTTTATATTACGTGTTATGATTAAAAATAGGTTTAGTACTGAGTGAAATTACTTGGATAAGCTGATTTTTTTTTTTTTTTTTTTAAAGTGCAGACATTCACACAAAATAACAAATTCCACGCAGGAATGAACCGGACAAGCTCAGTCTTTTTGGCTGGATGTCTGGGGGGGGGGGGGGGGGGGGGGGGGGGGGGCCTCTGTGACAACTCCCACCCCCTCCACCGCAGAATGCCTATCAACCTCCGACAGGTCAGCTCCTCACAAACACATGCGCAGAGGTCCCCAACCCACGACCTCTCCCCTGTCACAACTGTCACTTGACTTCAGTGAGCAGAAACCCCTTTTATCAGAAAACCTGAGGCACGATTCTGACAAAGCTGAAGAAGTGCCACAGACTGACCCGAGTGTATATTTAGCAGCAGCTTGGCAGTCGCCCATCCCAACTGTCGAGGCTGTCAGAGCCCCGCATGCTCACTGGCCTTCCCTCCTCCCCTTCCTCCGTTTCATTATGTAGAGAGGGAGTTGCATACAGTGTGCAAATTGGACTGAACATAACAAGTAGACCAGTAGAGTTCTCTCTCATGCACACATGCATGCACTTGGTTTCACTTGCAGGTTCTGGCAAACTGTTCAACCCAGACCAGATTAAAAAAGATTTCTTTTTTGTTGCAGACAAAATTGATTGAGATTTTCACACATATAAAAAGCAGGTTTGGAATACAAACACTGACCCCAGCCATGGCCTCAATTTAAAAATACATGCTGCTCAAAGGTCGTGACATTTTTATGAACTCAGCTTAATGTTGGTATCAAAAACCAGTTCAGATCAGATTTATGTTTCTGGAGGGACATTTTGATGGTTAACCTGCAGAACAACAGACCAAACTTCCCTTTGCCAGCTGTCAAATAACAGCAAACAATGGTACCGGCTAATTTGCTTTAAAATCTTTATTAGCGTTGCTCAAAACATGTTGAAAAGTTTGGGAGCTTTGTTTATAGAATAGATTTTCAATGGATTCCTCTTCAGGATCCTTAGGGTGGGTCTAAATCTGGAAATCTTTGGAAATCTACTACAAGATTCCAGTCAGTATGTAACAAGCTAACTGTACTGCCTTCATCATGGAAGTGCATCCTCCCTGGTCTACTTGAATGTTAACAGTAAAATCACAAAAACTGGAATAACCCATTGGAATCAAACATGACATATTTTATATATACAGACATTTAGCATCACTTTATGGCACAAACTTTGCTCAAAACCATTTAGAACACGATCTCATTTTTATCTTCTGCCCCTAAATGGTAACCAGAAAGCAGAAGATTATAAATAAGCATTTTGACATATAACATGGTAATAAATGGTAAATATCCCCAAAATATTTAGGTACTTTCTTATGCTATATTTTCTAAAGTAACAAATAAAGAACTCATATTCAAAGATTTTGACTTATGTAGTCATTTTGTTCATGTGTTGGGTCTTTATGGGTTAATTTTCTGCATAGCGCCAGTCATAGAGAGTTCAAGATCACCACCAAAACCAACCTTTTTTTTTCTTAAATCTTACCAGAAATAACGGGGATTAACACATAACTCTGATGGCCCCAGATTGAGTCTCTTCCTACCTATGTGATAGTCCACTGCTTCCATCCATCCATCCATTTTCTCAACTGTGTAGTCCATTTAAAGGTTACGGGGACTCTGGAGCCTATTCCATCAATCATGGCTACACCCTGGACAGGTCGCCAGTCCGTCGCAGAGTCCACAACTGGTACTTAACAAAAATGTTTAAAACCTACACTATGTTTTCACATCTAATTACGTTGCTTTGGTTAAAAACTGATGCAGAGGATAAACTGACAGAGTGGCTTAAAGAGCACTAGAAATAGCACTTGTTTATGCCACGCATCGAGTTATGTGTGTTGTAGGTGCAGAAAAATGTGTAAAATCTGTGAAGAATATGCGAGCACAGAGAAAATGCAAGAAGCAAACAGATAATCACATTTCTTGCATTATCCACAGCTGTGCTAACAGTATGCATAGGAAATAAAAGTAATCAGATTAGCTTTCAGAGGTCTATGAAGTTCTTCAAGAGCTTTTACAGTTTTCAATTTAGCTTTGAAATTATGTCTGTTGCAACAACTTATCATTCTCATTAGCTTTTATGACTGCACCAGACTGGTTTCTATCTTCTGTGGGACAAAATAAGTATTTTAAGTTGAAGCAGTGCAAGTTTTCTGACTCTTTACGAATCCTAAAAAGTCTTTCGTCCAATAAATCGTTTCATAAAATAAAGCAGGACATGTATTCTGACCTCTTTAATTTTATTTTGCTTCTGTGAAAATTATCAAGAAAGACACCCAATTCAGAACATGTCATGAAATCTGTTTAGTAAGACCTGACATTTCTGATTCCCTGGAAACTTTAAAGTATCGAGGCATGAAAATACTTTGTACTTCCATGCCTTGATAAAAACCAGCATGTAAAATTTGGAATTTTTTTACACACAACTTGTTAGTAATGCTGTTATGGGAGTAACACTTGTCAATTCTTTTCACGCTGCTAAAATCTGACCCTTTCATTTTTTTTTAGAACCTAAAAGTTCCACAACCCCTGCAGACTTTTGACAAAGTAAGACTCTAAAAGACGTATTTTAGCATCATTGACGTGCAAAGTTATCATGTGAGGACTTCTGTCTGCATTTACACTTCCAATATGGTGGGATGTGAAAAGTTTTTCCTTCATAAGATTCATAGTTTTAAAATCAAACACGGTGTCTAATAAGTCACTAACTCAAGTCAATAAGTTTGTATTTATCTGCAAAATCAGGCCTGACCCAAAGGTTATTTTACTAAACAATGAACTGATCATGCTACTGTTAAATTATATTTTTCAGTTATGCCACAAAATTGGATAGTTGTATAAAATAAATGCATCAAACTGGCATGAAAAAGTGTACATTTTTGTACAAATAGACAATTGAGTATGTCCATGGCCTCCCAGAGGAGCTGTTTTACAGGCCTTGGTGAGGATCACAGACACTGAATCTCCTCACCACGTAGCGCTTAGCAGGAATCTCAAATTGAACCTAATCAGTTCTCCAGTCACCGTGTTTAAATGGTCTTTTTGCCAGGTTAATGGGATTTCCGCTGAAAGGTCTGCGCTCGACGTCTAAAGTGGTCCAGACAATCGCAATGAGCTGTGAGTCAAGTGTGATTAACCCGCTGACCCGCCTGTAGCCATTGCGCCTCTGCTCCCTCTCAGCTCAACTGGAACTGCGCTTAAGTCAGATTTACTTATTAAGATGTAAACAATGAAGCAGTGAAATAAAGCGGAATGAGACCAGCAGATAGGAAAAGTTACTCCCAGATTTCAGGCGGTAAGGCTGCAGCTTCTGTTGTATATCGTTGCTGTCAGTTGATACATATAAAACTTGGAGCTTTTTAACTGCTGTAACATTGCTTAACCCTCTGGGTTTAAATGCCCCTCTTATCATTTACATCAGGACTAAACTCTCTCTGAGAATTGATGATGGCATTATCTTGGCTCTGGATAGAATTACTTTGGCTTCCAGTACTACAGAGAGGATTCTTGGAAGTAGTTTAGACCAGATCTGTCCTTTGACTCCAATGTAACACAGGTATGCATAGCCTTCCATTAGCCGAACCTGCTTGTTCAAATGCACGGTCGAGTTTGGACAGCTGCAATGACAACTAAAGTTTCCCATCACTGGCTCACTGTTAAGTGCAGAAGAGAATTCAAAGTTCGTCACACATATGAAGCTTGTTGTGAACACGGCGTATCTTAAAGAACTCATAGTTCCATATTTTCCCAATATAGACCTCTCAGACTGCAGGTTGACTTGTGGTTCGTAAGGCATAGAAATAAAATGGGAATGGTCAAGTTTACTTATAGTTTATTAATGTTTCTGTTTATTGTTCCTTTTGTGCAGCTATATAATATCAACAACAATCTTGCTACTTAGCTAACCATCCCTGATAATGGAGCAGATTGTTCCGCATCGATCCACAGGGCCGCTGTGTTGGTAATCATCCGTTTGTGTGGGTCAGTGTCTGTAATGATTTCTCTTCGCTCATGCCCTATGACCGTCATGAAGTCCATAAATCTGTGTGTTTGTGTGTGTGGTGTATTATCGCAGAGCATTAGCCAGTGAACCGTCTTTTTACATGTCAGGGAGGCAGAAATGAACAGCGTTATCACCTCTTATGGCTTCTTCTAAAAGAGTGCTCACTTCTGTATGATTCAGTCTGTCAGTGAAGCGTTACAGCTTCTGTGTGTGTGTGTTTGTGTGTGTGAGCAAACGTTGTTTTACCTTGATTTATTTAGTGATGACTCACTTAGTGTGACACTGTTTCTTTCACTCGGCTGCCAAGACGAGCCTTCAGCAGCACTGCTCAAACAAGCTTGACATATTCCTTTGACAGTTGTGCTTTACCTGTGCCATTTAGTGTTTTAGTTAAGTGCTTCATAGCGTGTAAAATAGTCAAATATGATCATTTACAGTAAAAGTTACAAAATTCCACCTCATTTGTGATTTTTTTTTTCTGATTAACCACTAAATTTGTGACTTGTCTGGATGTCTTCTGATTATAATTTTTTCAATATTTTATCATGATAAATTGTTTTAGGATAAAACGTCTGAGGGGAAATGAATTAGTTTTGCTTTCTGTCAAATGATTGAACTCTATTTTGTAGCATCTGTGCATGCTTTGCACTAGTATATATCTGTTCATCTAAAAGGCCGACGTAATGAAAATTTCCTCCTCTGCACCAGACTGCAAGGGTCCATAAAGACCTGGTGTGATCGACCACATGCAGGTAAAAAGCTTGAAACTAAGCAAACAGTATGCATGGACCTGAGTCAATATGCAATTAATAAAAAGAAAGAAAACAGATGTAGTAAAACACGCCTGGAATATATAAATATTAAAAACATGCTGCTGTAAATAACACGGTCCAGCTAACAGTAGGACGTGCCAAATTACCTGTGTGCTCATTCACAGCAGATTTAAAGATGCAGCTGTTGGGATTAGCTTTAAGATCAGGGGTTTGTCTGCCTAAATCTTTCAACAACTTGACACAGGTCAACTAAAATCTGACAAATGTCATCACAAACCTAACTTATAGCTGCCAAGCAAAGCAAAGTATAGACAGTCATAAGATTGTTCCAACACAATGTGGCCATGTGAATTTAAACTAACCCAGTTTTTTCAAATATATGCATGTCTCAGTCAATTCTGGACTATTAAGATATTATAGGTCTGTCAATATTTCCTTCTGTGTTTGACATTTGCCACCTTGCTAACAGAACTTTCTGTGTTCAATAACCTGCCATTGTGGGGCTTTAAGCTGCATACAACAAGCTTCATCCACAGTAGTCCTGATGTTTCCTCATTCAGAATCATTCCCTAGTTACATGTCAAAAGTCAAATTTGTTAAAACAACAGCAGTATTTTTCTGATGCATGTCCAATGGCCCCACTCATGTTAGGTAGTAGCTGTAGCTGTTAAAAGGGTCAGAAAGATGAAAAAAAAATTTGTCGTCACCAGTATAGAAGAGTCTGGTTCCAACGATCCAAAGAGAAAAAACAAAAACACAAATACAGTCATAAAACCAAACCAAACTGGACTTAGTCATTTTTAAAAAAGTATTTTTAAATAACTAAGCTATATTTTAACAACAGTACTTTCTTTGCATGGTAGCAGTTGCATCATGTTCTGTAAATCCTAACTTAAGCGTACATGTTCCAAACTCTAATGTATTTATAACAAGTATGGAATAAAATTTCAACATTTATTCGTTACAAGATGAAAAGTAAAAAACAAACTAAAAAAACAAACAAAAAACCTACAATATCTATTATAATATTTGATTTTTCATGACCAAAAAAGGAAATACTTTTCCAAAAACTACTTGTTTTTATGTTCAATCCACCAAACAGCATTAAACATTTACATGCAGAGCTGCATTTGTTAAAACCACCACATAATTTCTTATCAGTGAAATAGTAAGGTAATGTTACATCAACAACATGGCCTATGGTTGGGAAAAGTAAATGGACTGGACTTATATGGCACATTTCTAGTCACTTTGACCACTCAAAGTTCTTTACATGTCACATTCACCGATCAAACCCACACTCATATGGCACTTTCACTTTTATATACTAAGTGCTTTACTCTATCACACACAGATTAATACCCCAATAGACACATCGGGAAGCAACATAGGGTTCAGTGTCTTGCCCAGGGACACTTTTACAGAATCTTTGCAGAAATATTGCCAAGCTGATCTGTGTTCGGTTTAACATTTAGAAAATGGACCAGCTCCAAAATCTGGCCTACAATAGCATCCGGTTTTTGTCTGTCTCTTTTTGTATCATGAAACTTAAAAATTCATTATACAAAGTTTTCTAAAACATAAATAATTTGCTTTCTACTGGACCAATAACCAGATGTTATTGTGGTAGTAAGGTTTGTGTATACACTGAAGTTCCCACTAACTGACTGGGAATTCTCATTAAATAATATCAACCTGCTCTGTTTCCATTCCTTAAAGATATCATGCAATGTCTCAAATGCTCAAATCATGTAAAGCATTTTGTCAGCGAACAGGTTAAGACACACCTACTGTCTGTGGAAAATTGCCATAATTTGTTTTAATTGAGCTTTTTTTGATGTTGCTTCAGTTGTCAGAGGATATCTCGTTTGGGAGGAAATCTTCACATGTTCACTTCAAACGCTTCAGGCAAAGGATTCCTCCTCCCTTTTTGTCAAAAGTAGCTTGCTTTAGAAATTAGCTTTGATTCTGTGACAGCTACGGTACACGTGTGAGAACTAGGTCACTCGGTATTTAGAATACTTACTTATCAGTGCCTAAAGAGGTTACTCATGCCCACCTAGGATGTTTGGTGAGTGTTTTAATATAACTTATTCCACCAACTAGAAGAAATAGTAGGTTTATAACAAAAGAGCACAGCAATAAATCCTATTACCTTGTTTGCATGAAATGATGGTAAAGGTGAAAGTAAAACATGCTGTGGGTGTGTGTAAAAGTTCTTGGAAAACAAGATTATGACTGCAATGTGTCTGAGAGGAGCTTGTCTCTGATGGAGTAATAAAGAAAAGATATCTGAGCTGCAGACCTTTGGGCTACGTAATCATGATTTTATTAACTATGATCTGGTAAAATAATTAATTCAGCTTTATTTATGACACATGTTAATAATATAAAAATAACAATAAATAATAATAATAGAATGGAGAGTCTACGTGTGATCTTCTGCCGCTTATCTGGAGTTGGGTCACGGGGGCAGCAGCCTAAGCAGGGAAGCCCAGACTTCCCTCTCCCCAGCCACATTTGCTAACTCTGCGGGGGGGATCCCAAGGCGTTCTCAAGCCAGCCGAGAGATATAATCCCTCCAGTGTGTCCTGGGTCTTCCCCAGGGTCTCCTCCCAGAGGGACGTGCCTGGAACACCTCACCAGGGAGGTCCAGGAGGCATCCTGACCAGATGCCCGAGCCACCTCAACTGGTTCCTCTCGATGCGGAGGAGCAGCGGCTCTACTCTGAGCCCCTCCTGGATGACCGAGCTCCTCACCCTATCTCTAAGGGAGAGCCCGGCCACCCTGTGGAGGAACCTCATTTCAGCCGCCTGTATACGAGATCTCGTTCTTTCGGTCACGACCCACAGCTCCTGACCATAGGTGAGGGTAGGAACGTAGATCGACTGGTAAATCGAGAGCTTTGCCTTCTGACTCAGCTCCTTCTTCACCACGACAGACCGGCACAGAGCCCGCATTACTGCAGACGCCGCACCGATCCGTCTGTCGATCTCACGCTCCATCCTTCCCTCACTTGTGAACAAGACCCCAAGATATTTAAACTCCTTCACTTGAGGCAGGACCTGACTCCCGACCCAGAGAGGGCAATCCACCCTACTCTGGCTGAGGACCATGGTCTCAGATTTGGAGGTGCTGATTCTCATCCCAGCCGCTTCACACTCGGCCACAAATTGCTCAAGTGAGAGCTGGAGATTCCGACCAGAGGAAGCCAACAGGACCACATCATCTGCAAAAAGCAGAGACCCAATTCTGAGGCCACCAAGCCGGATCCCCTCAACCCCTTGGCTGTGCTTAGAAATTCTGTCCATATAAGTTATGAACAGAATCGGTGATAAAGGGCAGCCTTGGCGGAGTCCAACCCTCACTGGAAACAAATCCGACTTACTACCGGCAACGCTGAACAAGCTCTGACACCTGTCGTACAGGGACCCGACAGCTTGTACAAGGGGGTCCGGTACCCCATACTCCTGGAGTACCAACCCACAGGATCTCCCGGGGGACACGGTCGAACGCCTTCTCCAGGTCCACAAAGCACATGTAGACTGGTTGGGCAAACTTCCATGCCCTCTTCAGGACTCCAAAGAGGGTCTCGAGCTGGTCCACTGCTCCGCAACCAGGGCGAAAACCACACTGCTCCTCCTCAGTCCGAGATTGAGGAGGAGCAGTGTGTGTGATCATAGGAAAACATAAATTTTTCCAAACCTATATCAAAAATTAATTGAAGCACATAAAACAGTAGGAAAACATCCATCCATCCATTTTCCTCTGCTTATCTGAGGTTGGATTGCACAGCGGTAACCTACATAGAGACACCAATACTTTCCTTTCCCTGGCCATTCTTCAAGCTTAGGAGAATCATTTAGTGTTCCCAGGCAAGGTTGGTAAAAGTCATTCTGTGGCAAGGTCCCACGGGTGGACAAGATCTGGTCAGAGTTCCTCAAGGTTGTTGCATCTTTGGAGCCTCTGCAGGATCACATGGACATTGGGAACGTGCCTAAACTTGCACGAATATTTAAGACATAACAGTAGTATTTGCGCAGTTGTTAATTGTGTTTTTTACATAAATTTGCATTCCTTGTCTAATGTACCCAGATACCCAGAAAACTCATTCATTTACTGTTTGGGTTATTTCATTGTTATATGTAATTGTTAGTAAGAATTTCATCAAACAGACTGTAGCAAATTTGTTGCATTCATATCCTCCTGGGAAACTCCACCATCCATGACTCTAAAATTAAGAGAGTTCCAGCTCTGCTGCGGTTCTGGACCAGAACTGTTTCATTCCCTACAGCTGAACTCTGACGAGCAGCTTAACCATTGAAAGGGATTCCAAATGAAACTCCTGAGCCAAGTCTGCTGTACTGACTTACTAATGTTTGCATTGCCGGTTGTGGCTCATAGTGGGTGACATAATATTTGACATGAGATGCCAAGTGCTAGACAGTGTGAGTGTTTTGTTCTCCTTGGGATGTAGAGGTATTACGCCAGCTGGCTGGAATGGTTGAGAGCCTGTCGACAGATGGGCCAGAACAGATGCACAGGTAGAGGTACAAAATCACACACCAGCATGAGTGTTCACATGTACATAATGTAGACCTTTGCTACTCATTTTATAGCTTCTTTTATGTATCTTATTTGTCTTAGAGAGTTTAATTAAACTTCTCTTTTCCAGTTGCTTATTAATTTCCTTATTCCTTGGTTTTTCTCGCCATGTCACCAGAGTAACAGGATATGGAAGTTTGACTTCTCCCTGCTCATATGAAAATGCAGTGGAATTTATTTCAGAATCAGTAAACAGTAAACAAAAACAGAGTACAAGAAATTAAAATCAATGCTTTCCTGATATGCATACTATTCTTGTACCGACTGTAACTTCATCCTGCAACCCAGTCCTTGAGTCGTAGTCTGGAACGAGCCAGAATATCATCACTTCCCATGTTTTCTGTGCAGGCACATGCCGTAGAGCACAATATTCTACCCAGCACACAATATTTCCCCAACAGGTGCAGAAGAAGATCAAGTTGCAGCACTTTTTCTTCCTTCCCTCCTCTTGTCCTTCCCGCCTCTCTCTTTCTCAAATTAATGCCAGCGAGAGCGGCTTTACAGACATTTCTGACGTGTATGTGTGAGTGGGTGAGGAGGAAGGAGGGGGGTCGCTAATAACCAGGCAAGGTACACTAATCTCCGATGGCAACATTTGGTTTACCTTAAGCTGGAGGGACAGCTGTATTAAAAGCAGGAATAATCCTAATCAGTTCAAACTCTATCCTCCTCCCTCCCCTCCTCCCTGCTTCACCTCTTTGCATATAAAACTTCCACATTAGGCTTAAGAGTACAACGGCTTAGCCGCTGTTCGCCCCACATCTGTCTTCCCTCCGCGACAACCAATCCGAGAAGCGCATGGAGGGATGAAGGGAGGGAGGAAAGCAAGGTGGATCAAGAAAGGAGGATGGGGAGGAAGATGGTATCCTGAAAAAGAGAAGTCGTGTGTAGAAATAAAGGAAGGGTAGAAAGGAAAAGGATAATTAAAAATAAAGTATTATTAAAGGTAAATGAGAAATAAGTGGCACATATTCAAAATATTAGTCAAATTCATAGTTTAAGTACATAAATGGTATAAACGGAAGTAAAAAAAAAAAAAAAAAAAAATACATTCAACTAAATATCCGAAAGGTTTAGAGCAATGTAAAAACCTGTAACACCTGGTCCGTACTCCTGAAATGCTGCAGAAGGTGCAACCTGGTTGCACCCTTTCAGTCATTTCTATTCCAAATTGTTGGATGTCCGAGCAAACATGCAAACACATGAACTATATTGCACAAATAAATGGATGAAATGGACATGAATGCAGAAATCTAAACCCACAGAGGTTTTTGGTGGAGAATATTTAAAATCATGTAAATTCTACTTTTCTGTTAGAATACACAAAGGTAAAGGTAAATCACTTACTTTTATAAATAATATGATTCCTTAATCCTGAATGAATAAGACTGCCCTCATTACTCACTCACCATGTATGAAGTGTAATATTTACTTGATATTATTATCACAGGTGTCTGCAACATGGATCATGAACAACTTGTCTCAGAAGCTGTGATTGTATGCATGAGGTATGTGTCTTTCAGACCTGTTCTATTCCAAACAGCTTCTATCTGGCTTTTTTCTTTCCTTTTCTTTCTTTTTTTTTTTTTTTTTGCCTCTCTCCGAGGCCCTCGGCACCATAAATCCAACTGATTACTCCGCACCCCTTTTGCTTGACTGCACCTTCACAATCAGCCGTGGCCGCCAACAATGAGGCCCTGATGAATCAAACATCCATGGCATTAGTTTCACCTTGCTGCCCCTTTCCCATGCGCCACCGCCTCTTTGTCAGGCCCAGATTTGATGAGAAGGACTACTGACACTGGCTGCAACTATTGATAGACAATTCTGTAAAGACGGACCCCAACAACACTACCAGTCTGCAAACACTCCCCCTTTACCCCTCTCCATTTGCCCCTAAAAACAGGTGACAAAGCTTGATTGGAGGACTGCACCAAAACCCCCTGCTGTCCAGCTTGCAGGAGCCTTTGTGTTTAGTTTTTGGCTTTAGGGGTCCTTTTACAGCAGTATCTCAATATTTTCCAGAGAGGCTTCACTTTCATGAAGCATACAAGGAAAGAAATATTCATTGAGACCTTAAATATTTCCAGATTGTCTCATTAAAAACATCAGGTTTGCACAGTTTGTTGGATTTGCAAACTATAGTCCCAGAAAGTTAGAATCAATAATCCAGTATTATTTCAGTGTTTAAAATATTACCCAAACCTTGTGTACTTTAGATACAAAGTCTATATTTCCCTTGAGTTTATTGTCGCTTAAGGCTGTTACTACGATGTATATATAGGTCATTCCTGTCATAATTCATTAATATTTTGAGGAAACGGAATATTCAGTGTAACGAATATCTTTAACAGCTATATTGATCACTTAATTCTACCAACTTCTTTAATCCATATTACAACATGTGGAGTATAATCTGACTTAAATGGTCAAACATGCAGAGCCTTAATGGAATTTATCATTCTGTTTTTTTTCAGAAAATAGTTAGCAATTTTGGCAAATGATTATATAAATAGAGGAGCCATTGTTCTGCCATCATAAGTGAATTTCGGCTTGTCGAAAAAACAAGGAAGTAACCAGCCAATCAGATTGCATATCTAACTTTTAAGCTGTGTTAATTTCAAATGCAGATTGTCAGGTCTGGGAGGGAGGTGGACACACATGGTGGACAGGGGTGAATTCGAACAGTTGTTTTAATCACAACAAGAAAAGCAGGATCAGCTGGATGGCAGGATGAGGCCAGAGGGACACAGAAAAAACAACGGGACTGAAAAACACTAGGAAACTGGTGGGAAAGACGGAGCAAGGGTGGAACACAAGGAGGGGCTCACAAGACAATCTGGCAAGTCCTAAAGACAGCTAGCCACCTAAATAAACTGCAAGGGAGGGAGAGATGCAGGTGAAACACATGAGTGTGATAAGGAAGCTGGGAGGAGCAGATGACACAGGAGGGAGGGGCAGACAAAATAATTGGAATGACAGAAGAGTTAGACTCAAAATCACAACACCAGAGGTGCAAAAACAGAATCAAAATAAGGCAAGAATAAATAAAAACCCGGATCCCGGCACAAGTTAAATATTCACTTTGTGCTAGGCTGGTAATAGTATCTGAAACTCCAAGTATGCTTGTCCCAATATTCTTGCTTTTTATCTCCAAGTTTGTCATGTATTTTTCATTTGCTTAGAGCACAGCCTGGCAAAGCAAAGTCTGATCCTTGAAGGTCACAATCCTGCAGGTTGTTGTTGTTTTCCTGCTCCAACACACATGACTGAAATTCAAGGGTCAAGAAATTGACAACAATGTTGAAACAGGGAAACAACAACCTGCAGTGGAGATTGACACCCCTGGTTTAAAGTGGTGTCCTCCATATTTAACCCTACAAAGCCAAACGTATCACACTTGATACATAAAGTTTCTGAGAATTTTGCATCACTTTATGGTAGAAACTTTGCTAAAAATCCTGTTGAACACAATCTGGTTCTGGTCTTCTGACCCCTAATAAATACCAGGAAACAGAAGATTACACTATAATAATTTTGGCATATTACATGGTAATAAATAGTAAATATCCTGTCCCACCCCACCCCCAACCCCCCCATCTGTTAAAGGGCCTGAGTAAAGACCTCATATTTAAAAAAAAAATCAGACTTTTATTACCATTACCGCAATATGTGAGTGACCAGTAAGGGCAGTGTAGTGACCAGACTGAAAGGGTGCAAGGTCATGGGGTCAACGGTGGCAAAAATGCTAATAATTTAGAAGACAAGCTTGTTCATCAAGTCTGAAATTATGTGCAGCTTTACCATGTATCATTGCTGTTGCACAGGGACAAATATCCTTGTCCCAACTGGTAGAAACAGGTCAGTATTATTTTCAGTATTA
This sequence comes from Telmatherina bonti, assembly GCF_933228915.1. Classification (NCBI taxonomy): domain Eukaryota; kingdom Metazoa; phylum Chordata; class Actinopteri; order Atheriniformes; family Telmatherinidae; genus Telmatherina; species Telmatherina bonti. Next base: position 13,521,420 of record NC_136633.1, read on the forward strand.
TTGCAGCCATGCATAGAGGAAGACGAGGAAGAAACAGAGCAGCCGCAGTTCTGATTGGCTGTTTTGTGCATCTGCCAAGATGTCTGAGCTGATTTTTCAATTCCGACAACCACCTGTCGCATGACTGATTTATTGCAAATTAGTACTTTTGTTTACACCCTATGAATCCGACCGTATGAACTGGTCAGGGTTCTCCAATGCGCCCCCTAGTGCAATTCTCAGGTAACACACATCGCAAGTGTATAAGTGCTACATCCATCATATATCTGGTTGCATACATGAATGCAAGGTTTAAACACAAGTATAATATTGACCTTCTCCGTGCAAATTCAGCAACTGGAATATTTTTAAAGCATCACAAAATTAATTTTCATATCTGGATGTCCCACCCGGCTTCATTTAAGCTCTTACAACAATATAGATAGCATGCACATTAGCCATGCTTACGTCCATCATTAACAATGAACTGTGTGCAGTCACATAAAGAAGGTTTAAAGGTTTTCTGTTTATTTGTTTTTAAGGCAAAAACACAATCTAAAGCTTCAAATGTGTGTGATTTAATGAGCCAGAGTTTAAGTAGCTTTGTCCCACCAGCAGGTCATCTGACAATCTCTTCAGGTATTAAGGGGACTGAGCGTAAGCACTATTTTAGAAAAACCTGACCTTAGCAAGCTGTTTTGTTATTTTCTATGTGATAATATGCACTGTAGTAGTTACACATTAGATGGGGTAGGTTTTGATTTTATGCAGCAAGTAGTAAAATGTACATTTATTGTTGATACCAAGTTAATGCTGACCATGTTGCCAGTACCAGGAAATGCTGATTTCTTGCTCTGTTTAATTCTTTCTTTACCCAACACAGGCATTCCCTCATTACCCTGTAGAACCCATAATATTCCCTTGCAGCTTTTATTCTGTAGAAACTACATTAGAGACTGGTTTTTAAATAATGTCATCTGCATTTAACTTTCTATACCAGAGACATGGAAGGACTGTAACAGTTTACTGCAACAGCATCTTCTATGAGTTGCTGTATAAGGACAAATGTCCTCTCCACTCAGGCATACGGCAGACATTGTTGGATGTTTGCTTGACTTTTCCTCTGTTGTAGTTTAAACACACACACACACACACAAATAGAAAAAAAAACCCAACAACCTCCATTTACTTTGAGTAAATGGCCATACTTACTAAACAGAAGTGACATATCATTGCATTTAACATGTTACATATGATACCTGGCTTCCTGTAACCAAACTTATGAGCATTCAGCTAATGCTAATGCTAATGCTAAGCTGAGTCAGGGTAAAGTACAGCTGAAACCCAGTTACAAACACACTTTCCTGATGACAGGTAGTCCTATGGCTCTGCTCAGTTTTCTCCATTTTGCTCTTTTTTTTCAATTTTGTCTTGGTCAACCACAGGTGACATCATATATCTCCTAGAGCCCACAGAGCCATGTCACATTTATATATAAATCCTGTCGTCTCACTTCCAGTAGCAACACAATATCAGCACTCATAGGCTGTTTCATTGTGAATTATGAGCTACAATTGAGCACTTTTCAACTCATGTTCATGTATTGGCCTCTATTTACATCGCCTGATGTGAAATTGCATCTCCAAGCATGTTTCAATTGACTTTAAATGCAACGGCCCAGTGCAGTTCACTTGTTTCACTTTTTTTCTGAATGAAGCATAAAGCCCACACATAAACATGTGTGTATCAACGTGTGGCATCAACGTTCCCACTCCCTAGTTTCCAGCTAACAGTCACATCTTACTGAAGTGAATTCCAGTGGTGTTGCCTTGCTTTGCTTTGTGGTTGAAAGTTAACCTGATGTGAACAGTGATGGTGACGATAGAATCCAAACACGATGTTCTTTCTTATCACAAGGAATTTAAAACATTGAGATTTTAATTATAAAGGCAGATTTAGCACCAAAAGGGCTGCTGAGACACATGGTGCTCCCAGTTGAATTAGCAAAAAAAAAAAAAAAAAATCTTCACCCTGTGTAAATCTGGTATAAAAAAGCATCTTTTTTTTATCGTTCTCCACAGTTAGGACAGATGTGGGTAGGTTACAGTGGTGAAACTCTTTCTGTGGTTAGCTCATACACCGTGTTGTAGGCTGCTCAGCCATGCTGCTCCATTGTATGAGAAGATCAAACCCTAAATGTGCTGTATAACTGGGATCTCCAACAACCAGCACAATCTGGTGGAAATGCACAGCCTTAAGCATTACTTGATATAATGAAGCTTAATACTGGTTTTATCCAGGATGAAAGACACTGTACAATCTGAGCTGTATGAGCACATCCAGTGTGCTACCAACAATGTTTTATTCATTAAAATATATTTGATTAAATCTGAATCTAATTGACATGTAGCGATAAATGAAGAGTTTTTTTTTTCTTTTTTCCAAAATGAGGCAGACACGATTTAACATAATTAACCTGTTTCCTTATACACAATTAACTTTCATTGGACGGATGCCATATGTAATGTCTTGTTGTTGTCAGCTGATGTCTTAAAACCGTTGCAGTAATGAGCTTTAAATGTGGAGTATGGAAGAGTTTCAATATTTTCAAAATAAATTAACTAAAAAAATAACTACAATCATAATTTGATTTTTTTTTAAACCTGTAGGTTCCAGTCTGTCTATATTTGATGTGTTATTAAATTACAAGTTTAATTAATGACAAAGACCCTTCTTAAATGTTTGCCTACCAGTAAAAAAAAAGTGCTTTTTGTCATTTGTCATTAATTAAACTTGTAACTTAATAACGCATCAAATATGGACAGACTGGAACCTACATGTTAAAAAAAACTTTCTAATTATGATTGTCGTTATTTTATTAGTTAATTTATTTAGAAAATATTGAAAATCTTGCATAGTCCACCTTTAAGGATAAAAATGGTGAATGCTTGTGATGGTTTGACGACGGTTGGTAATGCAGCTGCTTTTATAACTTTAACTTGTATTTCTGTGCAACAGTATATATCTCCAATAACTCAAGTTAACAATCTCCATTGCCATATTGGATATTTATGAAAGTTACTCTGTTATTTATTTCCTGTGAGAGACCTTACTAAACCCAATAAGTAAAGTGCTTTATTTTGGATCTTTTCTTCATGCTGAAACTTTTTTCTAGACTTTGAAGCCGGGGTAGGCTCTTACCTTGGCAAGTTAAAAAAAAAAAAGGTTTTTTTTACATTCAGCCAATTATGCCAACTGATCTGGTAAGCCATGTTGTTACTCTACATACAAAGTTATTTTGGTTCTTAAACCAAAGAGCAAGTTCAGATTAAACAAAAGGTAACATTATAAATAAAGCATTAAACCTCTTGTTTTTGACATGGATCTAAAGCTCCAAGCCTTGGTCAAGCTCAAGCCCTACCATTTAGCCCTCCCTTATTTTGGTCAGTTTTGCATATTTGCAAGTCATCAGAGATATGTATGAAATATGGCTGTACTTTCATGCCATGTTGCCAGAATGCAGCTGGTTTAATGACGTCACACTGTTTTATCAGCTTAATACATTTAAATGATTAGATTTGTTTGATATCCTATTTGTTTTTTTATCTTTTTTGCAAACTTTCAAAAAAAAAAAAAAGAAAAGAAAAGAAAAGAAAAAGCACTAAATGCATTGAAACAATTTAAAGACAAGTAAAATCCAGACAGAAACCTGGATTTGTAGTGGACAACTCATCATGTCATGATACAATGTTGTGGCAAACTTCAATAAGCTGTTTCCTGTTTACAGTTCATATCGCTGCAGTACTTATACTTGATGGAATAAACTACAAACAGCACTTTATATAGCTATGATATGTGGAGCGAAGGTACAACCAAAATGTTGAGCTAAACTTAAGTTTCCAAAACGTTTGCTTATGTGTAGCCACCTATAAACTGTTATAATGTTGTTGTACCACACTTTCCATCAGGGAACCCTGCTGAAATGTATTTGTCAACCCATTCCGTATTTCCCTGGCCTGACATTTCAATAATTTTGTCATGTTACAGGAAAAATTCAACTATTTTTTTTTCCATTTAAATTCCAGTCCATCTCATCCACCTCTATGTTGAAAGATTTGAAAAAACACAAACCATGATTCACAGTACAAGTCCACATCATATCTCTTTTCATTTCTTCCTGTCCTCCCTTTTCTGTACTTCATCTCACCTCTGTGTAAACGCGTGATGAGATATAAATTAGTCATGTCTCTTTCTGTCTCAGAATCTCTGCTTCCTCTCTTCCTGTGGAGGAGCCCAGCAGGTTGCTTCACATCTCCATGACTCCAGATGGAGGAGAGATAAAACACAGGTAAATGTGCTGGGCTGCGTTCAAGGGTTTAATAATGACGTAATGTGTGTGTTATTGATGGAAACAGCATTTTTCTCTACGCTATCAGTGTGTAAGAGAGTTAAGATTTTAATTTATCACTTACCAGGTCAGACCCCTTTTGTCTGTAGAACTGCTTTAATTCTTAATGGCCCAGACTGGACACGGTGCTGGAAACAATCCTCAGCTCTTTAACTCCTTATTAATGTAATAGCACCGTGCAGTTGTTGCAAATTATTCAGCTGTGTGATTTGAAATGATATGTTTATTTGTATTAATTTTGCATTTCCAAATTATTTGTGTTGAAAATTTAGAGTGACACAAACACTTCCATAGAAAGTAAAACTGCATGAATGTCAGGTTCTTTGTATTTTGTTTAGTTTATAACCATAAAATTACTTAATAATGTTATTTCTCAGCAAATGATTAACCAGAGCTTGTGTTGAGGAATAAATGCACCATTTAAAGCTGTTTTTGTCACTGCACAAAGACATTTGGAGTATATCCATAGGATAAAAAAAAAAAAAAAAAAAAAAATCCCTCTTTGTTCAGGATGATGGCTTCCCCTCAGTCTCAACATGTGTCGGGTCCAGTGAGGTTTAAATCTGCCCACCTGTCCACACACTAATCCTCCCAGCCTTATTACAAAACTGTGCAATTAATTAAAGGCTCAATCGCTGGGATTAGTAACCTACATTCAACCTGATACTCATATCACTAACTCGAGTATCCACAAAAATAACGATTGTGGGAATTCAGCAGGAAAAAAGTTCATCCAGAAACCATGAAACGCACAAAGTGAGTTTCAACTTTGAGTCTTGTCTGACAAAAGCAAAAAAAAAAATACAACAGCCAAAGGTGGGTTTAGTGCAACAGCAGTGCTCGTCTCATTTACAGTGGCATTACAGCGATTAAGATTATCTGTGCTGTATGTTTACAGCATAATGAAACAGGCCTGATATAATGACCATCAAATCTGGATTAGATCATTCACAGCAGAGGAGGGAATTTATTCCAGCGATTATTGTGAGCAGGCTGAGCTGCATGACAATCCCTGACCGGGCTGACGTATGCCTGGACACCTCACACAAAGACACACACACCTTTGGAACACACGTGCTTGTGAATATCATGTTTTTATCTATTTTCCTCCTTTTTAAGATCTTTTTTTTTCCATTTAACAGTATTTTATTCACTTCCACTCCTGTTCCCTTTGTGCTCATACACGTGTAGAAATGCTCACAAACACACACAGGAATCCAGGACTCTATCAAAGGTGTATTTATGTGTCCGTTGTGTGCATCTGTGTGTAGAGGGCCGTTACAAAAGCAGGTTATGGCAGCACAGAAATGACACGGTGCAACAGATGATGGGCATTATCCCATCAACCTGCTGTTTCTCTACTCACTCTGTCCCCTCTATGTTCTCTTTGAAAGGACAGCAGGAGTGTGTGTGTGTGTGTGTGTGTGTCTGTATGTGCATGAGAGATGGATGAAGGGAGGGAGTCCTTTCACAGACACACTGTCATGCACACACACACTCTGCACCTGTCACAAACAGCCTGTCAGAGCAGAAGAAAAGAAAGTTCAGTCATGAGGAAGAACTGAGGAGAGGGATGTTTGAGCTGATTTAGGATTTTAGAGCCGTGACTGATAATAACTTAGTTAATGATGGGATTTTGTAACAAAATTTGATTTTTTTTTTTTTTTTTTTTTTTTTACGTTAATGTCCATCATTTTTAAACACAGTTTGTCACAGTACTGAGTGAGATGTTCATTTTAGGACAAACTATGTTACTACAGTTAATAACTGGCCGTGGATTTTTTTTTTGTTTGTTTTTAACTGGTTGTCATCTTTTTGTCAAACAAAACCATAAAAAGTAAGTTGGAACGGCAACTTGAGGTGAGGGTGTGTTGGCGAAACATGTTTCATATTTGTCAGAAGGGCAACTTGATGCCAAGTTTTAAAGTTTAGGAGTTGTGTGACTACATGTTTCACCTGTAGCCGAATCCATTTTGCCTCCATGCTTATGGTATTTAGCCACCAGCAAACACAAAAACTAGACCATAGGTGCCCAACTTTTTGCCCCCAATGGCCAAACTGAAAATGAGCCGGTGAGCCACAGGCCAAACACTGCAGCTTTAAAGATGAAACACAAGTAAATGTATAAAGCTTTTGTAATTATTGTTCAATAGCTAATAAAGTGGATTTTTTCCTATCAGGGCAAATAAAATGTAACTTAAACAAATCTATATGGCAATAAAACAATAAAGCCATAGTTGGAGGGGCATACTTACATACATAAATTATCCTAACCGCTTCATCCGATTAAGGGTTGCAGAGAAGCTGGAGCCTATCCCAGCAGTCTCGCCAGTCCATCGCAGTAGTTGGAGGGGCAAGAAACAATAATTACAGCTACGAAACTGCAACCAAGTGCAACATGTTAACAATAAATAACAGTGCATGTTGAACAAGGCAAGGTACGGATGCTTAGTTGGACATATGAAGTTGATCTTTGGACATTACAGCCTCTCAATGATACGTTGCACCGACTCACTGACAAGTTGAGAATGTTATAGAGGTGTGAGTCCATCATGATCCCTTTGAGTCTGGACTTATTGAGTATTGTCTTTTTTTCATCAAGCTCTGTAGGGTATTTATATAAACAACAACTAGCAGGCCAAAAGGAAAGTACTGGCGGGCCAATTTTGGCCCAAAGGCCCCATTTTGAGCACCCCTAAACTAGACCTTTAGAAATCCCAAATATGGATTATAGAATTTCTGATTTTCAGATGAAATTATCTAAGATAGTCTGCAATTTAGGCTGAGTTGTACTTAATACTTAAATGTTAAGTAGGCTAATGTTCATGAGCTTGACCGAACTCGGGTTACGGCAGATGTTGAACGGCCACACAGATTCACACCTGGTAGATATGTGGCAGAGTTGAAACAACCACATTCACCCACAGAGCTGATGTTATGCTTAGATAGAGTGCTGATTGGCTGAAAATTCATTTGAGCCAGAAAGGCCTGACTGTCTGAGAACAATGGATTTCATAACAAACAGGAAAAAACCAAGAAGCACCTGTAGTTTAAGCCATTCCACTGTTTGATTTAAAACAGACTGGGCAGGTTTTTTTTCCATCCCAGGTGAGCCTAAGATGCATCTCTTCTCACGTACCTAAATCCAATGGCTGAATCCCCTTACGCACATGTCATTCCAGTCTGGACGGGTCCCCATGATATCATTTTATCCGTCACATTAAGCCTGATTTTGGGCACAAGGGTTCGTCTGTGGGGTTTAGGAGTAGAGACTGGTGTTTTATCTTATTTACCTGTGTAAATGTGTAAGAAAATGACTTGATGTTTGTGTTTTTTTGGGCATGTTTATGTTTATCTTATATGTTTTGGTATGTGGAAGTTGGATTTTAGTTTACTTCTGTTTTTGATGTTGAGTTTTTTATTTTTATTATGTAAAGTGCTATGGATAAAAAGTGCCATATAAATTAAATGTCGATTGCCTGGTTTTTGATTCAGCTCTGCCGAGGCCTGGTAATGAACCATTCATTTAAATCAGGTGTGTTGAGAGAGGACGCATTTAAACTTTGCAGGATGGTAAATTTGAGTACTGAACTTGGGCACTCGTGTTCTAGTCCATGTCAGTCTAGAATTCAAGACCGAAGAATACTGCAGGTATTGACAAGATTTTACAGAGTCAGTCTTGGGACATAAAAAAAAAAAACAATATATTATTGCATGGCTACAGATTACAAACACTTACACACTCCACGAGAAACTATAACTTTTTTATTTTATTCATAAAGCCGCAAGAACAAGCAAAAAGCCCAATTTGGTGCCGTCTGTTCACATTGCATGAACTACTGCAAGGTTTTTGTGTACCATTAACAATTGACCCTATGATTTCACATTTAAGGAGAAACTTTACCCATGGCATGGCAGGGTTGTGCACGCAGAGTCTTAGCATACCACGTGTTGTATTCTTCCTCATACTTTCTTACCACCTTGATTATCTGTTAATTAAAGCTGTCAGTATAAATCCAGAAGTGACTACTACTCAGCTGATGCATCAAGAACAATACCGCAAGATGTCTCCACCCAGGTCCATGAGACCAAAATGATGCCATTTTGTTCTTGTGGTCTTGGGAACAAGAAAAAGTTCTCACTTCTCGCAGAGTATAAAAGAGGCTTAAGACATGAAAAAAAAAAAAAAATTAATTCTGCCCACATGTTCCTGATGAGTCAACAACTTGCCCATAGTCCTCATATTATTATAATTAAGTGTGTCATGCTTGCCATGCCACTGTACTTTATTATAATAGATAGTAAGATATTGTAATGGCTTATGAGTAGGAAGTATGTCCCACTACATTTACTATTAAGTAGACTGTACATTTCTGTGGGATTTGTCATTTTTAGAAATCAATAAATCTGTGCAGTAGTGGCTGAACCTGTTGACACTGGTGTCCCATCTCCATTTAATACTGAGTAAGGCCATCCCTTTTACTTCAGTTTTTTGTTATAATTCCTTCTGTGATTGAAATTAAATCAAAATGGTCGATGATACATACTACAGCTGAAAGTTCCCGCGCATAGCTAACACATGGCCACGAGCTAAAACTTGTTCTCAAGTTAAATGGTGAGTAATTTGAGGCACCAACTTTGTTACACTTGACCATGTATTCATATATTTTCTATCACTGGGTACGGTTACTTGATGTTTTTTTATTTTGGAATTCATAATTTGTAATGAAATAATTAATCCTCAATGGAAACACGTCCTTACTTAATTCCACTTTCGATTGGTGCGTTGAGGAGGGTTCTGATTGGACAGGCGGCAGGCGTGACGTATTGACGTTGACCGGAAATACACAATGTTAGCTTCCTGCTTCTCGTATTTTGGTCAAAACATAGTAAACTACATAATAAGTACCAGATTTGCCGTTATTTTAGTCATACTTTTGAATCACCAGCTTGACACGAGCATACTACTTCACTTTTCTCAGCAGCTGAGAAGGCGAAGGAAGATAGACTACCAAAGACAACGCATAAAAAATAATGCACTGAATATGTGCGTCAACAACACAAGATAACAAGCAATCACAGCACTGTTGGAATTAACTTAAAGCGGAATTAACATTTACATGATAGCGGAAATATCCAGTTTGGATTTCAGCCAATTACTTCGGAATTAAGTTTAATTTCAAATAGTCTCTTCCTTTCAGAATTAGGTGTTTACAGTGTCATTTTCCACCAGTTTCAAGCGGATTTAACTTTTATTCGGAATTAAAACTCATGTAAATGTGGCCACTGTCACAAGATGAGTTCCATAAGATTTAGGAAAATCAACTCTTTTCTGAGATGAATTAAAGCAGCCTGTGAGAACTTGAGGGACGAAATGAGCGTCTACAGCAGCCCAGTCTGACCAAGCAATACTCAGGTTTTGATATGTGAATGACATCAGGCCAGTGTAGGAGCCAACACCAGACGATCTGCATGCATGCTGGCTTAAACCCTGTGTGTAATGTACCTGAGCAGAAGGTTAACTTCGCCGCCTGTAAATTGCCGCCACCCCCCACCATCACCGCCGGACAAAAGGCTCAGCAGTGGCCTGGTGATTGCCTCTTTTCAAATGGAAATTCCAGTTGCCTCTCTTCTTCCTCGTTCCCTTAAGCAGTGTACAAATTACAGTTTACAAGGCGGGGAGGAATAAAAAAAAAAGAGTAGGTAGATAGAAGAAAGAAAAGGTGGGAGGGAGGGTGAGCAATGCAAAGCAGAATATCTTTTCGCCCAGATTTTTTTTTTTTTTTTTAATTCAGGAAACCGACATGTAAATTAGCCTTTAAGTGCTCCACTCAGAGACTGTGATCGTGCCCTAATTGTCACAGTCAATTGTGGCCAACAGTCTCTTCAATCCAGGCAGCTTTTGACAACAAGCATGCTAGGATCAAAAGACAAATCATTGACTCACCTCCAAACACATACACCGACACACACACACACACACACACACACACACACACACACACACACACATCTTCCTCTCTGCGTTCAAGGCAGCTGGAAAGAAAAAGGGCCTGAAGGGAGAGGTAAGAGTGATAGCTTTACCCAGTGAGGATAGAAAGATGGCAGGATGTGGTGAACACAATTTGCTTCCTGCACCAGTTTATATCAGCACTCCCTAAAATAAAATCCTTTGAGCATCAAGACAATAAACAGCAGAAAAGATGTCGACAATTAGCAGCAGAGGTTTAGGATATAGTCTATCCAGCAGACCGCAAACAGATTTTCTACGAGTCCTACACGGCGTCGTAGCCGAGGATGAAACACATGTTTGTCTCAGGCAGTGCAGCGATTCGGAGCAACAAACAAGCAATCTCTGGCATGTTATCGAAGAAGTCCAGGGTTCAAAGCGGACTTCTCTGCAGAGTTCTGCCACAACTGGTGAAAAATAATTTGCTACTGTCTAGTTTACTGTTCGTAATCCTTTGGGCAGACAAACAAGCACTTGTTTTAGTTGTGTTTGGGGCAATATATTGAAGATTCTAACGTTTATCCTGGAAATATGAAAGTCTGATTTTCTGCACACTATGAGGTATTTTTATGGAATAAAAGACTCATCTTTAAAGAGGAGGATGATATGATGAAAATGAAAGAAGACGTTACATAGTGGTTCACTTTTTAGCAACTATGTCCCCTGATTTCTGCACTTTTGTTTTGTGCTTATGATTCTTTGACGCTTTTCATCCAACAATGGATTTTTAATGAACTGTTTGCTTTTGATGTGCACAACATTAATACCAATCCTATCATATGTGCCCCAGGCAACCAAATAAATAAAAAAATAAAAGCATGATTATTTTATGTGTTTGCTGAAACAACCCAGCTCTTGGTTAACTATAAGGATCAATTGTAGTTCTTGTTAAATATTAAAGAAGTCCATTCTGTCAAGCTGCCACGACTTCTTCAATATTTAACCAAAACTGCAGCCTCTTCCCTGAACATGGAAAAAAAAATTAATCTGTCTAAACCAGATAAATGATGGGAAATGGTTCACAGATCTCTTTAGCTTTTTCTGTCACTCTCTCAGGGTTTTGCGAAAAGATGAAGCCCCTGTTCTTTCAGACATTCAGTACATAATTGCAAATTTGCAGTTGAATGTAAGAAATAGTTTTAAAATAAAGGAGGAATTGTATATTTCTTGATGGATGAGTAATTTCCATTAGTATTGCTTATCGCAATTCAGTTTGACAGATTTTTAAAATAGATTTCCCATTGTAGATTGTCACTGTAGACTGAAGGAAGTAGGTGCGGTAGATGGACTGGAGCTTTGAGGTTCAGGGTTTGGTCTTTCACCATCTTGGTATTTTGAAAGTGGAAATTTTCAAAGTAAATAAAGGACTTAACTTCAAACTTCTGGCCGAAGAAGTAAAGTAAGCAATGTTTGAAAACAGTACTTGGTCAAAAATAACTTTAACCATGAAACTTAGTCAAGGATTATACAATAGCCACAGAGTTCCAGGCAGCACTGGAGCTCCAGTCTCCTGAGTCACACCATACCTTCATGTACCCAGAAATGGAATTTGTTTGGGCTTTTTCTGCTTTCTGAATCTATTTCCTCTCTTCAGTGTCTTCTCTATTCTCTTCTTTGCTTAAATGAAAAATAAAAACTTTAATATGTTAGCATCTGTTCTCAAAAAATGAGTGTCATCTGCATCATATGGTTTTCCAAAGCACGTCCTCAAATAATCTTGTTAGATTAATTATTATCATTTCAGTAACAGGAAAACATTTATGCTTCTCTGTATTTCTTTAAATAGGTAAAAAGTGTCTTAGGCAGCACTGAACCCTGAGGCAGCTGAAGTACACTAACAATAAAAGCATGGGTGGGAGTTATTTTTAGTAAAAGTGGAAGTGAACATGCAAGAACTTCTCTTGTAAATTTGCTGATATATATAACTATTTAAACACAGACCGTAATCCAAATTCCTGTTTCTGATTTACACAAAAGTGGTGAACAGGAGTCGCTCTGAATGTACTTTTTAAGTAAACATTATGAAAACATTGTCTGTTTTTCGGAAGTTGGAAAATGTTTCTTAAAGTGAAGGAGAATTTTTTCATTATTAATGTCCACATAGAAAAAGTTAGACATTTTTAATAATATTATTCAGTATCTGTAGTCATCTCAGAGGTTTGTTGATTCTGTTATCTTTACATAGTTAGTTAATAAACAATTCTTTTATGATTTTGTTTTTTAGGCCCTTTATTTACTTTTATATTGTAGTTATATAAACATGTTTAGTTAGATATGGAATTTTGATTTTGCTGTGTTTATTTTTGGAAAATGGAAACTAAATAATTCTGGCATTGGCTGACAAGTAGGAATAGAATGGATTATTACTAGAAATATGATAAAATATATCATATAAAATAACACACACACACACACACATAACTCCTTTCTCACCCACCCCTCCCATCTCCCCAGTGTAGGACGGGTGGCTGTTCATCTCTCAAGCTTGGGTTCTTTACCGGAGTCCTGGGAGCTTGAGGGTCCTATGCAGTATCTTAGCTGTTCCTAGTACTAGGCTTTTCTGGACAGAGATGTCTGATGTCTCACCAGGTATCTGTTGGATCCACTTCTCCAGTGTGTGGGATACGGCCCCCAATGCTCCAATCACTACTGTTGCTTTCACCCTCCAGGCCTTCTCCCTGTTCTTTCTTGAGGCCTTGGTACTTCTCCAGTTTCCCAGGCTCCGTTTTCCGTATATTTCCATCATTGGGGATGGATACATCAATTCCTTCGGCTTTCCTCTGCTGCTTATCTATGATCACTATATCCAGTTGGTCGGCCACCACCATTTTATCAGTCTGGATCTGGAAATCCCAGAGGATCTTAGCCCTCTCATTCTCCACCACCTTGGGGGGAGTTTCCCACTGGGACTTAGCGGTCTCCAGTCCATATTCGGCACAGATGTTCCTGTACACTATGCCGGCTACTTGGTTATGGCGCTCCATGTATTCTTTGCCTGCTAGTATCTTGCACCCTGCTGTGAGGTGCTGGATTGTTTCAGTGACTCCTTTGCATAGTTTGCACCTGGGATCCTGCCAGGTCTGGTAGATCTGGGCCTTGATCGCTCTGGTGCTCCGGGCCTGCCCCTGTGCTGCCATGATTAGTGCCTCTGTGCTGTCCTTCAGTCCAGCCCTCTCCAGCCATTGATAGAACTTGTTTATATCAACCACTTCGGTGATCTGCCAGTGGTACCTCTCATGCAGGGGCTTTTTCTCCCATGATGGTTCTTCCATCTCATGTTCCTCCAGATTCCATTGATTGAGACATTCACTAAGTGCTTCATCCCTTGGTGCCCTCTTCCTGATGTATTTGTGGAGCTTGGATTTTTCATCTTGGATAGTGGCCTTGATGTGCACTAGTTTCCGGCCCTATTCTTTCTGTGTCCCTGGACACTGGACTTGGGGTGGAACCCTCCATGCATGGTGAGCAACTTCAGTGTTTTGACATCTGTGGTCTGAGCTTCCTCCTTTGGCCAGCTTATTATCCCAACCGGGTATTGGATCACTGGCAGGGCATAGCTGTTAATTGCCCAGATCTTGTTCTTGCCATTGAACTGACTTCTCAGTACTTGCCTCACGCATTGCAGGTATGTAGCTGTGCCAGCTTTCCTTGCGGCTTCTTCATGCTTGCCATTCACCTGTGGTATGCCCAGGTACTTGTAGCTTTCCTCCACATCTGTTATCCTGCCCTCCGGGAGTGCAATAACCTCCAATGGATTACATTCCATCTCTTTGTTATCATTCCAAATGACATTCCGATGTCCCTGCTGTAGATCCTGGTGGTGTGATTCAGTGAGTCTTAGCATACAGCTTGATGTCATCTATGTAAAGGAGGTGACTGATGATGGCCCCATTCCTGAGCCGGTATCCATATAGCCAGTCTTGTTGATTAGTTGGCTGAGGGGGTTCAGGCCTATACAGAACAGCAGCGGGGACAGGGCATCTCCTTGGTATTTGCCAAATTTGATGGAGACTTGAGCAATTGGCTTGAAGTTGGCCTCCAGAGTGGTCTTCCAAAGCCTCAATAAGTTTGCTACAAAGGTCCTTATGTTGCTGTTGATCTTGTAGAGCTTCAAACATTCCATGATCTATGTTTGTGGCATTGAGTCATAGGCTTTCCCGTAGTCAATCCAGGCGGTGCACAGGTTTGTCTGTCTGGATTTGCAGTCTCTGGCGACTGTTCTGTCAACCAGCAGCTGGTTCCTCTGGTTCCTCTGCCAATGCCTTTCTGTGTCTTCACCATGTATCGATCCATGTGCCCACTTACCTTAGCTGCTATGATGCCTAGCAAGAGCTTCCATCTTCCAGCTTCTGATCTTCAAAATGATTAGTTTGTAGATGCTAAATAGTGTCAGTTAAATAGTCTCATCCTTGGTCTTATGCTTCTTCTCCATAGTAATTCACACACAGTAAACAGGAGCTCAGTATGGCAATAAAAACACAGCATGTCAATACAGCAGATTTAGTTAAGGAAAGCTGTGTAGTGTCTTAACAACTTTTACCATACAGAGTATTTTTGTTGCAAGTCAAAAAGACAAGTTGGGCATGGGATTCATTTGTAAATTATTTTTCTCAGTTTGGTGCAAGTCTGTTTTTATGTCATTTCCAGCACAGGCCACTGACTCTTCTTCTTCTGGTGGCTTAATTGTAGAATACACACTTTAATGACAAGTCTTACATAAAGGAATTACAGAGGAGTCTGGTCCATTTCTTGTTTTCTCAGTTGGAAATCTTTGGACAGGAGTGGACAAGTTGGGTCCTAGAGAGATGCACTCCTCCAGGTTTTAGATGTTTTCCCTGCTCAAACACACCTGATTCACATCAACAGCTTATCGAGTTCTGATAAGGGACTCATTCAATTGAGTTTAATAAAACAGGAAAACCTCTAAAACAAGTAGGACAGTGGCTCGCTGAGTCTGAACTCGCTATGTATGTATGTATGTATGTATGTATGTATGTATGTATGTATGTATGGTGTACAGATGCAACGGTAGTGCTGCAGACATTGTTTTGCTTTCTTACCAAGACACACAATCTTTTCTTCTGGATCAGCTGAAACAATGAACCATCCAACATCCCATTTAGCGCTCAGTTCATGGGCAGAGATCCACACAAGTTGGACAATGTTTCTGCAGATGTATTGTAGATCTTTTTAATTCTTTCTTTGTGTCCTGAGAGGATGTAACCCCGTATGCAGAGGCACATGTTAAGAACATGCAGATATGCAAATGTCTGTTGAGATTAGAGCTACAACAATTATTCAAATGTTTGATTAATTATTCATCGGAGACACTGTCAATTATTTATTTCACTGAGAGATAAGTCTTTTTTTTTCATCTCAGAGTAAAAAGTTTTCTTTAGGGATCTATCAACATCCTAATCAAAGTCATTTTATTTGTGAAGTACAGTAAATGTGCAGGACTTGTTTTGGTGGCACCACTCTGTGTCTGGATCAGACAGTCAGACTCTACACATTATATATTCTGTATGTGTGCTCACTCTTTGTGTCTGGTTCCAAGATGATTGGATGATCAGTGCTATTGTTTAGTTGATGTACTGACCATTTGAATGAGTTTAAGCTTTATTTAAGCAGATGATGTCAAATCTTATCAGAAATCTTATCATTTTTCATGAAAGTTTATTGCTTTTAAGCACACCACAATCTTCCATCTTGTCTCTGGACTGTATTTAATGTTCATTTTTTATGAGCATCTTATCAAATGATGGCAAAAAAAAAATCATATCAGGGTAAAAGTATAAATTGTTCGAAATTTCCAAAGGTGCAAAATTAAGTTGTTCAACTGAACATCACAAAACCTGGTCTTTCCGTCTTCTGTTGTTTTCTAGTGTATACTAATGTTTGTTTTGCTTTAATGAATATAAAAAGTGTTGTTGTTTTTTTTTTTTAAAAAACAGAAAAAAAAAAAATTGAAGTTCTGGTTTCTGGAGGACTCAACCACACAACCCCCCCCCCACCCCCCCCATCTGCAAAAGTCCACAAGGATCCACTGGTCCCGTTCTTACCAACACGCTTTTAGCAGCAAACCAACAGTTCAGCAGACACAACCTGGATGTTTGTTGTTATCCAAAGTGGGATGTGCTCTTTCAATGCCATGCAGGGCAAACAGATGGTTTAAAACTCTTGACAAGAAATCACAAAAATCCTGGAGACATTTTTATTTATTAGCACCGTAATATGCTGAATAACAAGACAGCCAGCATAAACCACCAACGTAAATAAGTGTCAGATAGCCAGGTAACAAGGTTATGGCAATAAAACTATATATGGATGGATGCACGTGCATTACGTCAGCGCAGCTGGCCTGAACGGTTGTATGAATACAAACGTGCACATCTGCAAAGACCTAACATGTTTGCACATATATGTGCACAAACATAAATGGGCTTTGAAGGTTTACCAGACTTTGACCCTGAAAGTTGAGGTTAGTCAGGTTCAAAGAGATACTTTCAGGTGTTTTATGACTTAAATATTGGTCCAGTAATTATTCACGTGCCTTTAAGAAAGGAACATGATTAATTACTGTTCTTTTTTAGTTTCCTTAAAGGTTCCAACAAAGAGGTATGCTCTTCTCATGTCGTGTTGTGGCAAAACATGGAAATGGATTGTACTACGAAATACTTTGAGTGGTCAAGAACACTAGAAAAAGTCCATAAAAATACCGCCTGCTTAACACTTTTTTCCTTTTTTTTCTATGTATCAAATAAATAACATACCATTTGGTCTTAAGAACCAAAAGAACATCCTCATATTGAGATGGGAGTGAAAGATGAGGGTCATCCAGGGCTACCATCCTGAGTTACCACTGCTTTTAATTGGATTGGCGTCTAAACAAAGTGGATAGTAATAGAAGTTAAACCAGAGTTATGATAAAATGATAAGTTCTCCGGAAATAAACACTTTCATCAAGTCCGCAACATTCTAGAAAACTTCATTTTGAAGCTCGAACCCTTTTTTTTGCCTCCTTTTATTACGTATCTTTAAACTTTAATTCATTGCATTGATGACTACACATGCCAATCTACATGCGTACACATGCAGTGTGTTTCATGCCAAGTCTATATGGGCAGCAAGCAATGACGAAGTGAAAAAAAAAAACAAAACAGTAATTCGGCATGAAAAGTTATTTCTTGGCCTTTGAAGTAGTAGATTGATACATGTGCATAAATAAGTCTAGACTTTCATCGTTAGGCTTAAAAAAACTGATCGATCATGTTGCAGGAAAGACGGATGATAATGATGCACCCCAAACTTTCAGGGAGACAAATGTGAACATTGTTGATGGAAATGTGTAGTTATGCAGACTGTGGTGCAGCAGACATCAAAAAGAGCAAAAAGAAAGACATAGGTTTTGACTTGAACCAGAGGTGTGATATGCGAGCTGGTCGGAAAGGAAAAGTTTGAGTTTTTTGCTCGGTTGTCTTTTTTTTTTTTTTTAGGCGATTGTTTTACAAGCCACGAAACATCTGACCTCTTTCCACAGGAAAAGGAGGGAAAAAAGTGTTGCCAAGCACAAGATACACTTGTCTTTTTCACAAGTGCCTCAGTCGAGTAAATGCTCATTTGTAGAAGCTTCTGCTCAGTTTTCAGCTAACAAGAACAACACAAAAAAATCAATACAGTTTTCTTCTTTTTTATTTTGAAGGGGGGGTGGTAAGTATTTGTTTCTGCAGCAATCAGCTATGCAGAGATCTTGTTCTCCCAGCGAGCTTTCTTGTCCGACTGAGAGAGATCAGAAATGCTCAGAGAAAGGCAGTTTTTTTGTTGCTCTCTCTTGCTCATGGCAAAAACACACCAAATTCATTTTGCATGTTTGAGGAGTCGCTGCAGATCACACGCTCGAGCCTTCGCCTTCTTCGTCTTTAATTGTCCGTCAATCTCAGGAGCTCTTGTGGTGTCGAGGCTCTCGCGGTGGCTATCACAGAGCCAAGCCCCGTCGAGAGATGTGGAGTTTGATGTTGCAGAGTTGGAAGAGTCACAAACAAGCATGGCGAGGAGATGTGATCTGGGATGCTTCTGTCGTGCATTCAAACCCTCTGAACGCCAACAACAATTTATTTTAATTAAGAAGAAGCAAAAAAAAAAAACGGGCTTTCGGGGCTAAAACACAAACTGTTTGCTAAGGGTTTAACACTCGAGAGGCTGAGCTGCAGCCTCTTGACAGCTGCTTTGAAGAGAAGTATATTTACAAGATGTCCCTCTTCTTGTGTTTTTCTAGACCTGCTTTGTGGTCAGACCAGCTTTGTTTGCTTTTCTACCTCACATGAAGTCATTTTAATTGTATTTACACCAACTCCTTCCACTGATGGCATGTTGCTCAAACTTTGTCCTTCTTCATAACTTTGTTTCTCCACATTCAATGTTCAGGATAACAGAATATATATATGGTGAACACTGCCAGTATAAATCAGAGTTACGATCAACTGCAGAAAAAAAGAAAGGATTGCTATGATGATGCATGAATATGAATGCGTGAAGAAGAGAAAATGTGTAACAGTATTTGTTGGAAAGGTGAAAGTAAAATTACATCTGAGTGAACCTAACTGGCTGAATCAGAGCCTGAACGTCATCTGGGTTGATCAGAACCTGGATGGGGGTGTTTCATTGTTCCTGGATGTGGGTTGATTTGCAAAATTCCACAGAATTACTTCTCTTTAAACTGAAGAGCTGAAGCATGAATGAGTTAATTTTCTGCTCAAATGTTTCTAAAACCTTCAGATTAGCCAATAAGACCATTTTTGTATTCTTCCACAAGTTGTTGTTTCTTATACATCTATTCTTTATTTCTCATACTTAAACTCTCTCACAAATAGTCGGACTGTGACGATACGCTTTTGTCCCGATTCAGTTCGATTCCGGTTTTTTTCGGTGCCGATTCGATTTAAATTGCGATTCTCACAATTCTTCGATATTGCTGATTTTTTGTAGATTAAAAATAAAATAAATGAATAAAACCTTTTTTCATTTTTCTTGATTTCAAGGAGGAAAAAAGAAACACAGCAGCCAGACCATCATTCTGCTGCTATAATGCCCAAGAAGACAAGTAAAAAGATCAATAAAAAATAAAACAATAAAAAATGACCAAAAATTTTAGTATGGATTATTTTTCTTTATTTAAAAAAATCGATTTTTTTTTGTTAAAAAAAAAAAAAAATCGATTTTAAAATTGTGGAGCAAAACAAAAATAATCCCGATTTTTGATTTTTCGTTTCGATTTTCCCACCTCTAAAAAATAATGTGGAAATGTTCAGAATCATATGAAAGAGCTTCGTCCCCAAAACGCTCGCATTGCTCCTACAAACCAAAAAGTAGCTACTTCTACTCTAAACTTGTTGTATTATGTCCTGCATTCCAGCCATCTATCAAATCACTAAATAAAAATGTGAAAAGTCACACTGTATGCAGGCAAACAGCAACCTTGAATGGTGTTTTGTGTGTTAAAGTAGCTTCCTTAACGAGAGAAACCAAAAGCCCGACATCTGTACTGTTTTGTAGCTGTGATCTGCTTTTTGTGCTGAAATATTTAATAATGGTCAGAAACTTCAGAAAGGAACTGTTTTGGTTGGGAAAGTTGCTTTTAAGAGCAAAGTTTTACAGTGCAGCATGCAGCTGACGTCATTCGTCCAATGTGTGCATGACGCATCACTAGAGAGGCATCGCCACCCGACACATGATGTGGACAGGGATCAGTGTTAAACTAACCCAAAAACATCTTCTATGCATGTGGAATCAACTCATTTCTTAATGATAAAGAAGTCAAATATAATAATTACATTAATGCAGCATTCAGATCATCTAGCAGGGAAATGCGATGTTCTATTTTTAATGACGCTAATGAGCCTTTTTTTTTTTTTTAATGGATTTCGAATGAAACCCATTTGATGGAGCTGCTAATGCACCTGGTGTTTGTCTTGATTTTATCTGCCGCCGGTTCTCACTGGAGAGTTTATGTTTCCCATGCTGGACCGAATTTTCCTCCAGACTATTTTCAGTGCCGATAGAATCTCTGCGAGGAAAAGATGAATCATTGTTTTGCTTGGAAACGTGTCAGATTTGTTTGTCCCAACAATTAAAGAATTGACTTTGGGCAGATAAAAAAATGTGGGAAAAAAAAGGAAAACTACTCGCAGAACACACACACATCAGTATTAGTGGTGTGTATTGCAGCTTGCATGCTCATTTGACCTTATCGCTGTTATTTATGGGTAATTTTAAGTTGCTTAAATTTGGTCTTATTTGTCTTTTCTATTTAAATCACAACATTACAGTTGAGGTTTATTATTAATTTTCATGAATTCTGCTTTTTCCTCCTTCATAATCCATGTTATCTCTACTTTCTATACATTATGAATGCAGTTTATTTACTCGTGTTTTCTTACCTGCTGCTGCAACTCTAAAACCAGAGTGTGAATGCACAAATACCATCCAGACCTCATCTCCCCAACCTGATCACCATTAACACTCCTTGTATGACAGCAGGGTTGTTGGTCAGGAGCAGGACTGGGCATAGATTCATCTCTGGATGCTCCTCGGTGTCATGTGACTCTCACGGATCTAAATTAGGCCAATAATCAGGGACGCCTGGCGGCTGAGCTGTTGCATGCACAACATGTACATGCAACTGTGTTTCAGTCCTCGGGCGTGTTTCTGCGATGGCATCCCTCTCTTGTGTTTCGCTGCATACCAAAACAAGTGATTATAGGAAAACAATTTGGGGCAAAAGAAAAAAAGAGATGTGATCTCTCAGCTGGATGATGCTGCCATTTATTTACAAGCAGCGATGATGATGTTTCAAGTCTGCGAAGATATATCTTGCTGCTCGTCCAGCGTTTAGTCTGGCTGACCTCAGAAATGTGCAGGTTTTCTTCCTGAAATTAGTCAAATTTCTTTTGGACGGAAACCGTCGTCCTGCGCTGACCTCTGACCTCCTACTTTTGGATGCTTTATTGATTTAAACTTGAATGCTTTCGGTCATGTAAGAGCAGATGAAATGTGTGTGTAGAAGCTCAGCGGAGCACACAAACAGAAGCTGACAGATTCTCTAAATGCTGAGAAAGATTCCAGCAGCCTTTCTGCAGCAGGGACTGTCTATACGCATGTACACAGCCAAAAATAAAGATTTTTTTTTCTTACACACACACACACACACTGTCACACATTCTAAAAAAAGGAGAGAAAATTAGAATTATAATCTTGAAAATCAGCATTCTAGCCCGAGGCAGACGGCTGCAGAAGCGCAGAGCTGCAGTTCAGGTGCTGGACATTAAAAAGCATTAAAACCCAACTGAATTTTACACTTATTGATTTTTGCGGAACAACATTTTAAATATAAATATATATTTAAAAAAAAAAAAAAAAGGCAGGATGGATAATGGTGCTAGGATTTTATTGAGAGGGAAAATACAAACAGAGAAAGCATCAGCACATTTATTTAGGTTAGAAATAAAGAAATAATCAGATGAAGGCAACGACAACTTCAGTCATTTCATACTTTTAGCAACATTTTATCGCTTTTAATTTAAAAAAAAAGAAAATTAATTACAAAAAAAAAAGATCAACACCCCCCCCTCCCCCCCCCCCCCCCCCCACACACACACACACACACACCCCTGACCTCATTTACACCAATGTATTCATTTAGTACAAGGTTCCCCTATAGGTCACACACCGACTGTAATCCGTTTTCACGGTGAATATGTGGCCCCACTGAGGGGGCCCCGCGCGCGAGAGGTGCCACTCCAGGCTGGATGTGGATGAAGAGTGTGAGGTTTGGTGTTGGGGTGGAGGGGGGTGGTCTAAGCTACCAATCAAGTGTGTGTAAGTGAGAGAGGAAGACGACAAGGGAGAGAAAGAGAGAGAGGAATGTGTATGTCTATGTGTGTGTGTGTGTGTGTGTGTGTGTGTGTGTGTGTGTGCAAGTGCTTCGTTTACATGCGAACACCGTGGTAGTAAATTACGCGTGACAATAATTCACCCAGGACTGGATCTACTTTCCAGTGGAGCTTCAGCTCCATCGTTTCTACTCACCACCTCCTCCTCCTCCTCCTCCTCCTCCTCCTCCTCCTCCTCTTCTTCTTCTTCTTCGCCGCTTTTGGGATGAGAAGATTAAATGGCAGCATGTCAGAGCGCA
The DNA here is from genome assembly GCF_933228915.1 of Telmatherina bonti. Classification (NCBI taxonomy): domain Eukaryota; kingdom Metazoa; phylum Chordata; class Actinopteri; order Atheriniformes; family Telmatherinidae; genus Telmatherina; species Telmatherina bonti. The sequence goes on from NC_136633.1 coordinate 13,544,004, forward strand.
TGCGAGAAAAGTCAAACTTACCAAAAGACACATTTTTGTTTGTTTGTTTGCGTCATATTTGCGCCTCCGAGTCCTCCTGTTGTCAGAAAGAGACAAAAAAAAAGAAGAAAAGTTAGAGAAGACATTTATTCCAATATAACAGTTTCTGCAGGAAAGAAAAGCCTGTCACTTCTTCTTCTTCTTCTTTTTTTTTTTTTTTTGTCTGATAAGGGGGAGGTGTGGGAGAGGTGGGGGAGGGTGGGGGAGAGGGGGGCATCAGCCAGTTCAGCCTCTTGATTGATGATTTAATTAGCCATAGAGTGGCGAACTGCAGGAGGACAGGACACAAAATAATACTTTATTTACATAACCAATCAGGGCGCTGCAAAGGTGGAGCTTCCTCTCTCTCTCTCTCTCTCTCTCTCTCTCTCTCCCCTTGCATGTGTGTCTGTGTGTGTGTGCGTGTGTGTGCTACAAGTCAGACATGACTGAGATGGTTAACTTCTTTAATAAATGCCGGATTCATTCTACGTATAGAATAATGAATAATAATAATAATAATAATAATAATAATAATATTTTTCTCTGCTAATACAGCATCAGGAAGCCGCAGCAGATTGCTGCTCTGGCTTTATTTCACTTCATTCTACATTTTCACACTTTTCCTGCTGCTTTTAGAGCCAACAAACGTGAACCAATGGGCTTAGACTTGTGTGATGTCAAGCATTTATTTTGTAACTGACTTTTGCGAGTTATTTATTGGGCAAAATAGCAAAAAAAAAAAAAAAAATTAAATGAATAAATAAAATAAATACAAGAAGGTTTTGAACGCTGTAAATTTGCACATACACGTATATTTTAAATGGAAACCTTGAAGGTTACCTGGTGATGCGGCGTCACAGCAGGTGATGAAGAGCAAGATTGCTGCTTTTTTTCCCCTGTTAATTTAAATTAAACAAATATTACGTTCCCTTTCCAGCTTTATCATTTCCCCCAGTCAGATTAAAGTCTGGAACTTTAAAACACGATTGTTTAAAGTCATTTAGACAAAATATTACAAATCAAAATAAAACGAGGAACATATTTCTAACTTTAATATGAATCATGATATTTTTAAATGTAAAACGACATTACACTCTAAAAAAACACACTTTTTGCAGCGTTATCCAAACCAAACATCCCCAAAAACCTTTTGCAGTCGCAGAGAATTACAATAATAAAGAATATTTTTGGGGAGGAAAGTTTTGCATTGTGTTTTCTGTACATCAAGCGCAGTAGAAATGAATAAATGTAGATACAAAACCATCCTTACATGATTGCAGCCGATCAGGATGAAGTTTATCCCCTCCAAAAATAAAAAAAAATAAAAAAAAAAAAAGAGGAAAAACCTCTCTGTCTCCTGCTCTTTTCTCCGCGTCAAGCCGCGACACTCAAAAAACAGAAGAGATGGTGGAAGAGAGAGGAGAGTGAGGGGAAGGAAAAAGGAGAAGGGGGGAGAGAGAAAGAAGAAGGAGAGGGAGGGAGAAGAGAAAAAAAAAAACTTCAGCCCAGAAGATGCTCACGTTTTTTTTTTTTTTTTTTTTTTGCTCTCCTCAATTATCCCCTCCCGTGAAGATAGGTGGCGTGCGTTTCAGGGGGCTTCTCCTCTGTGTTCCACGGCAAAGAAAAGGAGGTGGAAAGAGAAAAAAAATGTCATTAGAAGAGGCGTAACACGTCAGTCCCTACCCAGGTTTGTTTCCTGGAGTGGGTGTAAGACATCAGTTGTAAACCTGCCCTAGCAGGAATAGCGGTCCCTCCCTCCTCCCAACTATTTCCAAGGCTTTATTTCTAAGGCTTTATTATCACCGGTGGAACAGGATCCGCTCACCGACGCGCTCCGGTATCATCCCTTCCTCGCGACTCCTATCCGCAAGACCTCTCTTTAAACCTCCTCACACAACCAGGTATGTACTTCTTTACTTCTTTTTTTTATTGTATATTTTTACCATTTTTTCCCCCGGTGATTTGTTGGATGTTAAACTTCCGCGCGCTGCGTCAGAGTTGGATCAACTTTGCCTTTACCTGCGCAGGTGGAGAAAGGTGCGTTTTGCGACGATTCCTCTTTCTTTTTCTTTTCTTTTTTTTCCCCTCCATACCTCTGCGAAGTAACGGCGTGCTGTCTGGCTGTGACAGCCGGGGAAACGAGACCCTCTTTTTTTTTTTTCTCTCCGCGGATTTGCTGCCACACGACACCGCTGTCGCTTGGAGAGAACATCCCGATTTCCACTCTGCAGTCCCTTCAGCTTCTTTTTTTTTTTTTTTTTTAATTCTATTTATTTATTTATTATCAGATTCTATCATCCAGCCACAAGAAGCACAAAAAAAGAAAGAAAGAGAAAAAAAACCATCTCTCTTTACTTATTCTAATAAGTATTAGCGCGTAAAAATCCGCAAAAGAACCGAACAACCAGGCGGTTTGGAGGGTTTATCGCGTCTCTTAATGCACCATGTGTGCTTTAAAAAGATTTTCCTCTCACTCCGAAGTCATTTGGCACATTTAATCAACTGTTAATCATGTATTAAATATCAGCTGTTTGGAAAAAAAAAAGGAAAAAAAAAGAGTTTGGATTCAGTTTATTAAACGTAAAAGTGAAATTTTCTCAGGCGTAGCCAAGTGTTTGTTGAACTTCTATGACTTTTAATCAGACCACACAGTGACGACTCCCTCCAAGCTCACAGCTTCTTCTGCTCCATCTCCGCTCCGGATCTGGCCCCTAAAATATTCTCAGCGGTTTCATCAACCTGTTTAAACCCTTTAGGACCAAATGAATACATTGGATTAAATTGTTGTTTATTTGTATTATTAAAGGAAAGAAAATCTAAAGCAGGGTTGGGAAAGTTTAAAAAAAAAAAGAAAAAAGAAAAAAGTGTGATGTTTTCGCTGGAGCCTTCAAACGGTTTGTGTTTTTGCTCATAAGAGGAACGATCTCTTCCTCCTCCTGCTGTTTAAAGCTGCGAGCCGATCAGCTGAACATCTAAATGAGATGGACACAGATCCCCTCAGAGCTCCGTCTCATACTTTCACTCACGGCTTTTTTTCCCCCCCTTTCCGACCCAAGTCCCCTTTCTTTTCTCGCCCGCGCCTGGCGCGCAAGTGGATCCTCCACTTCTAATGCTGCCGCTGCTTTGTGTGTGTGTTTTCACGTTAGATATCAAGCTGAAATCAAGGAATCGAGTCCATGCGAGCTGCCATCTGATCCCCCACACACTTATCAATGAAGCAAGAGATCATGGCGGATGGCCCCAGGTGTAAGAGGCGAAAACAAGCCAACCCGAGACGGAAAAACGGTAAGAAAACCACGCACCAGTTGGTCTGATGGGGAGGAGATGGCGGGGGTGTATCTCTGAACGGGAGCCTGCTTTGAAGGCTTCCACTGCGGGTTAAGGGTGTGTGAGTCCGCGGCTGGTGCGCGGAGCTGTCTGTCCCCCTTTTACGCAGGGAGAAAGGCGCCGCTGTCCGAGGGAGAAGTGCGCGCAACGCGTTCGTGTTGCAGCCATAGCTTTGGGATTTATTTCATATAAATATAGATTAACTGGCGCTCATTTGCTTGGAAGAGTGTGTTTTTCTTTTCCTCTGTGGAGAAGAGGAGGTTAGTTTAGAAGTTGTGGATGTTGGAAAGTTGCGGAGCCGGCTGGTTTCTCTCGTCGGGACAAATCCCAGCCATGGGAGGTGGGAGGACAAGGAGGAGGAGGAGGAGGAGGAGGAGGGGGGGGAGGCTGTGTAACGGTCACACAGACAGTCGCTGGCTGGAGGAGTTCAGTGTCCCAAAAAATATTTAAAAAAAAAAATAAGAAGAAAGAAAAACAAAGAAAAAGGAAAAAGTCACATCTTGTCAGTTTTTGGTTTCCATTGTTTCCATCAACGCACATCCAATCCTTCCACATAAAACACCTTTTTTATTTTAAATTAGAATTTGCTGGATAAAATATTTCACATGAGGTGGCTTCAGCTCTTAAAAAAAAAACGCGTTTTTGTTTTTTGTTTTTATTTTTATTCACACTTGTCAGTAAGTTTACTGTAGTGAAGGGACCATAAATAAATTGGATGACATGTCCGATAAACGCTGGACATTAATTGGGTCTGGAGGTGGAGATTTGTTGCTTTTCCTTCTCCGTTTCACTGCATTCTTTCCCACAAGAGGCAAATCTGCAGTGACATTTCCTGGCCCTGTTATTCCTGATCATTCCATATAGGCACTGGCGAAGTCAAGGAGTGTGTATGTGTGTGTGTGTGTGTGTGTGTGTGTGTGTGTGTGAAACATCGAGGCTTATATTTGCTTTCTCCACTCCAGTTTTTTAATCTCTGCCCCCACAGGTTATTTATCTAGATCAGATTTCATTTATTGATTCCAAACAATCAATAGTAGACAAGCATTTTGTTCCACACTAAACAGCACAAGAGCATAATAACAGCAGCGAGGTGCAGATTTCCTGCGTGGAAATGTGCATCAGCTGGATTTCTAAAAGAAGAAGAAAACAGAGAATAATAAGACACATTCAGAGACGTGGCAGCCTGTTTATCTGTGGCCACCTGTTTTCTAAAGGAGAGAGGAGGAGAAAAAAAACACAGGCTTGGCTTTTGTATGAAATGATAAAATAATGTTAGGAAAGCAAATATAATTTTCACACCTTTAAACCTGACAAGAGGCGGCGGAGTGTGTAAAAAAAGAATATTTTTATCTCCCACGGCATCTTTACAGCAGCACGCATTGAAAACACATTTAAAAACAAAAACACTTCTTTTATTTATTTATTTTTTTTTAAATTCCCCTTCTATGACAACAAGAGTGCCTGATGACCATACTGCTTCTTCTCCTCCTCTTCCTCCTCCTCCACCACCTCATCACCCCCGGTCCCCCCCCCCCCCCCTCTGGGAATGCAGAGGCTTATTTAGGCTTGGCCACTCTCCCCTCTCCCTGCCTGTGTCTCTGTCCTCTTCCTGCCTGGCTCGATGGAGGGATGGCGGGGCGAGGCGTGTGACGGCCGGCACGACTAACTCCACCAAAAAAAAAAAAAAAAAAAAAAAAAAAAAAAAAAAATTCTAAGCAGAGGGGGTGTTGATATGAGAGGGGGGGTTGTTGAGTCCATGTTTTGTGGCAGATGCAAACTTGGATGCGCTCAGCCTGCATTTCTTCCCTCTAACTAACAAATCGGATGAATCTCCACAAATGTGATATAAGTGCAATTACATCTAATTTCTCTTAATGGCCTTTTGGAAACGCTGGTGTGTGTGCCAGCATGTTTGGAAGTAAATTCCAATTTGCGGGCCTTCTGTCTTTATTTTGATTTAAAACTCTGCTAAACGTTTGACATCTGCTTTACTTTCTGCGATCCTCCTTCCTGTCCTGACTGTCGTCTCAAAATGCACAGATTCCACATCTAGAGCTGCTCAGATTCAGATTTTTTCTTTTATTTATTTTTTTTCCCCCACGTTTGCATGGATGGATGGATTTTTTTTGGCTTTTGTTCCAATTAGTATTAATGAGGCATTTGCTCTCTTAAGTTGTCCAACCAATGACATTCTCCCTCCAGATGACTGTTGGCCTTCAGGGTTGGAGGTGCTACAGTAGCCTTACTCACTCACTGCCCAGCTCTGTCATGTGGTATTTAACCACAGTTCATGACTTATACAAACCTCCCGCACGCCACGGTCGAGTCTTACAGCAAGAGAGGAGAGAATTACATTTTAGTATCATCGTCTGGCTCCCCGCTGCTCAACCGCAACAACAGCAAGGAAGGCGACCCCTTCTCCTCTCCTGGTGTGAAACTTGATCTCAGCAGCGTGAAGCGTTGGAGAGTTTGGCCCTTGCCAGGTGTTGCTTGTCACATCCAGCTGTGAGCGACCAACAGAAACACACACCTGTTCTTGTTTTCTTACTCGACCGACTTCAAGAAAGGAAAAAAAAAAAAACAAACAAAAAAAAAAAAAAAACACACACACTCCTGCTGTTTTTCTTCTTCTTTTGAAAGTGGATGAAAGTGTGGCAGACTGAGGATGTGGCGTTAGCTTTCTCGTGCTTTACGTTTTTTTTTCCCCCCTAGCTTTCCCCACATGACATGTTTAGTGTCGGGACATACCCTCGGAAATGCAGCGATTACATAATGTGAGGCGGCAGGGAAAAGGAGAAGCGGCGCGGCCAGGCGTCGTCTCTGTGTTCTCATACAATCATCTGAATGTGGTTATTAAGGCTATATCACAAATAGCCAGTGAAACGGGGGGGGGGGGGGGGGGGGGGGGACAGGGTGTGTTTATGTGTGTGTTGAGCGAATGAGGAGGAGGAGGAGAGGAGGAGGAGGGGGGTGTTCTTTCAGACCCAGACAATGCCAGATTTCTGCCAATCTAAACAATTTGTCCATCTCTATTATTCCTCTGCCTTTTTGTTTTTTTCTTTTTTTGGAAAGTTTGCAGAGAATTAGTGTGTGTGTGTGTGTGTGTGTAGGGGGGGTTAGACAAGGTGCTATCCTTCCTTTCTCACCCTTCTCCTCCTTCTTTTCCCATATTTTCCCTCCACAAGGTAGGGGCTGTTTCCCCCTCCTTTTCTTTTTTTGCCATCGGTCACTGAGCAAAAAGAAAAAAAAAAAAAAAAGGGGGGGGGTTTGAGAAGAGAAAAAATAAGGGAGGAGGAGGGCAAGGTTTCGCAGGGCGCTCGCGGACAATTGATTGTCAGTGGTAATGTGTTTCATTTACATGTTTATACCGTCAATAGTGGCGGGGGGGGGGGGGGGGGGGGGGGGTTGTCCGCCACGCCATTCACCGCTGCCATTCCCATACGGGTTGGCGATTGTGTGGAGCAGACACTCCGCGCTCCTCCTGCCTTCTTCTTCTCCTTTCATTTTTCCTGCAGGAAGAAGCGGGGGGGGGGGGGGGGGGGGGGGGGGGATGCCGCGCAGCTGAGGGGGTAAAAAAAAAAAAAAAAAAAAAAGGGGGATTATTTTGTGTGAGCGAGTGAAATAATAACTGGGAGACATCAGATGATGTTCCTAAGCTCGCCGTGGAGCCGAACAGGACGCATCCCAGTTCCTTCACATGCAAAAAAAAAAAAAAAAAAAAGAAAGAAAAGAAATAAACGGATTGTCACAAGTGTGCGGCGAGAGGCCTCAGTTTTGTCCGTTTCACGCACCTTTTATGCATCTATCTTTTCTCTTCCTCTCTCATGACTGCAGCTAAATATATCCATCTCAAACTGCGTGAGTCAGGCGAACATGGTCAAGCACGAAAATGCTCGAATGGACTTCCCCTATGAGATCATGTCAAGTGCAAAGCGAGCAAAAGAATGGTGGGTGGGGGGGGGAAAGAAGCTCCCTTTGGGCATCAGTGTCAGCTTTGTGGTGCGGTATTTGGCGTTATTAGAACTCACATGATTTTTATTTTATTTTGCTGTTTGTGCAACAGAGAGGCAGAGATGCGGCGTGATATCCTCGGCTTTCAAGCTCACATGTAATTCAACAAACCCTCTAATATGTGCTTTCCACGAGGAATTAAATCAGGAATGTAGCTCAGCAGCAGCATTTGCGCGCACACACACACACACACACACACACAACAGCAGCACAGTTTTTTTATGCTTTGATAAGGCAGATAAAAGCAAATAGCATGGCTTGTGGCTGTACCCACCCCCCCCCCCCCTCCCCCCCTCCCCCCCCTCCCCCCCAAACACACACTCACACACACAGAGAAGAGAGGGGGAAAAAAAAGAGAAAACTAGTGATCAACTCCATTCTGGACACTGGACAGAAAACTTTCATCAATCCCTCCTGTAAAAAAAAACAAAACATTTTTGACACATTTTCTCCCCTTTTTTTTATTTCTTTTTATTATTCCTTTTCTTTTTTCTTCTTCGCCTTCCTTCCTCGACCGCCCTGCTTGTGTGTGAAGATATTTCTGTGCCTGGCGGCCAGAGAACACACACTTGCAGAGGCACCGCGAGCCCGGACCCCCTGACACCGCGGGTCTTTGGAATGCCTTAGGTACGATTTCACTTTCGCTCACATCAATGCTGACCTGAATGCCTTTCATATCTGATCTGCCGTGTCTCTCCTGGTAAACATCCCCCGGGGGGGAGAACAAAGAAAGGAGCTCCTCTTCTTCTTCTTCTCCTTCTTCTCCTTCTCCTTCTTCTTCTTCTTCTTCTCCCTCTTAATCACAATTCAGCCCCTTTCGCCGCCAGCAGCAGGGCTACACATTTGCATTCAGCATCAGAAAAAGGGCCTGAGATGAAAAGGGGGGGGGGCGAAAAAAAAAAAAAGAAAGAAAAAGGAGAGCAAGAGAGTAGAGAAGAGAGAAAAAAAAAGAAGCAGAAGAAGAGGAAGGGAAACATAGCGGCAGAAAGAGGTGGGTGGGTGCTGGAGAGAAATAACTAGGGTGTTTGTGGTTGTTTGTTGGTTGTCCCCTGGTTACAAGCCTTTTATAGTCTCCCCCCTACTCTAGCAGGGACCCGGCCCCTCCTGACAGACAGATAGTGTTACAACATGGCATGCCCACACTATTCGTGGCCACTTACACTTAAGAATAAAAAGAAAAAAAAAAAACAAAAAAAAAAAAAAACGTCCTGGCTGAGACCGATTGGATTGTGCATTAAGGGTGAGGAGGGGTGAGGGGGGGTGAGATAAGAGTCAGGAGCAGGTGTCCTCACGATGGATGCACTTTTTTTCTCCCCCTTTTTCTTGTCTGCTCAGCTGCAAGAGGCCTCCTAAACTTTTGAATACGTAAAAATCAAATGTTTGTAGTGGTGAAAAAAAAAAAAAAAAAGCATCTCCATGTAAACATACACGACACAATCAGCTTGATGAAAACGATCAGTAAAGATAGCTTCATCATCTGCATTCCCAGACAGGATGTATGCAAATCTTAAGCAAAGATGTGGAGCTGCAGAGGGACTGTGTGTGTGTGTGTGTGTGTGTGTGTGTGGGGACCTCAGCTCTTTAAATGGCATCATGTGATATGGATTCCAGTTTTCTTTCTTCTCTTTCTCTTTCTGTTCCTCACCCCAGAACTTTTTTTCTTTTTCTTTTTGGTTAAGAAGAGGGATTATCGGTACACCTTCCCTCCCTCCTCCTCCTGGCCAAGCTGCGCAGGATTTAGGCAGATTTACTTCAGCAAACACCTTTGGACACTGGGGGGAAAGTAGGAGTCTGTTTGCAAAAGGGACCTTTTGTTCAGAGGGGTTCTGGATAATGCCTTACCAGGCAGCCATGATATTAACCCGTGCTTTGGAGAGATGGGGCGGAGGAGCTGCTCTTTTTTTTTTTTTTTTTCTTTCTTCTTCTTCTTCTTTCTTTTAGAGACCTGCTTGGCTGTTTTGGTCATGAAAAATATATATATATTTATTTATTTTCATTTGGATGCATCGGTTTGGAGATGCACAGCCACAGAAGGTGCACTTTATTTGGGGTGATGCACGCTCACGCACACACACACAGCCACTGCCAAGAAGGATGAAAGCGAGAGCAGTGGCTGAGATCCGTTGCCTGACTAACGCCGAGGCATGAATCAGCCAATAGCGAGCCAACACCGACTTCCCTTCATGTTCAAACCACAATAATGATGCACGGTCCAACGCGATGCGGTGACACAACGTGGCATTCCTCGCATGCTTCTGGCCCTCGTCTTTTTTACATTTTGTTTACGCCTCTCTAAAAAGGAAGGCAGCGTGGCATGTGAGCGCCGCACCAGTCCCAGTTTTTTTTTTTTTAAATTTTGCTGAACTGTTGCTGAACTTGTAGGAATCGTCTCAGAAGAATCGGGTTTAGCTTGTTTCTGCTGGATTGGCTGCAGCGTGTCGAGGATGAGCCTTGTTTTTGGTGCTAGACTCCCAGGTGTTTCGGGCTTCATTCGAATTTACCTCCAACCTTTCCTCTCTTCCATTAGCGCCTCACTAGTTACATCCACCACACACACACACACACACACACACACACTTCCTCCTCCTCCACCATTTTGCAGCTTTTCTATGACACCCTGTAAAGTTGTAATACAGTCAGATGTCTTTCTCCTGCTTCCCTGACTTTATTTCATGCCTTCTTGCTTGTTTTCCTCTCTCTCTCCACGTCTTCGCCTCATCCTTTTGTTTTCTCTTTTTTCCTTCTTTGCAATTTTGACAAAAAAAAAAAAAAAAAGCAAACACACAGAAATTGAAACTTCAGTGGTCCGGCAAATAAATTGCACGCATTTGGACTTCTCATTTACGTGTGTACACTCTTTACCCTAAGCTGGCATGTTTTATGCATCACGTAGAAGAAGGAGGAAGATGAAGCTTCTTTTTTTTGTTTGTTTGTTTTTGTATTTATTCTTTCCTCTTTCCTTTTTTTTTTTTTTTTTTTTTTTTTTTTTTTAAATATCATGCCTCATTTGAGTGTTTCTGGGGCAAAAATGCAAAGTCTTTATTTGGCCCATCCGTTCCGTCTCGTCCCGCTGTTTGCACTTACGCAGTCTCGGCTGTGATTTCTGACATTTTTTTTTTCCACAAGTAGACTTTCCACATTTGCGAGGGAGCCGGGGCGCGACAGGCGACAGGTTGCTGAGCAGGTGTAAACTAACATTCAGATTTTTGTAATTACACGGCGATGATAAGGAGGGGAAGGAATTGTAAACCTCTTTGTTTTTCCTCTCAAAACTGCAGAATTTGTGTGCATGCTGAAGGAGTAATTGTGCATAATGCTGTGTGTTATTTACATTCGGATTGTGCGTGTGTGTGTGTGTGTGTGTGTGTGAGAGTGCTTGTGACTCCGTTGCAGTTGGGACTGAACCGCCATGTTTCTCCTCTAACAAGCAGGATTGTGTCGTAATAGAGCGGCAAAAGATCAAAATGTTGATAAAATCAAAAGAACAAACGCATCACAGCTGGTTGTGGCTTGTGTGTGTGAAGACTGTCCTGCTCTGTGTGTGTGTGTGTGTGTGTGTGTGTGTGGTTATGAGAAGCATCCCGATATTTCTAAGGAAACAAACACCTCAGCTGGCCATTAAAATAATTCCTCCGTTTTATTTGTGCGGCAGCTGCTTCAGAGATGGCACCTTTGTGCAAACAAGTGTTGAAAAGCAGCCTCCAGTTTTCTGCTCTGATGTCGGCGCTGCTGCCCTACGAACACACACACACACACATTTAGGGAAAATGCACACGCTTTGATGTATGTTTGATTGTCGGGTGGAAGAGCTCTTCTGGCAAGGTCAGGACCGTGTGAAACAATCAATAACAGATCGGCAGATTAAGGCTTGGTGACATCTGGAAATCTAGGCCTTCTTTCACACACACACACACACACACACACACACACACACACCATCCTACCTTTAATTCGGGATAATAGAACATGCTATTTGATCAGCGCTCACTTTTCTGACTGAAGTTCATTATTCAGTAGGTGTCCTGCTTCCCTGCCACCTAAGTGTTTCCTCTTTTTCCTTTTTTTTCTTTCTTTTTTTAACGAGGACTTGTCTGCTATGCTTTGTACCCCAACCCCCCCCCCCCCCCTACAATCTTGCATGGAAGTAAATTTAGATGTGTTATCTCAATTTAATTGCTGCCGATTGCCAAGCAAGATTAGGGGCAAAATTAGGTCACTTTGCGGTTGTACAAATTTCACTCACTTCCACGCTTTCATCTCGCCGTTGATCAAGCACCTTCTTAACCGGAGGCTGCAGCCCGGAGAGGAAAAACGGTCCGAGTTTTGCTTGTTATTTAAACCTACATTTAACCTTTGGCAAAGCGAGTGAGTCAAGGAGAGCTGAAACATCTTCCCCTTTAAATGTCATGTGCGGTGGAGTCAGTGGACATGTGTGGCCACGTCGACCCCGTTCAAGAGTCTGAGAGGTGAATTCACGTGTTAATGGCTTCTGACTGCAGAGGGAGCCCCCCCCCCCCCCCCCCCTAACTTCTCTGAAACGCTTCATGTCCCGTCGCTGTCAGATTCGAATGTCAAACAAACGCCTCCTCAGGTAGCGGGGGGAATAATCACCCCGACAGGCCTGTCCTCAGCCTTTCTGACACGCAGGACCGACGGAGCTCTGGCTTCTTTCGGCCAAGGTGGTCAAGCAGGAGGATTTTAAGCGCGACAGTAAATTAAGAAGCTGGAGGTCGGAGTTCGACAGCGCGGTTGTGGTTGCAGAGTCGGTTTTGGCAAAAGCAGGAGTTGGGTTTGGACGTTGGAAAAGGTTCGAAGGAAAGTTTTTCGGGGGAAGGTGATAAAAGTGAGGTTTGTGCGGCCGACGAAGCCCAACTCCAGGCTGACTTTGGTTGTTTCCCTTGCTGATTGTTGGGTGGAAGGGTATTTCCTGACCTAGAAAAAAAGGTTTAAATCAGAAGACTCGAGCTCAAACTTGTGACTCAGCCTGACACTGTTTCTTGTTAGGTCAAGGTTTGATGACTGGGAAAACCCTGAAGACGTTATATCCTCCACGAGTTCGACCATTTACTGCTTCTCCTTACACCTCGGGCTTGTTTCCTAAAACTTTCATCCAGCTACTGTCACTTTCCTCTCTGTCTTTTCCGTCTCCAACTTAGCCTTCTCCCCCACCTCTACTTCCATCCATCCCAGCAGCCAGCCAGCGAGTCATCTAACCAGTCAGCCCACTCTAATTACTTCTCCCCCACCCAAGGGAAGCTACTTCCTTATCGCCCGGCTGTCTTGCTCCGGCATTCCTGAGATAAATTCCCCACCACTTTGTTATTCTTACTACTTAGGGGTATTGGAATTAGCATGGCCATCAAAGCAGACCTTGTACTGTGCCTTTTTTCTCACACCCCTCCTCACGACCTTATCAGTGGTCATACATTACAGCTGGGCATGGGACGTGCCCACGGGCTGCAGAGGTGAATAACCGACAGAGGTATTGAGCTATGCGTCTGACATCAAAGGCTGCCGGATGATGAAGCGATGCAAATGTGGTGGTTGGCGGCGGTTCACCGTAGCCTTGCCTTCTTTTTTACTGTTTTTTTTTTTATTCTAGCCGTGCAGGTACTTCAGGGCTGCGAGGTGACGGATTTGTCAAATTGCACTCGGCATTCCAGGTAGCCGTAGCGCCTGCATCCTTTCAGATTCTCTGTTTGTATTCATGGGAAATAAAAAAACAACAAAAAACGGCGTATTAAAGGGCTTCCTGCGCCGTCATTTACACAGCCAGCGAGGCTCACAACCTTTTAAGCCCCTTCATACCTGTTAAAGCCTCCACTTCTCAAGCAGTAAATAATCAGAGCTCCATTCATCCCTGCAAACCCCACTTTTTTTTTTCTTTTTTGCAGATGTGTAAATCCCTCGCTCGCTTCTTTCCTGCCTTTTTTTTCTGCTCCGAGCTGTTTCCCAACACAGTTTTATACCTCAACGGCAAGCCACCTTCTAAACTGGCAATCACAGTATCCCTAATGTTATTACTTTTCATAATTAGTTACAGCAACACTCATTCGACGACTGGCAGAAAGGAGTATTCCTTAGTAATTAAGGTAATGAAATATTCATTTCTGCTACCTTATCAACAGTCTCACAAATGAGCCAGCCATGCTTAATGTCCGCCCTGCCTCTGATTTTATTATGATGGCAGACTGGCACATCTGCAATTAGTACTCACACTGACAGTTCGGCGGTAAGCAGAGGGAGACGAGGTGAAGCAGCGATGGGTGGGTGCACCCTGGTGTGACTACACGCCCCCTCTGCCACCCTCTTAGACCCCACCTCCTCCCCCTTGAGCAGCCTCCACTCCACTAACCCTGTTACCTTTATCTCCTCCTCCCCAACCGTCTCCTCCCCGACGGAGAGGTTACCTTTTCCCAACGGTGCAAAATCGACTTGACATAACTGTTCATCAGTTCCAGTCCCCCTCCTCCTCCTCCTCTTCCTCCCCCCTTCTCTACCTCACCCCGCGGTAGTTTGCATCAAATCAGGCCCAGTCAAGCTTCAAGTGGAAATTGGCAGGCCAGAACCTGAGAGTGGAGGAGAGGAAGAGGGAGGGAGGAAGCAAACCAAAGAGAACAAATCACAGATTTTGAAGCCTGAGCTTCATCCAAGGTGGTGAGGTCCGGTTTCTGGCGGTTAAGTGCTGATCAGATGGTACAAAATGAAACTGAGGAGACGCTGAGTGATTTTTTTTAGAACAGAGTTAATAGCATACCACGTTAGGATGCCCACTTCTCTGATATGAGAGATTTTAGGGCCGATGTGATCAGTTTGAGTTGCATTTTTAGCTGCTTTCTGGCAGGAAAATGGCCGCGCGTTATTCGTCTTCTAGGAGGGCATCAGATTGTTTCAGAACCAACAATTTGGACGCTCAGACTCACATGTTTGCACAAACAAATAAACACACACATTTAGGCATATCCACATTTGTAGACAACCAACCAATAGTCTTCCATGTCACACACACACATGTTCACACACTAATTGGCAAACTGACAGGTCACAGTAGACGCAGATGTGCTGGTTTCTTTTTTTTTTTTTCTTCTTCTTCCTTCGCTTTTACCTCGCTGTGGCCCTCAGAGAGAAGCAGATAGGCAGTTTGTGATGAAACTTTTAGTGAATCTGGCTGCTCCAGTTCTGTCGCCGCCACGTCACGAAGCTCCAACCTCCTCTGCCCCTCGACTCCCCTCCTCCTCAGCTGCTATGTATTCTTATTAAGGTTGAGTGAAAGAGGTGACTATCATTGTGTTTTTATTCATTTCCTGATACTTCAGCTGTCTTTCCCCCCTTTTCTTCCTCTTGTCACACCTTTCTCATCTTCCCCTCTTTTTTTTTTTTTTTTTTTTTTAACTTTTCATTCTATCTTAATCTGTCTCCATATCCCCAGGCCTCCTCTTCCTCCCTCCCTGCCCTCAGCTTTGCATGTGCTCCGACGGGCTGACGGCCGTTTTGACAGGGCGGCATTGAGGTAAAACGGTGTGACGGCAGAGTTTTGTTAAGCCGAGAACAAAGGCTCGGAGATGCCAGGCCGAACCATTGTCCCCCCCTGCACCCATATTGGCCTTGCCACCGTTTTGCAGGATTTGCTGCTCTGTTTACCTCCAGTTAGTCGCCTCTGATATCCAGAGTTTCTCCTTTTAAGTTCACATAAGATCGTCCAGGAGTGAATCAAGCCGTACTTTCTGTCTTTCAAGTGTGTGCTGCTGCTTATAAAGTGAGAGAAAATGGAGAAAGATTGGTAGAAATAACTGTGCAGAGCAAACAAAGTCCCCTCGGTGAGTGTCACTGTGAAACAAGTGTGTGTGTGGGACGCAGAAGCAAAGGGCAGAGTGTGTGTTTGTGTGTGTAAGTCTGGGCCGTTGGAGTTGTCCTGCATGGTCTTTGGGCAAACTGAAAGCGGTGCTCAGTGGGATTAGAGAATGAGTGCTGCTGGGGGTGGCGAAGGGCGGAGGAGAGAACACAAGAGGATTCTGGGAGTTGTTTTTCTGCCTTATAGCAGCGCCGTCCATGAA
Source organism: Telmatherina bonti (assembly GCF_933228915.1). NCBI lineage: Eukaryota > Metazoa > Chordata > Actinopteri > Atheriniformes > Telmatherinidae > Telmatherina > Telmatherina bonti. The sequence continues at coordinate 13,559,417 of NC_136633.1, forward strand.
GAGAAAACACTGCTTTTTTTTTTTTTTTTTTTTTTTTTGCAAACGTGCACCGAAAAAGCGCTCCAATCTTTGCATCAGATGCAAAGATTGTTAGACTTTTCCGGAACCGACTCGATGATGAAAGTCGGAAGCGCTTGAAGAAGCTCCGCCTCCGCCGCCGTTCTTGTGTGTTTATTTACAACTCCGACATTAAAATAAAAGCAAAGTTTCAAAGAACAAGGAGCAATAAACAGTCGAAAGCGCCTTCATCGAACACAATGATATTTTCACGAGCGCGTAAAGATTATGAGTCCATTTCAGCAGCGCCCATCTGTGCTTTTCATTTGCGACTATATGCTCAGTAGTTAAAGTGGAGGCTGAGCAAAGACAGGAGATGACTTTCATTTGGTTTAATAGTTTGTTAAGGTCAAACAAGATACGTGGAGTGTAATCCCCTCCCATCGGCAAGCCTTCAATCCTTAGGATGACTGACAACCCAAGAGACTGACGAATTTTGTTGTTTTGGGGAAAGAAAGCACTTCCCTGCCAAATCCTCCCGCCTGCTGCCGCCGCGGCGATTAACGGGTTAAGTCAATGAAACAATTTGTCAGAAAGGCAAACTCAGTTTCTGCAAACCCTTTCTTTTTTTTTTTTTCTACTCCCCCTGCAAAACAATTACAAAATTACAGTAGATAAAAACTGAACGGCGCCAGTATTTATGCAATCAACATAACGAAGAAACAAAACAATTTAATGTGGAAAAATCATCATTCATCTGCATTATAATTGCTTCTCTTTCACATCTACGGGGATGGTTAATTAAAATTGTGATTAAATGCGCCTGCACTGCCTAAGATGTCTTCCCCCTAAACAGGTGCTACAGAATTTAAAAGTAAAGAGAGAAAGCTAATTAGCATTGGAAATTGAGAAATTGCCTGCAAGAATCGGTGTTAATTTCACTCACTGATGAGGTAATTTATAAAGGGGGAGTCTGTGGAACATGAGAGATTGCAACACCAACCAACCCCCCCTTAAACGCACCCCACCCTCACCACATCCCTGGTCTCCCAGCATGCAGGTGAAGCTGTTTGCAAAACATTGAAGCTACTTGGTATTCTGTCTTAGTTAGCGGCGCATTTGGAGTTCATCTGCTTCCCCCCAACGCAAACACCGAGACTAAATAATGACATGCGAGGGCATCGCACACAAACATGCGCACCTTTTTTTTTTTTTTTTTTCTTTTTCCTTCGAGGAGATAAAAAAAAAAAAAAAAGGAATCAGGAAAATTACTTGCAAGATGAGCAGTAGGGGAATGCATGTCTGCAGGAAATGGAGGAGAGGAGCCAATGATGGTTGTAAAGTTTTGAGGTTTTTTTTTTTCCCTTCTCGGAGTGGAATTCGTCGCTGCCGTCTCGCTAAAAGTTTCCAGAAACTCCCGATACTGCCGTTCTCCATTCTCCCCCTCCGCTTTGTAATTACCTGTCATTGTCCGTCATTATGGTTGGCTACGGAAAGATGTCAGGAGAAGGAGATGGAGCCAAACCGTTCCACCATGTTCAGAAAACTTGGCCTCAATCAGGTCGCAGCTCTTTCTCTGAACTCCCCATTGGCTCATTTCTCTCGAATTTATTCGTCTACCTTGAAATATGTCACAGTTAGCATGTTTAGATGGCACAGAAAGAAAACAAGCCTGACTGGTGACTAGTTTTTTCAATTCAATTCAATACAACTTTATTTATATAGCGTCAAATCACGGCAATGCCATCTCAAGATGCTTTCCAGACAGAAAAAAAGAAGAAAAAAAACATAATGAAAGCCAATGAAAGCCTTGATCTTGGTGAAAATAAATGTATAAAAGAAAAAAAAAAAGAAAAAATAGTTGACACCCAGAAACTGGAACCAAAAACAGACAGAAAAAAAAAGAAAAAAAAAAAAACATAATGAAAGCTAATGAAAGCCTTGATCTTGATGAAAATAAATGTATAAAATAAAAAAAAGAAAAAAGAAAAAATAGATGACACCCAGAAACTGGAACCAAAAACAGACAGAAAAAAAAAGAAAAAAAAAAAAACATAATGAAAGCTAATGAAAGCCTTGATCTTGATGAAAATAAATGTATAAAATAAAAAAAAGAAAAAAGAAAAAATAGATGACACCCAGAAACTGGAACCAAAAACAGACAGAAAAGAAAAAAAAACATATTAAAGCCTTGATCTTGGTGAAAATAGATGAATAAAATAAAAAAGATGACACCCAGAAATGGGAACCAAGAGCGGGTCTGGACAGGTGGGAGGAAGAGGGGTGAGATGGCCGGGGGGGGGGGGTGAGCTAGCAGGCCGTAGATCATTAGGCGGTGGAGCTGAAGCATCAGCCAGCACGAGGTTAAAAGGAAAAGCCAATTTGCTGAGACATACTCTGCCGACCTTTCATCATAACTGGACCCTTTTTCTTTTAGATTAAGTCCAGTGAGCAGAACTCAGCCGCCTGTCAGCGCGTTAAGCCCAACAACCCCCCCCCCCCCCCCCCCCCCCCCCACCACCACCTCCTCCTCTACACTTTTTAACAATCACCTCAAAGCTCCATGAACTTTTTACAGCTGCTATGTGACAAATTTCATCCTTCCCACCTCTTCTAACCTCCTCGTGCTCGTTGACACCAGAGATGCTTCTTGGTTCTTACTCTTAAAAAAAACCCAATAATATAAGTAATATATTAAATGCACCAGTTTAACTAATATAAATGCAGTCAGTTTGGTCAGAAATCATCACAGGTCATGAAATCCATAAAGGGCAAAGTTTGTTTCATATTTCTAAACTGGACTAGAAGCTTTCAGAAAACCAGTTTGAGAGTCCAAACTTCTTGTGCTCCAATATAAGAGAACTGTAAAGGAATTCGTTCAAACTCTCATTCATGTCACCCACCGCAGAACTCCTTCATGATTATTTTATGACACCCCCCCCCTCCCGCCATCCTCGACGACATCCTCGCTCCTCTCTTCTTGTCTCCCCCTCTGAGTCACTCCACTGAACAGGTCAGGCAGTAAGTGACAAGGTATTTCGTCGTTTTGTGAACCTTTGCCAGACTGATTGTTCAGTGCAAGTGTAGTGTAACTGAGCTGCTTGTAGCTCGCCGGAGTGTGGAAAATAAGATCGAGGACGGATTTTTTTTTTTCCTTCCTCCCCCTCCCCTCTGTCTCTGCCTCTGAGTTGGTTTTACAACAATGTGTGATAGTAAAATAGATATCCAGTGGCTGAGGCGAGAGCTCCAGCGAGCCAGTGTTGCTGTCGCTCTTCATACATTTCCGTTCCACCTGACAGCTCGCCGTATCGCTCCAACATTTACACTCGCACCGGTTTGACCCGTGACCACTTGTAGCTGACTATTACGCTATTACCGCGCAGGCGTTCGCCAAACTGTCTGCTCTGTGTTCATCCAGGTTGTGCCTTGAACAGCAGAACGGGTCAGTCCCCTGGTTGGGGTTGTCGACATGTTTCTGAGACTAATTCAAGCTCCTGTTCCTACAAAACCACTTCATGTTCCTTGCTCATACGTGGACGTCTACATCATAAGTGCACTTTATTAGCTGCAAATCAGGCATTTATTTCTTATTTCTGGATTTTCTTTCGCCTTTGCAGGATTCTGTTGAATTATTTTATCTATTTCTGAAAAAAAAAAACACGTTTAACCCTAAAAATTCAGCAAATCTTTTTTTTTTTCATGCATTTTCTTTTATCTAAGACAGCCCTCTGGTAGGGTGCAGGAACAAACCCCAACTCCTGTTTCAGTTAGTGTCTCGCTCTCGCTAACCATCAACTCAAGAGCCACAAAAGAATATTTATCTTAGAGCAGATCGGAGAAATCTCTTGTGTGCAGTACTGCAAAATCTCCGTTGTTTATCACTGGAGGCGCAGCTGAAGGAGGAAGGTGTATTTATCAAAGAAGAACCATCCTGCAGCTTGTAATTGTCTCAGTTGTGACTCTGGTTTTTAAGAAGAGGTGAAGAGGTCTCCTGCTGGAAATGAAATTTATGTTTATAGGGCTGTTCAGAGGGGTCGTGTTGTGATGTTTGTGTTGATGTCGAGGTGGCAGGGTTGCGCTTTTTATATGGGTGAAAGGGACTTCGATGACTTCAAAAACAAGAAAACAGAGGAAAAGCCTCGGTAAAGCCCTCCGGGAGAGACTCACGCGATGACACCGGGGGGGGAGAAAACAATCGCTAATATTAGGAAGAAAGGAGTTGGTGGTGGGGGGTGAACACACACATGCACACAGAAAAAAACAAAAAAAAAAGCTGGAGTTTGTTTATGTGCTTATAATGCGAGTCTGTGCGCCCGGTGAAGCGCCGCAAATGGGAGAAGTATGCGTGGGTTTCTCAGGTAACAGGATTACGTGGGCACATAATTGATCCATTTGGGGGAAAAATGACAGGGCTCTAAAGAGGCCTCGGCTTTGGAAATGGAGTTTATGAAACAGGCATTCGTAAATTCAAAGGAATCAATATGTCAATTTTATTACATCTCCGGGCCAGATGGGCATTAAGGGCACAGCTCATCCCTCTGCTTCTCAAGCTCCCTCTCTGCTCTGTCATCTCGCTCGCAGCCTCTCTCTGTCAGCGTTCCCTCTTCCACTTCTTTCCTCTTTTCTGCATCTTTATTTAGACTTACGGCGCTTCTCGTTTTTCCTCGCTATCTGCAAAGATGTGACAAAAGTTTCTCTTGTGTTTAACTCCCACTATGACCAGTTCTGCAAACAATCCGGTGCTTGTAGCCGACAGGGTGCATTTTGTTGACTTAGCATCAGATCAGCCAGCTTCTGCTTCTGCTGTGTGTGAACCTGTAGGGCTGCATAAGCGGTGCTAAAGCTAGCTTCCTGTTAGCATAAATGTGATCTGACTTCATCTGCTTCTGTATTAATAAACATCATTTCCTTTTCTTTTTTTCATGAGGATGATATAAATATCTGTGCTGAGAGCAGGAGATTGTACTGTACCTGGAGGGAGAGCTGAAGCACAGCAGAGAGGGACGCTTTTCTCAGTCACTTGATAGAAACGCAGACAATACCACCGTTTCTTTTTTTGTTTCTTTTCTTTTTTTCTGTAATAATTACACAAAAAAACATGACTAGTGTTCCATTTTACTACATTACTTCCTTTAAAAATCCATAAATTTAGGCGAAATAATTAATAGAAACTTTAGTTAAAGCCACAAGAAATACATCCCCTTTAACGTCAATTCTAAATGCATGATGTCAAAGCAGGATTTTTGTGTTTTTACTTCAAAATAAGTAGTTAAAATGTTTTATAAAGAGTCACCAATGCTTTCCTGTACTTTAAATTGATTAGATTTTATGAGTCAGAGCAAAATGTTCGTTCAGAAAATCTTCATTTGAACTGGATATGCAGAATAAATTAAGGTGCGAAAGTTTTTTGTTGTGATTTAAAAGCAGCGGAACCTTCTGGTTTGCTTACTTCTTCTTATCTCTCTCTCTCTTCCTCCCTCATTCTTTCTCCTATGTTGTGTACATCATCAAGGTCTCCCTCCGTTTGTGAGGCAAAGGTCCTAAGTGGCCATTTTGTGGGCGAGATTTGGACTGTTTGACTCCATACATGTCTCCATGTGGGTGTGTGTTAAGTGGGAAGCTGTGTGTGTGTGTGTGTGTGTGCGTGTGTGTATGTGTGTGAGGTATCAAATATCCCCCATCCAGGCAAATGCATCAGCTGAAATATGTTTGTCAATGCAGATGTTGACTCAACACTATTATTCTTTAGAAAAAGCCGTTTAAAAAGAGAAACCAGCACAATAAACAGTTTAAAAGCTTGGCCAATAGTCAGGCTCTTAAAAGGAGGAAAAAAAAACTAAACAAGAAAAAAAAACAGGGTATTGATGTGTGTGTGTGTTGGAAAGGGGGGGGAGAGACAGATTAAGCATTCTGCATTTCCCCCGCTAAAATATTCACATTTCATTTAAATACAACAGCATCCCAGGCAAGATTTAATTACCATCCAGCGCTATAATGCAAATGAATAATGCAGCAAAGACTGATGCAAACGGATAGAAATATAAAACTCCAGCGCTCAATACGTCGAGGGGAAAGGGAGAGGAAAAAAGCGGGAGAGGAAAAGGAAAAGGTAAAAAAAAAAAAAAAAAAAAAAAAAAAAGGCCTCTTGATGCTCACTACTTAGTTGGATTTGAAAAAGAGAAAGAGATTGGCAGGAAAGAGGAGAGAAGAAGAGGAGGACGAATGCAAAGAGGGAGGGGAGGAAGCACAATTACGAGACCCAGCTTCTCGGGCGTTTGCCAGGATTTTCCTTCTCCCATTCCAGTAGTTCATTTTCGGTGTAAGTAAATAATAAGAAGTTGGTGATGCTTGCATTTTTAATTCCAGCCCCCCCCCCTCCCCTCGTTGCACTTTTTTGTCTCTTTTTTTTTTTTTTTTCGTTGTTCAGTTCACTGACTGACATCTGCTATCAATGCTAAGCAGGTGTTCCCGTGCAAACAGACGTGCCCCTGTTTGTGTTTCGCCATCCCCGCCACCGTGCACCCAAATGAGCAACGTGATTAAGAATCCTGTAAATTTTTGAAAGGAAACGGATGGCTGCCCGGCTAGAACGTAATTACACCGCCGCCGACATCCGCAGCTCACCGCTGCAGCAGCAGCCAGAGCCTGAGCAACAGCAGAGAATTAATAATATATAATGGCATCTTCCCTTGTAATTCATAAATGAAATAAAATGAAGGAGTAACTGCTGATAAGTTGTTTTTTTCTTTTTCCTCTTTACTTTGTCTCTTTCTCATGAGGTTTGCAGCTGAAAAACACAAGTTGATCATCTTTTCCAATATTTTAACGCAGTTTGAAGACACATTTCTGCCTTTCATTTTCTTTTTCAGCTCATTATCGACTAAATGAGACCTCATACATACGTTCCCTTACTTTTTCTATTATCTGCTTTCACTGTCCTGTGTGATCATGCTTGCATTTGCGGTGGACAATTAGCCCTGACATCTCGAGTGGCAGCAAACTTCCTTCCCTTGAACTTTAAAGCCAGTCAGAACACGAAGTTCGCAGCTTCTTCTCAGTGTTTTTGTGTTCGCTGTTGGTTTTCACTTTTACCCTCAATGGAGAAAAAAACCCCAAAAAAACCAAAAACGGCACGTAAGCTAGCTGAGTTTGAAATGTCAAAACGCTGTGACGAGGAGAAGGATGAGGTTGAAATGTGCAGGAAAGACTGAGGAAGGAGAGGAGGAGGGGGGGAGTGCAGATGGTAACCTCTGGGGAGGAGAAATGAGGTGAAGGGAGTGAAGCAGGAAGAGGAGCATAGCGTGACACAGGGGCCAACTAAAAAGCTCTGACAAGACCAATTTTGACAGAATCTTCTCCTTTTTTCATTTCTTCTTCTTCTTCTTCTTCTTCTTCTCCACCTAAGAGATTATTTTTTCGCTTTACATCTCTCCAAAGAGCTGCCAGGTACAACACAAACCGGATTTTACTGTCTGACACGCCGATTCATGATACAAAACCTGTAGAAGTGCAGCGGTTCATGCATTTTCGCTCCATTTCTGCCCATTTCTCTGCCTGGATCACCTCGGCTGCTGTTTCTTGCCACAGCAGCTGTTGATAGGAGTTGACAGACATTGTTTGGCCGGTTGAAAGGTGCGCCTCCTCGTAAACGCTGGCTCACAAAAAGAGAGGCGACACTTCTCTCCTGTCCTCTTTCATCAGAGCCGGCTGCATCCCTCCATTCGGATGCACGATAATTACCCCTTCTCTCTGAACCCCGGGACTTCACTCTGAGATGGGGAGGGACAGATGCTGACAATTATATTAAGCATGTGTGTGTTTGCTTCCTGCCTTGTAGCTACCTTTCTCCCCCCCCTCCCTTCTCGCCGCAGAGTTCGAAGCTCATGATGATGTGAAATAATAAGGTGTAGTTGTGAGTGCGGCTCCCGGCTGCAGCGGGACAAACATTGTTTTTGTCTGTTTGCTGCGTCTCTAAAGAGGCGCTGTGGCCGAGATCAGTGGGTTTACTGTGCGCGGCGTTCAGTGGGAAGAACAAGACACTGACACAGCTGGGGTGAGAGAGTTCAGGTCTGTTTAGGGGGAGAACAATGTGAACATTTTTTTAGCATAAATGCATGCACCCTAAGTGAAGATAATGATGTCAAACAGGCATGTGCAAGGTCAAGAATGAACCTTTATCATCAGTGCCAGAGAGAAAGATGTCACGTGACATTTTTCTGCATTTTCTGCACGCGTGATCACTTCTGATCTGAATAAAATGGTCTCTTCTTACTCTTTTTTTTTTTATCTAGTTTTAGGACTGATGAAGGCTGAGAAGCAGAAAATGACAACAAAACAAAGCTTATTGATGAAAAGTAATCTTTTAAATAGACAATTTCACTTTTAGCTGCATGATATTGTATTGAAAAGTTGGCATATTAAAGCTAAATGTTGTTATTATCAATGCATTCACATTCCAGGATGTGTAATTACAAAGATTAAGAAATTAACTTCACTTTGTGGACCCTGAAGTTGCCAATGTGTCTGCCTTTTAAAATGCCGACAATTTCCATCATATGAAACTGTAAAATTGCTACTTTATCAAACCTGTAAATGCTGACATTTCCCTTTCCAAACAGTCACAGAATGACCTACTCCCAAGACAGTTACTTCTTTTTTCTTTCACAATCATGTTACACGATCCTATTTGAAACAACATAAAGTAAAGCATGACCATCTGACGGTTTTTGCTCGTCTGATGTGGACACGAGAACAAACAAACCTGTTACATATTTCCATGTGAGACTAAGCTGTTGTCACGGTGGCTAGCTGCTGCTGCATGCCACACTAAAGCCTCTCCCACCACCTGAAGTCTACATGCTGCAGCCACCATTAGTTATCATGGCCTGTAGTGTTCCTGCTGTTGACTGGTGAGACTTGTTAACGTGTGTGACAGCTGTGTTAATGAATGAATAGGACACACTGCTGCTTCTCTTCTGCGCCCTATCCGTGCTGGGACTCATACAGTAGCACACAGAGGCCTGTTGTAACCTATAGAAAGGCTGCATAATAGCAGCGACAGTCTGGGCACTGTTTGTGGAGGAGGAAGACAGCGCAACTCTGTCTCGGCGAGCGCTGGCTGGAGTCGTCATCGTGTGCAGGCAAGGTTGTCCTCCTCCAGCTGCTGCTGGGAGATGATTCGGGTCACCGCGGGCTGCTTAAACAGAGAAGGGGGGGGCGGCAAACTGACAAATCAAGAGGGCGATTGTGTCTGGTGCCAGTCAGTTGTAATTAAGAGCAGGATTGGGGTGGGGGGGGGGGGGGGTTGGACACGCACATACACACACCAGGTCTCATGGACAGAGTTAGGAATATAGAATCAGATAAACACACACATGCACATAGACATAAACAGGGGGACGTCCACGTTTAAGCCTCTTTACAGAGCAGCTCACCTGAAAATAATCGCTGCGAGGGGCAGCAGGGGATGCAAATGAGGCCGGAGGTTAGCGTGGGAAAAGTGGAGCAGGGTAGCCTGGGACTAGGTGATCCTGCGGGCAGGGGGCCGGCCTCAGGAGGGGCCTTTGTTTCCAGCCTCTGTTTAAAAATACCCAGCGTGCACCTCCTCCTCCTCCTTCTCCTCTTCATCCCCCTCTTCTTTATCACCTCCCCTGCCCTCCCAGTCCAGGCCAAGCCAGAGGGAAAAGCAGATATATGGTTTGTTTAACAAAGGGAGAGAGAAAGACATGTGTGTGTGTGTGTGTGTGTGTGTGTGTGTGTGTGTGTGTGTGTGTGTGTGTGTGTTTGTGGACAAATTTTTTTTAAGGAATTTTTTTAAAATTTTGTTTGGTTTGAGGTGTTTCGACTCAAACGCTGCTGAATGAGAATATTTAGCCTCTACAACCCAAAGACAGTTGAATGGAGGCTGAGTGGACTCATTTAGTTCTGGTCTGGCCTGGAAATGGTCCAGTTTCAGCCACATTCAGACCATTTATGGTCCAAATCTAATCACCTGAATTTGGCCAAGATATAGATTTGGTTAAGTTTAGGCATTCTGACTTAAGTGAAGAGTCTGAGCTGGATTATTTCTTCTCAACTCCTGGTTTTTTGGGGGGTTTTTCTGTGGCAAAATTGCAGATTTTTACTGGTTTATCCAAATATAATTGGGTAAAAATCCCTAAAAGTTTAACTTGTACCTTCGCTAGGTTATAAGTTCCAACAGGACAGATTTCAGTGACGAAAAATTCTAAAGTTTAATATTAAAAAAAATAACAAATTTCTTTCTTTTCTTTCTCTTACCGGTGCTCCTCCACTTCCACCCGTGGCTCTTCACTCCAAAGCAGGTAAGCCTTTAACCTCCAGCTGCTTGCGCATGCCCCATCACATAAACAACACCTGGATTACCTCCTTACATGCTGCATTCATCATTTCCCATCATGCATACTGACTGTGGTGTACATTCAGCCTTAATGAAAGCTGCAACAGAGGCAAACATCGCTGTGTGAACAACACATTCTCATCAATATTCAAAGGGTTAAAGCTGTAAAAATGTGTGTATGAAGGGGGAAAAAACCCCTCCAAACGAGATGTTGCAACCTGTTTGGTGGCACCGCTGCGGACACCCCACCGCTGCAATACCTCTCTCTTAATTATTATTTATTGCCACCACCTCTCACCCGCCTCCCCTTCCCTCGCTCCTCTCCTACCCCCCCTTTATCGTCTTTCTAAATAATTTCTTCAAATGAGGAGGTTTTACTCTGCCACATGCATGCATACGCGCAGCTCCCGCTCATCAAAGTTTAATCGAACCCCGCATTTTAGTTTTTTTCGAATAAAGCACACTTAAAAAATTTAGATGCAAATTATTTTCCATTATTCATGCGTTCTCCCAGTCCTTGTAGATTTAAACATTTCCGAGGCCACCTTGATTCAAGTAATTACCTAAGCCTCAGCCGGCACCGTCATGAATAAGGTATTTCCTACAAGCAGAGTATGCGCCTGATGAGCTTTTAAAGTGGCTGTACACTGGACTTGTGTATTGCTTCTTCTGCATGAGTGACTAGAACATGCATCGCAATCGCTCTCAGGTGGGGCGGAGGGGGGCGAGAAAGACTGGCAGGGGTAGTGGGGAGTGACAGCACTCTCACTTACATGTTCTGAAAAGCTTCAAGGTCTCTATCTGTGGTCTGCTCAACCTCATGCTGCACCCAGATCCCTCAATTCAGCCATTTCTGTCCACAAAAAATGCACAAAAAACTTTTTTTTTTTGCTTTGCTAGACTTATTTAATTAAAGCTAAAACCAAACAACTGCATCTGTTCTGTTTGTATTAGAAGACGCCGTAATGTCCAAAACTGTCAGCTTCACAAGCAGGATCTCAGCTGTGGTGTGAACACAGCCTCTCCTCCACCTTCCCCCCCCTCCCTTTCTGCCCCTGGCTCTTTGTATCTTTATCCATTTCAGTCTGAAGGATCCCAAAGTATTCCACATGTGAGCAGCTTAATATCCACCTTTAAGCTGGCAGCTTTGAGATCTCTCCTTTTTTTTTTGTGACGTTACAAGAGAACTTAGCTTTACCCCACTTTACCTGAAGATCCTTTTAAATCACACCTGGCTTTGTTGGGCAAACACTTCTCGTCTCGTTTCCTCTCCGAGCACGTTGCGGGAAATGAGACGCATTTTTATTTGATGACGTCTCCAGAAGTGAAGATGTGGAAATGAGCATCAGGTGATAATTACTTCCTGAAATGTATTCACAGTGTTTTCCTTGTGACTGAAAACTCCGCGCTTCACCTTGATGAAAAAAGCCACTTTTGAGCCGCTCTAAGCTGCTGTTTGTGGCTGCTTCAAGTGTGTGTTGTTGTACCTTTAACTAACCTCTAACTATGGCTTGAAACATGACCTTACCTTCAGTCAGGACAAAGACAAGGAGTATTGATTCTCAGATCAAAGTTGACACATTACACCCGCGGATCCTTCCAGTAATATCACCGTGTATTGTTTAAACATCAAAAATTAACATGAGAGTGACCCTGAGTGCAAAGTGGGAAGTCTTTTTTTTTTTTTTTTTTGTTGGTTTTTTTTCTGCAGGAATAGGAAACAAAGCGAGGTTAGATGGAAAAAATAATGCAGCTGTGGCCTGCAAGCAGGGGGAGGAAAAAACAAAGTAGTTGACTCGGCGACTCCATCATCTTTACTACCCAGCAGAAGAATTAATATTTAAACATTCTAATAATGTAGCTCGCCTTGCATGCACTTTTAAGCAAAGCAACAATATTTTTCACCTGGGGTAACACAATGATTTTTCTTCCCGCTGTGCACAATTTCCCTTTTCTGATGATCTCCTCCAAGCCTCCCACCTCCACGCTGCAGCCAGGCGTTCACCCCCCCCCACCCCCTTCGACAAAACCTGTTTTGTGATTTCCACGTTATTTTTCACCCCACACACAAAAAAAAAAGAAAAAGAGGAAGAAAATATTCATGGAGATAAATATTGAAATGAATTATCCCTGTATATGAGCAGAGGCCGCGGCTGTAGGAATGCACGATGCGTTCCCTTGAGGGGCGAGCAGTGATTCATAAAATCGAACCTGTTTGAAGGAGGAACTCGGTGTGAAGAGAGAAAAGAGAAACAGCAGAGGACAAACTTGGGCTTTTTATTTGTTTTGTTTTCGTGTATCAGCTTTTGCCCTTTCATACTAGAAACTTTTCTAATTGCCAAAACAGCAGTAAGTTGGTTCAGCCATACGCTGCTAATTTTACCACCTCCTTTTTCTTTAGTCTTTGGCTCATTTTTGTTTGCTAGCTTAAGTTAAATCAAGCTTTGTAGGCAAAAAGTCTGAAACCTGGTGTCAAAATGTAGCTTATATTCAATGCTTGTTGATTGTTTAGCCCATAAAATATATGCTAGCATTGGCTATGTAGCAATTAAACATGTTTTTACCATGATACTGGATTTTCTTTTAATGAGAATGCTTTCTTTAGCTCTTCAGATTGTGTAAGACATTCAAATTGAACTTTCATTAATACTTTAGTGTGATGAAAGAACCTATTTTCATCTGTACAAATGATGTTTTCGCTTGATGTTGTGCGAGCACAATACAACACAAATAGTGCTATTAGCATCAAAGGTGTAGGTAACTGTTGACTCTCAGGGGATAAATCCAAACAAATACACTCTGAGAAGCTGAAAAATCAGCCAAGCTCTTCTCGCTTGGGTTGGTTTACAGCTATGTTTGCGTCTGCGAGCGCGCCCTGTCAGGCCAAATGCATTACAGAAGCCTTAAGGTTTTGTAATTGATCATGAAAATGAATTGCCGAGCGAGCCGGGCTAAATTGAATGACATAAATAAGAGTTATGCATTAAGCCTCGCTCCCTGGATTTGTTTACGTGTATCTGAGTGCTGAAGGCATGTGATCAGGAGGTGAGCAGGATGCTCATCTTTCACAGATCACAATGGCGCTCTTTCTGCTCTTGCACAGCATGCACACCTTGTAAACTCACACACAAAAGTGAGCTTTCTTAAAAGATCATGTCATAAGCTGATTTCGACATCTTATGCAAGGTGCCTCGCAGAGGAAAGAATAGTTTGTTTGGTGCCTCGGGGCAGAGATTAAAGTCGATGCTAAGGTGTAGAGGCACCTTTGTGTGTGTTAAACCTCCTTCTCTTTGATACATGGTGTAACTGAGTGAAATCCAACAAGCTCACTGCTAAACGGTGCAGAACGAAGCTAAAAACCTTCCCACCCTTTCCCACAGGTTTGAAAGTTTTGATGTGAGTTTCATGGAGATTGTTTTGGGAGGTAGCATTTAAAGGGACCAACAGTGAAGGAATTTCAGAAACTGTCGTTTACTATGGCCACTTTCTTTTCAAAGATGGTCATGATAATACTGAAAAATATCGACTCCATGCTTCTTTTAGTTTGCACAAAAACATTGCTGAAGGAGACAGGAGGAAAGAAAAAGAACAAGATGAACAGGAAGATAATATGATGGAGGAAGAGGAGGGAGAGAAATTACAATTCCAATGGGTTTTGAGGGTCCAAGAGTCAATCCATGTTACCTTCCAGTTCAGAAAAGACAGCACCACCAAATCTGTTGTTGTGTGGTTTTCTTACGACGATGGTGCCATTGAGGTGTGTGATTATATGTGTGTGTGGTTTCTATTTAACCCCCACGGGACCACCCGTCCTTTCTTCCCCTCCCCTCCACCTCACAGGAATATACCCAGACACTGCGTCCAGGAATCACCTTTTTAAACCTTAATTGATTTCCTTAAAAAGAGGCCTGCGCTGCCACCCGGCATCAACACCCAAGAGATAGGTCTCACATCAAATTGGCCTGCCTCTCCGCATTTGTCTCCGCACCACCAGGACATTAGTGCAGGAGTGTCAAGAATTCAGTCTAGACTGGGGAGCAAAGGGGATTTGGCACAGTAAAGGTTGTACCAGATGACTTTCACCAATTAGCTGAAACCCCTGGCTAATTTAAGGTACCTCATTGGACTGCTCAGCTCCCTCAGTGTTAAGTAACTTGTTATTTTAGTGCACATGCCAAGCAGAAAGTGCAACCATCAACAATCACAGGTAAATTCTTTCACTTGGTGATCTGATTTACACTGGATTTGATCAAAATCAAGTGCACACGAACACTACCCTTGTTGTTCAAGTGTTAAAGTGTTGGCATAGCTTTGGACAGGTGATTGATTCCCTTGTTTGGGTGTACAATGACAGATTGTTAATGTTAGGGTGTGGAGTTTAATCTCATTGCTTTGTCCATTTCTGATAAACCAACATATGTCTTCTTGATATGGAGCTTGTAGATCGTCCACCTCTGCCTTCAAGTGTATGCACAATGTGTTCCTGAGGAATGCAGCGAGACGGCGTGCAGCTATTTCAGTTGCAGCGCTGCAAACATGTCGGGACGCCCATCTGGTCTGAATCAATCAGACCTCGTCCCCACGCCAGTGTCTCCACGGGTCTCGCAGCTGTAATAACATGTCCCAGGCTTCATCGAGAACCCACCTCAGACACAGGTCAGTCCCGACATAGATGACCCGACACCTGAAGAAAGGGACACCGATGAGAACTTGTCTCTCAAACTAAAATAACCAAATTCAGTCTTCTCCAAAGCAGTGGAACAAGCAACCGTGACAGTTCAGTCTCGCTCGGTTTGCCAACAGGCTAAAAATAAAATACGTTTGATGTTGAAACTGGATCAATGCATCAGCTGGCCTCAGCCGGCCTCAAGGAGCTGCAAACTCCTCTTTAGTCTGGCTTCCAGTCTCGAGCCTTGATAGTAAGGCTGTGGCTTTTCAACCCGACGAGAATAAAACAAACCAGAATCTTTTGATTTTTGTTGGCTCTAGAATCACCCACATTTTCTGCACAAAAATATCAGCGCAAACTACCACCTTTGCAGCTGTTAAGAATATCTTTGTCTGCTTTGAAAGGCCAAAACTGTAGCGACCAGAGTCTTGGCCTGAAAGCTGGTGGCATCTCGGTAGCGGCGATCTGGCTGCTCTTTTTTTTTTTTTCCTGAGGTGTTTGAGGCACAAGTGCAGGTTGTTTTTTTTTTTATCTTCTGTGAGAAGAGGAGAGGAGGAGGGGAGGGGGTAGAGAAGGAGGAGGGAGGGAACATTCTGCATGACAATACCTACATCTGTCTGCCGTTTTGTTCTTTGTCATATCACGGGCTGTCTTTGTGGCAGAGCGCTGTCGTGGTAACAGGAGGTTAGAGGTACGGGGTGGCGGAGGAGGGGTTGTCGAAGGGAGACTTGTGACTCAAACGCCCCTGTGACACGGCTTTTGTTGTGCTTCAATATTTGATCCTCTTAGCAGTTTGCCATGCCTCCGCCCCCTTACTACCCTCCACCGTCGCTGATACTGCTACTATTAACGCCCATGCACACGTTCATTGGCTGTCTGTCCACTTCTGTGTCTTTTTTGTTGGGTTTTTTTTCCGTTTCGTCTTGTTACCTGTCAAACACCTCAATGAAACAAGCGGTTTTCCTTGCGGACATCTTACTTTCTCTCCAGTTGGCTAAAGAGCAGGAAAAGTTTGCCTTTTTTCTGCCTTCTTGCCCTCTTCTCACACTTTCAGGAGAAACAAAGTTGAGGCAGCAGGCCTCTGGAGAGAGACCATTACAGGCACTTTATTGTTTCAAAGCTGAGGTCATCCTTCTGCTCAGTGTAGTCGAAACAAAGGCCAAGGGTTTATTGCAGGCTCAACTGTGTGAAAGGAAACACGCTCCAACATTGTTTGATTTTCGGAGATAGTAGGCAGGCATCCCTGGTGTTTCCTTTAAGTGCTTTTTGGACCATATTACTGCTATCAAGCAGATCAGTTTGCGTTTATTAGGGTGTTGGTTTCACATTTTTCATGAGTTTTGCAAAATGTCTCAGTGCTGTGGCCGAGATGTCAGGCATGACAGTTTGCTCATGTAGAGATGTCATCCCCATTTTTCCCTAGCACGTCGATGTCTGTAAGAGGCAGAGAGAAGGCGGTGAAATAAGGGAAGACTAGGTGTAATGTGGCATTTTTTACCACCTTATGAACATTTTGAGTTCTGTTTGTCTGACAAGGAAATCATATGACCTTCTGTCTGCATGTACCCCCATAATATACAACAGCACCCCCCCCCCCCCCCTTGTGATCAGAATAAGTAATAAAGGCTCATCAGACTCCATTGCAGTGGTCACAATGTCAGCCCTTTTTGTTTTTGATGCGGTGACCTTGATAATTGTGATGGTAATTACAATAAGTGGCCATTATATTTCAAGGTGCAGCGACCTTCATTATCCAAATCAATTTGAGTCACTATCAATTTGATAATATTCTAAATGCGTGGCTGCATGGAAGATGCACACTCGGCACGGCTGTCGTCTGCCATATAATGGAATGCCGTTATTGAGATTGAACCGCCCTTCTCTCATCCACGGCAGCAATCAATATTAACAGCTTGTAAAAAGTAAGGCTAAGGTCCCCCCCCCCCCCTTTCGCCCCCATCCCCCTGCCCCCCCACTCCCCTTCCACAAATGGAAAGAGATACTTAAACAAAGTGGAGCAAATAGAACTCCAGTAAAGTGTTTGTTAATGCAGTGAAGCTGCACATAGATATTTTTTGCAAAGAAAGGTTAATATGTCCCTTTAAATCCAAGTCTATCTCCAGTCTTTGGGGACAATTTTAATTATTTCAAGTGTTATCTCTTTTTTTTTTTTATATGGACATATATTGAAGTGATACAGAACCAGAGAGTTTGCACAAAATGAATCTGAAACCAAAAAGGCCTTCTTAATTGTCCAGATAGTTCTTCTTTTACTTAATGACTTCACTGTAACATACATTTGGAAAATGCAGCAGCTTTCTGACCAATCAAAGCAAACTTTAAAGAGACAGGAGCAAAAACAGTGTGTGCCACAGTAATTGATTTACATTTCAGCAAGTTTCAGTGTGAGCAAATGATGTATTTCACCTATTCTAGTCAGTTTACTGAAAGAAAGTATAAGAAGTGACCAAGAAAAGTGAAAAAAATAACACCAAGGAAAACCAAAAAATGAACTTTTTTTAAATTGAAATACTCCTTAATACTTTTTCATTTGAACAAATTTCTTTAACAAGTGCATTTTTGACAGAAAAACTGACTCACTAAGATGAAGATAGCTCACCTCAGCCTTGCAGAGCTCAGGCGCGATCTGTATTCATATCTTTAACCGCTTTATGGGACTAAAAGTGACGACTTGGCCAGTGATTCTGATCCACCTGGATTTTTGTGACCTCGGCTCAGAAAGCAGCAGACATCCTGGTGAAGGCCTATCTCCTGTCTCAACAGAGCAGAGCCAAAGCGCAGCCTGACAGATTAAGGCGCTTTACAAGCCTCTGTATGTTTACGGGGAAACACACCCCGACTGAGCGCAGCACTGTTAAATTCTGCACCTGCATACTGTTGCTGAGAAAAGTGCAAGCCTGGCACTTCTCCTGGCCTTGTCCAGCAGCAATATTTGGAGCTTATTAATAAAAAAACAGACAATTGTTTGGCAGTTCTTTTGATGTATGTGCCTATTTGCTGTGTATCCACCCCTCCTGCCTGACAATGCAAGGGAGAGATTGTTTTCCTGAAACAGACCTCCCCCGCTATCTTCCAGCTGAAGCAACCAGCCAAAGGGATGATTTGTGAGGTACCTGACATAATTTACTGTCCATGTGACTCATATTTCAAAAAATGAGAACAAATGGTATTGAATGAACTGCCAATATAATTAATGGAGATCATGATCATGCGGAAATTGTTTGCCCTCTTACCCCATGTGTGCATTTAAAGGGTACAGATCTGGCTTTGTCTTCAGGGGTTGGGAAATAGGTTAAAGGGGACGCATAAAAAAAAGGCCTTTTATTAATTTGTTTAAGGATTCTGAGACAAAGCTGACCACAAAACGATGAGTAAACCATAAACTCAGATTGTTTCAGCTGCAGCGAGTTAAACAGCAGCAGAGCAGCTCACTTAGATTACATTGTGTTGTAAAAAAGAAAAAGAGAGAAAGAAAAGAAACAGCAATTATTTCAGTGACCTCATTGTCATCTGCTGGGAAAAAAAAAAGTGTAATTAGCGCATGTTTACAAGTCTGGCACACCTGCAGCTCATCTTTTGCTGTAATGTTTGCCTTCAAGAAGCCAAGCGGCTGCCAGCCACTGTCACCGGCTGTCACCAAGACGAGACAAAAAAAAAAAAGAGAAAAGGAAGACAGAGAGAGGGGTGAAGCAAGAAAAAAAAAAAAAAAAACAGCGCCACAGTGTGTGCCATTCTTCCAGAAATCTCTGACTGGCTTAATGCCGTCGTTGCTGTGCATGTGAAGAAATGGGCATTTACAAGGGTATACAATAGAGACTACATTACTTACACAGTGGCCTCATTATATCCCTGACGCCTACCTTCTGCCCCGCACTGGTTTACTCACTCCTAGCTCTTATTGTTGGGGTATAATGGCGCTTGGGCATTTCTGAAATTCCCTCATTATTCAGCTTATTAAGGCTGCACCAACTCGATAATCGCGCCGCATTTCGTGTCAAAGGGGGCGACTGTGCTGATTTGCTACATTTGAAGGCAAGACGAGACTCCGAGCTCAATCCTCCACGCGTGCAGGCGGGATGAAATTGCTCTGTAAAATACAGACGACGTGTAATGCTTTTTGCACCACAATGCGCGCACGCCTTCCCGGAGTCGAACCCGAGGCAAAGTGCACCTGACAGATAACCCTCTCCGATTTGGATGCAATTAGCCTCTTCTCCATTTGGATCCTGCATTTTTTTTTATTTTTTTTTTATTTAGTTCAAATGCAACCCAGTATCTGGGCGTGAACCTGCAGTCTGACAGAAAACGCGTAAAAAGACAGATCTGAGTGGTCGCCTGTCGAGCTGTCACTGGAAATGTTGGTATATTTTGCGATCAGAGGCGATTGTCCTACATTTACTTTGAGACGAAATAGGTGTGTCACTTCCGCTAATAGCACTGACAGTGAGTGAGAGCAGTATACAGGCACGTTGGTGCAGAATGTACAGCTTTATAAAGGAAGGGGAGAAAAGCCACCATGACAAGTCAACCCTGTACATTAAAAAGGAGGATACGCTCTCAGAGCTTTTGTGGCCTCTGAATCAGAAAATGGGTCACAAAGAAACAATTGCGAGTCGTCGCACAAAGAATGCTTTTTCTTTTTTTTTTTGCCTCTTTTTCTGTGTTTAATTATTGTGTGAAGCGCTTAAGCTGTCGTTGGGTTGAAGCATCCTGTCTCCTTTTTTGAAGAATATTCAGAGGCGGTTCAGGATGCCAGGAAGATGCGGCCGCCTTGGGCTGGTCGAGGCGGCATTTTGCTGTGTGACACGTCACATGCAGGAGGGAGAAAAATCAATTGGCAAATAAATGATACACCTTGTGAGGATGACAAGAGGCATTTGGTAGCATAGGAAGAAGTGGGTAGTGAGGGGCTTTGTAATGAAGGCCTAATGACTATTCATAAGCGAATTTCAGTCCGCTGATCCACTCAACTGGGAAGCTCTGCCCTGGAGAGTCGGCGCTGTCACTTTCTCTCACCTCAAAAAGGCGCCGCGATCGACGGTGTAGAATGTGAGCGAGAAATTACCCAGAATTCTGCCCCTGGGCTTGTCTCGGGTCACATGCAGGAGAACAGGGAGTCATTGGAAGGCGGGGGGGGGGGAGACACACATCTGGCATGCTATAGGTGCCACCGGGGGACAAAAAAGTCCAAATCAGGAAGCGGGATTGACAAGAGCGGATACCTTTTCACACAACACTGAGTTGGGGGCTTTGTTCTTCTTCTCTGCCCATATCCAGTTGGTATTATGGAGCTGACAGAGCTTTGAGGTGGCCATCTGTAGACCATGAATTTATTGCCATGAACTGTGCTCATTTGGTGATAAATTTAAGGGGCCCTCTTTGTTATAAAGTCCCCTTTATACAGGGAGGAGGTGTCTCTTTAGTGGTCATCTACGCCTTCTTCAGTAGCAGCACTGAAAGGGCAACTTCTGCCTTCAGTATTGAGGAGTAGGTCCAAAACCTCCACTTCCTGCTTGGTTCTGCTCTCCCTGACTGAAAGCATGACCAGGAACACGTCTCCGATTTGCAGCTCAAAGCATCACTTTGATCTTATGGTGTCACGTTTCTCGTTCAGCCTGCTGCAAAATACCAAAAGAGCCTCTACATGTATACATCCACTATCCAAACACGCCGTTATCTGTCTCTTATCGCCTTGGGCGGCTCACCTTATCTAAGGTAAATACCATAATGTGCTCATTATAGGCTCTGCTTCATGGCTACTTGGCAGGCATGTTTGCACAGTAATAAGAGCTTGTCAGAAGCGATGCAGGTCATCGGAGAGGGGGAGAGTGTGTGTGTGTGTTAAACCCAGATATTATGCTTTCAGTGCAGCTCTGTGGTAATTGAATAATTCTTCAGTACCTGAGGTAGTCCACCGCCCGCATGGCTTTTACCCCTTAATCCAAGCCAAAATATTCTTTTTTTTATTATTGTTTTTCTTACCTCTGCTGCAGGTGGCGTGTCGCCAAAACATCTCTTACATAATTAGTCTGCATTGATTATCTGGTTGGAACATGAATCAAATGGCAGAATGAAGTTTTGAGGTTGCGACTCCTTTTTCAATGGTTCAAATGTGGAGCAGAAGTTCATCAGACAATGGCGAACTCGAGCTGAGAAGTCAGTCTCGGGTCTTAATAAGGTTGCAAGTTGACTATTTAAATTAAGGGAAGCCCAGAAGAATCGATCGGGGCCAGATTGGCCAGCTCCCTGGAGGCTCATAAAAATGCAAGTTTTCCTGCGTCTATATTCTTATTCGAAACCGCCTCAAGACCCAAAACTAGGCCAGGTTTTTCCTCTCTTTATTCGGAGCTTTCACCGCGAGCCATAAAAGTTTAAAAATGGCAACATATATTGTCACATAACCTTTTATCGCTCTTTTATTAGAATAATTTAGCAGTGGAACATTGGTTCAAGAGTGAGACGTTTCCTCTCTGTGTCAACCGCTTTACACAGAAACATGGAGAGCATGTTACTGAGTGAATCACAGCTCAAATAGTGCTTGGCAAAGCAAGTCCGACGTGGCGGATGGACCTCATCAGCAGAAAAAAAACAAAAAAAAACAAAAACCTGAAGCTGCGTTCACTGCTGCAAAGTTTAGCAGGGAATTTACAAATAGATGAGTAATGCACCGGCGACAACGGCAAGAGAAGGTAGTTCCTTTTAATCGAAAAGGAGAAATAGGAGGGAGTGAAAGTAAGATGTGTAAATCAATGCCTGGTCTATCTCATGCAGATAGGAGCTGTGTGTTTGTGTGTGTGTGTGTGTGTGAAGCAAAAACACACTGAGACAGTGAGCAATGTCATCTAATCTAGCCATTTTTGTCTTTTAATGAGCCCTAAATCTGTAAACGTTGCTTGTTTTTGAATGAGGTTAGTTTAGAATTGTAAGTTTATACCCACTTTTATCATATAGAAGTCAAAGGACCATCCTATTTTACAACAGGGACATTTATTTCAGAAGCAGTAACACTTTATTCTAAATTTGAACTCGACAAGTGTCTTGAAAGAAGACAGATTAAGGCTAATCTTGACAATGTTCATTAGTAAGCCACACTTTCTGAATAGGCTCGTTGGGTTGCGTTCACATGAATCACTTCAAAACCCAGAAACAGAATCTTTTAGCTTCAACATCAGGCTTAAAATGCATTTATATTAAGAAGATTTCTTCTTTAAGCCAAAGTTCTAACATTTATCAAATATTTCGCCATAAAATTGACATTCTCTGCAGAGAAAACTGACTCTTATACCCTTATTTCCAACTCATCTTGCAGGGCATTGCCGTCCATTGGACATAGGTCTGATGTTCTCACTCAGCTTTACAAAATTAGACTCAACAAAAGGCATAAATGAGCTGATGAAAGCAGGGTTTTTTAGCCGTGAAAGAGAGAGAGAGGGAGCTTACCTCTCCGCTCTCACGGGCTCCGTCGGGGTCAGAGCGTCGGCAGCCGTTGTTGTAGCTAAGTAGTTTTAATTGAAGTAGCACTGCCATCATTAACATTGCTATCATTATTACAAAGCGAGCGGTTCGGATGATACTTGCGTCCCCAGCCGCTGTCGCCGCCGCCGCTGCTGCCACCTCCCATCCCCGCTCCCAGACACCCGCACATCATTATGCAGCGGCATCTATCAGATACTGGCTTAATTAGGGCCTGTACAGCACATTGAGCAAGGGGAATAGCCAAGCTCAAATATTTATAAGGTTGAGTATATTTATGATCTGTGTCATAATCCCTTACTGGAAGATTTCAGTGGAGGTTTTTACAAAGCACACCCTTGCTTTCCCCATTTTTTTTTCCTTCCCACCCTCTTCCTCTGATGGTGAAATTCACAAATGTCCGTCTTTTCAGCTCACCAGGAGTGTTATCGTTACAAACACCTACGAAGGAGTCGTTCTCCATAAAGATGCAACAAATGTCCCTGAAAAACGAGATTAAAGTAATCAGTCGAAACTTTTCCTGCCGTTGAACTTTTACCTGTTAAACTCTGATTGTTATTTTCTCTGATACGCTCTTATCTGCAGGCACACTGTGCTCTTGGCTGCATGAGCAGTTCAGACAGTCCGCTTCTTCTCTGAAAAATCCAGGAAGCACCAGCAGCCAAACAGATGCCGCAATGAGTTCTTGGTTTCAGGCTTTCTTTTCTTCATTTCTCATTTCCCGATTGTCATGAGGTTAACTCTTTGCTATTTTTAGTGTGTGCAGAGTGCAGGCCTAAGTGGCAGTGAATGGCACTTCTGCTTCGATGAGAGAGCACCCTACCCCACCTTAAAGTCCCCTCACCCAGCCTCCCTGTGATAACTCCTCTTGTCTCCTTTTGTCCAGGCGAAGGTATCGTCGTCATTGAGAGCCTTTTCCTTTTACTCTCACCCATGCATCTGTTTTGTTTTTTTTTTCCCCCTAATGTCTCGCCTTGGGAAAAACCACAAGGGTCATGTTTATTCAAAATACAAAAACACACGCCTGTCCTTGTCCTCAAACCTCCCACCTCCACTCACCCTCCCTTACACTCTCCTCTATGAAGGCATAAGCAGGTAAGAGTGGAATATGAGAGGTTTATGCTTGATTTTTCTCCTCTATGCAGTGGTTGCTGGTAGTTGGTGCCTTTATACATCACGACAGCCTTAGAAATGTATAAAAGAGCTTGTTTTCTAATGGAAAATGTCATGAAAAGATGTGGCATGTGTGCACTCTACAAGCCTTTGATTTGAAAATGAGGCGGAAATCAGCTTGAAAACAACTAAATGGCTCCAAACTCCTCCGTATAGGTCTGAAGCACAACCTCCACCTACAAGAAAAACTCTCCAGATCACTTAAAGCCTTCCTTTAACTTGCTCTAACACAGATTACAGGGTGAGGGTGGGGAACTGTCGATCTCCAGCCTCCGTTTCTGCTGACTGCATTACTCCCTCCTGGCCATGGGTTAGTGGAGTCGAATCTCGCAGAATGGTCGCCAATCACTCAGGTGGGGGGGTGGGGGGGAGGGGGGGGGAGTGAAACGGCATCCACCTCTGGGTGTGATTCAGATCAAGCCTCCTCTCGTGTTGTGTGGGAGGTAACAAGTGCTTGCTTTATAGGGTGCAGCAGCATTTCAGGGCGAGTCAAGAGTTGGAGCATGTTCGGGGTTTTTATGTTGTTTTGCCATATGTTGCCAGAACAGTGTGTCAGAAGGAGAAAGAGGGAGGGAGGGTTGAGTCATATTTTGATTTCAGTCGTTCAGCTGATTTTGTGAACCTACAAATGATGTCAGACTGAAATAGCGGCTAAATGAAATTCCCATTTTCAGGGAGTAACCATGTTCTATATGAGCGTGCCAGCTGAGAAAAAAAAAAAAGAACAGAAAGCATTTTATATTTGTTGCTTAGTTGGAAAATACAAAAAAAAATGTTATGTAGAAAAAAAACTAGCTGTAATTTTAATTTAGTCAAAACTGAGAAGTGAATTTGAAGATAAACAGGCTGTTTTAAAGAAAACAAAGGCGGTAAACTCAATTCAAAGAGCCATCGTTTATTTAAACACTGTATTTGTTTTGCTTTTTTTTGCTTTTTTTTTTTACCAAACTTTAGCACTCAATAACGAAATGTGCATTAAAAAATGAAGGACAATTGAAAAGCAAAGCATTAAAAAAGCCCTTCAGGTCAAAATATAACTACACCAGACCAATGCACCGACTTTAAAATGCAACAACTATAAATTAAATTAAAATGATCACATTTTCCCACTAGGTGTGCAAATTTTTTTTTTTTTTTTGTTTGTTTTTCAAGAATTTATTAAAACATTGCTTCAGACAGTGATTTTATTTGAGCAAATCCACCTTCATCCACCTTTCATTTGAATTGCAGAGCACTTTGACTGCCAAGCAAGCTCCATAAAAATGTGACCACTATGCAGACAAACAAAAAAAATAAATAAACAAACAAGTACTTTGACTTAACGGTCACCATTTTAAATACCTTAAATCTAGCCCAGCTGCTCCTTCGGCGTCCTCCTCCTCTTCTCTCCCCACTCCTTCATCATGCAGCTAGCGTAGGAAGAGGGAGCGTGCGTGAACACGGCGAGCCTTTGGCCAGGTGGTTGGTGGTGGGGTCTTGCTTTTATTGATTTTCGTTACTTTTACTGACAAACATCCTCCTCTTTGTTTGGCCACTGAGAGCAGAGCAAGCAGCGTGGGGTGTTTCAGAGATGGAGGAACCAACAGTGCTGCTTGGCCCAGGAAACCTTTTGCCTTTTTATCCTCCTCGCTCAAGTTTTCCTGCGCTCCCGCTGGAGAGCTAACACATTATTATGCATTTTGCTTTATTTTACTGCATCGATTTGACGTAATTTGAAGGTTCTGCAGGGACCGGTACCTGAGTTTTTCTCAGACAGCTCACTGTGTGCTTATGTGTTAAAACAGCAGGGCCTCTCTGCTAGTCATCCCACAGGGTAATTTAAGTGTCAGCAACAAGGTGCAACACAATAAATACAAGTTATATCTGTAAAACAGAGAGGATCCCAGCTGCACATTTTCCCATTCAGGCTGCTTTTTGTTTGCTACTGACTTCCTGCACATCGCAAAATCATACGTATCCTCACTCTTTCATATCTGCTCAGAAGTGGTTGCTTCAAAAAGCCCACCAAGGTGTCCGTTCGCTCACGGTTCCAGCCCTTCAACCTGTCAGACACACTTTGTGATGGCAAATCCCTTCATTTTTCTGCTCTTCGGCACAAATACAATTTTTCCCCTTTCTTTTATCAAGGGCAAACCTGAACTCCATGGAAACACACACACACACACACACTCTCTCAGGGCAGGGAGATCTCCAGGGCCTGTCATTTTACATTTACATTTTAGCCATTTAGCTGACGCTTTTATTCAGGGTGACTTGCAAAGAGCACGACAGCGGACTGAACCTGAATGTTCACATGTAGGTGAAGCGATGCAAGGTGAGGAGGAAGTGCCATGTTTATACACACACACACACGCACACACACACATATATGTATGTATATATGTATATATATATATATAAATATATATATCTATATCTATATATCTATATATATATATATATATATATATATATATATATATATATATATACATATATGTGTGTGTGTGTGTGTGTGTGTGTGTGTGTGTGTGTGTCAGCGAAAGGATCCCTGATATGGTTTGAAAACGATTCAAATTGAACTTTGATACGGGTGTCAAAACGAACAACACGTCTCTTGTCTTTACACCTGTTTGAATTTTTTATGAGGCCGTTTTGGAAGAAGATTCAAGCTCTTTGGCTTGCCAGAAAAAGAGAAGATAGCAGCAAGTATTCTGAGACTCTCCACCTGGCCGTTTGAATTATTCAAGTGTGCAGGAAGTGGATCTCGCTGCAGCTCTCACAGGTTGGGAAGGCCAGAATTGCTTCATCATGCTCAAGTGAAAGTATGCATACATTATTTAGAGAAAGCTGGAGAAAAATCCAATGTCTCCCTTGGTGTTTTGAGCTGGTGAACAGCTCTTCAGATGCTCCATCCTGTTATTGACAAGCTATTCGTAAACTACTGTTTTGAAAGAGCAAAATCTCATGCAATGATTGTGACTTCCTCGTTTTTCATACCTGTGAAGAGCTATTTTGCCTCCTCTCCATATTTATCACACGTGCACACACATCTGAATTTGTTCAGTCTGTTCTAAATCCTCCACTTTTTTACTCTAATTGTTTCTCCCTTCTATCGACTGCTTTATTCATCCGCTGTTCCACATAATGAGAGATAAGTCGCTTCACACCGTCAAGCACCTTTCTCATTTGTCTTGCATGCTAACACACATGCACTCATATATATCTGTGTACAAACATGCCTCCTCCTCTTCCTCCCCCCGAGTCTCTGACACATAAGACACACAAACAGCTTTAGGCCTACTGTATGGCACTCTTATCTGCAACGCACAGACTTAGCATTATGCCATCAACAAGCTAGTGTCTCCCAGACGCCACCACCGCACTGATCTCCTCTCAGGTTGGACTTGCGTTCTTCTTCCTAAATTGACGCTAATTTAGCATTGCTAATCAAATAGGATGGTGTCTTTTTTAAATAAATTGCCAAATTCGTTCAATGTCAGAGGTCCTTTTCCACACTGGCAATATTGTCTCTTTTTTCCTTTTAATTTGCTGCTCATGTATGCTATGAATATCCCCACGCCATGCATAATGTAATTAAGTATGACCAATGCTATGTGGGCAACCATCCCAGAGCCAGTCACTAACTCAAAATATAAAACCTGAAGAACTCTCTCTGCTTTGCTTTGCTATCATCAAGCTCTTACACACCAAAATAATAATAATAAAAAAAAAAAACAATTGCCCTGCATTATAAGATGCTGCTTGTATGTATTTCATGTGAATACGACAGTTTATTACTAAAAGCATCTGCCAAGATGTGGCTTTTTAATAAGTCTGACCCCAAGTTTGCTCAGTTTTTAGTTCACCAAATCAGAGCAATGTTTTGTAAAAGGGTGAAGAAATTCTTCCTATTTTCATTAAAAGTAACATAAAGTTCAAGGAAGACAGAAATAATTGTGAAATGGCTCCTCTTGCTCAAGAAAAAAGGGAACAAAGCTAAAGTTCAGGAGAAAACTATGATAGGCTTTCTCCGTCTGTCTGGGAAAACTGAGTTGTGACAACTGTTTCCTGTGTTGGTGAATAAGTGTGCATGTATGTGATCCTCTCCACGTTGCAATGCTGCGCGGACTAGACCTTTTCCTTGACAACTTGTCTGCAAATTACTGTGAATGTGTTTAGACGCTTGGAGAATTTGAGTCTTCAGAGCTCAGCCTTTGGTCCAAATGGTTTCCTAACAGTGAGAGTCACACAGTAACAAGTCGAGGAATCCCAAAAGGAAACAGCTGCATGGACAGACTGGAGTGTTTGTGAGTTTCATACAGGCCTGCATACATGCACACTGCAAGCATGTGTTTTCCCAATGCTTCCTTGTGATTATGTGTTCTTGTGTTTCTGGGCCACATGTTCCATGGCCCAGGTGTTCGGACCGATTTGGGGTTAGAGCAGCGGAAATGCAGTCAGGTGTAGTCACTGGAACATGTGTTTGGAGTTGGAAGGACAATCTTTTTCTTGTCAGCTGTTGTTCTGTCATTCCAAACGGGACTCTGGAGAGATTTGGGGGTGGGGAATGTAATTTCTTCCCATCCTGACAGCGCTTCGGAATAAAGTGGCGCTCTCTTGGCGGGTGATTGGAGGGAATTGCTTCTCAGGGTGACAAATGATTAGCTGTTATCTTGGACAGGACTTGATTCCTACAAGGAGAAGGCGAGTCAGCTGACGGTCAGCCGCCCGCCCTGCGCTGAGTCAGGTAACTCAATGGTAGGATGCAAGGGTGTATTCACAGGAAATGAAACTGCCAACCACGGTTTAACCCCCCTCCTTTATCCACCTCCTCTCCCCCCACAGGCCCCACCAGGACAAAACCTAATCCGCTCTGTCAGGGGCAGATTACGACTTTGTTTAATTGGAGATGGGCTTCGTTGACAATCGGGTCTGTTGTTGCTCAGCGGTGCAGGTGTTTTTGTTGGTGCTTTTCATCATCATGATGTATCCAGCGATGTATTGGCTGCATTTCTGTCAGAAAGAGCTTGGACAGAATACTAATTGCATGCACCACCTTAGATATTACCTTAACATTTCATTTGAAAGCAGTGAAAGTCTGTAAGATATAAGATGACCTAAAACCTTATGAGATAAATCGAGCCGTCCAAAAACCCTGCTTCTTCCAAATAAAGAGGGTCGATTGCCATGTATTGCCCCAACGAAGGATTTTGAAACATTTACAGCTGGTTTGACTTCAAGTATTTGTCTATCTAATGGCCTTTTGGCACCTTCAATTCCCGCTGGAAGCCAATTTGTTGCACTGGCTATGGTTACATGATGTTTTTTTAATTCGGAATTAATAATTCGGAATTAGATAATTCGGAATTAAATCATTCGGACTTAACCTATTCTCCTATGAATTCAACTTTTATTAACTTTTATTCTGAATCAAACAGGAATTAAAACTCCCATGTAAACGTAGAAACCGACACCAAAGCTGCAGAAGCCACATTCAGAAGGAAGGCTAAAAGTGTTAAAACCTGATTGGTTGACTTCTGCTGATTGTCACCTTGTGACTACCCTTTTCTCAAATTGGCAACTTGTAGGCATCGCCCCTCTTTGCACCTCACTGTGCCCTGAACAGATAAGAGAATTTAAGAGTTATAGTCACATTAGAGGAAGTCTTGAGAGAAGGGAGAGCTGAAATATTCCTGTGTCGCAAGAGTAAATAAGTTCTCCCCATGCCAGTGAAACCCCGCGGGATCAATTAGCTGCCCATTACCATAGATACAGAGAGTTTCTTAAATGCAACAGCTTGCTTCGAAATGTGAGCAGAGGGAGGGCAAAGAAGAAGAAGAGGGGGAGAATGTTTAAGGATCTTGTCAAACTTCACCTCTGCCTCGAACGAGCATTGCGGGAGACTTTGGCAAGTCGTCCGGGTCACAAAAACAACATGAAAACGTCTCTGTCAGACACTCTGTTTTCATTACCTGAAACAACAAACAGCGATGAAAAAAAAAAAAAAAAAAGAGGAGACGAGGAAGGAAAGAGTGAGTGCTCCCCCGGGGCGCCATTTACTTCCTGTGCAGATGAGACGATAGGTGAAAAAGGACGACTTGGCTCCTGAGATTGGGTTTTCCGTCTTCTCTGTCCTTTCTCTTTTACGTTATCATTTCTGGTGGGGTTCTGGA
The DNA here is from genome assembly GCF_933228915.1 of Telmatherina bonti. NCBI lineage: Eukaryota > Metazoa > Chordata > Actinopteri > Atheriniformes > Telmatherinidae > Telmatherina > Telmatherina bonti. Next base: position 13,589,262 of record NC_136633.1, read on the forward strand.
GCTTTCGGTGATGCACAACATCATTCTTGATCCCTTCACCTCAATATAAATGGTTAGTCTGATCTGCTTGGGATAGGTTTGTGATTCTGTGTAAGAGGTTCAGACTTGTTCGCCAACTCCCACTGAGATCAACGATGCTAAAAATGCATCCAGCGACAGGGCTCTGGATAAAAATGTCCACCAACTGGCTCATACTATGTTAAATACACTTGAGGGAATTGTTCTGCAATAACATCCACCCACCAGAGGTTCTGCATGAATCTGTCTCCTTCCCAACCACAGGGAAGAGGGTATTGTTTGGCATCCCCACCCTCGCTGGCCTGAGGTTGCTGATATTTTAACTAAGGTGATGATAGCCTTGGTTGTTTTCCTTTGAGGGGGGCGTTCCCCTTTCCCACCCCCACCCTGTCTTCTGCTACCTCTCCCTCTGTGGGAGCTCGACTTTTTCAACTTCTTCCCCGTGATTTATGACCTCTCCATCAGATACATCCCATGGGTCCCTCTCCAGTGCACACACAACCCTGCCACAGCGACTCCTGACTAAAATGGATTAGGTGCAGTTATCCACAAATGGATCCGTCACTACCTCTGCCCCAGCTAAGGTTTGATTGCAAAGGTGGAGTGTGCCTGAGCGGCTCGCTGTGATCCGCGGAGTCTCTGTTTGCCAGCCATAATTACTTATTTTGAATGAGTTAATAGCCATAGGAAACCCGTTTGCCAAGGATAAAAGGGACAGTATCTGGTGTTCAAAGTGATCAGAGGGTTTAAACCGCACTGGGATGTGTGGATATGTGTGTGGGAGGGGGATACTTTTCCTTTATGCACTCTCGAAAGGGAAGAAAAAAGTTTCCTTATCAGGTATGTACTTAAAAGGATCCCACTGCTGGAAGCGCACTGTCTTGGGGGAAAGCAGAGAGAAAGATGAAAGGCTTTTGTTAAAAATGACGCTCGGCCCAGGTTTCCTGTGCCTTGCCTCGACTCCCCTGTCCCTCCCTGCCTGAGTGCTCGGCTCTCTTCCTCCCACTTTTGCCTTCTCTGCCTCGCAAAGCTGTCTTTGAGGGGAAAAAGTAAACCCTTCTTGCCGCCTGCCGGTGTTAGATTAAATACCGAGATGGCGACAGGAAAAAGGCAGGGAGGAAAAACAAAACAAAACGAAAAAAAAAGAAAATGCCTGCCTCCTTAGCAGGCTAGCTGGCTCGCTGAACTGGGGTGAGGGATGTTGGAGGAGAGTTATCAGGTTGGCGACGGAAACTGCCAGTTAGTCAGCAAGACTCCCAATCCAGTGTAGTCCAAACATGCCGCCGCGGGTTTTTGATGAAATGGTAATCTGTCTCAGGGTTGATCTTAAACAGAGAACTCATCTTTTTCTGCCTTATCACACCGACATAGCAAACTGGAGAAGCCCGGGGCCATGAACACAATAACAACTAAATAAAACGATCTTCTTAAGGAAGGCTGTATTGAGCGCGTTTATCATGGCTGAACTATGTCCTGGTGGGCATTAAATTCATCAGTAAATAAAGAGTTAACATCATGCAGAACACGTTTCCTTTTATTTACACTGTGCAAATCATTTAGCACTTCCACAGGAAAATAAAAATGACATGATTTCCGGAAAACTCTGAAAATCCGGGACCTGTGAAGTCCTTTGGGGAGGTGATTTGTTGAACCGCAGAGAGACAAGATTTCTGAGGGATGTAAAGGAAGTATCAGGACACAATGAGTGCATGACTCCCTGTAAGATCGCCTTAGCTTAACTGCCCTATCTCTCTCGCTTCCTCTGCTCTGTATCTACCCTGCCAGCCTGACTAATCAGTGCTGCTAAGAAAAATGCTAATAGCTTTCATGTGGTGACAGTGCCCTGGCAGGTTTGTAAGCGCTCCACAAGGGAGAAGGGGGGAAAGAAAAAAAAAAAAAAAGAAAAAAGAAAGCAGCCGGAGCCATGCATCCTAGAAAATGAGACTCAATAAACACAATAATGTGTTTAACTTGTAAACTAGTGTGGGTGACAGATTACGGGCGGTCCAGGAGTGTGGCAAGGAGCCGACGTCTCAGCCGTTCACCTTTTGCCTCTACATCTGTCCTGCTAATGGGCTCCACTTCTCTGGCAGCGCGATAGAAACCCTGCTCCCTAAAATCCTCAGGCGAAGCTCTCATTGCTCTCCCTCATTCTATTTCCCAATTAGACAAGAGGGCATGATTAGTTTATTAGCAGTAGCAAAAGCTCCGGTGAATGTGTTTGCGGATTCTTAGCCGTTAATGAGCAAATTCAAACCCTATTGAACGGACGCTGGCGGGAGGGGGGGGTTATTCGTGTGCATACTCGGCTAATAATAGCGTCCTAAAGACAAAAGATGGAGGAAATAGCATTATAGGAAAAGGGGGGAGCGCAGAACAATGGAAGCCTACCGGCACACTTAATGGCATGCTCTTTCATTTTGAAAATTGTTTCCCTTTTGGAATTATGCATGCTCGCCATCCTCTCCTTCAGGGTTTGGCAAAGTGTATGTACACATAGTCATATTCCACAGGCTGCCTTGCTAACACCAGGGAGCAGAGGCAGGTCTCGTAGCACAGGAGACTGCACAGTTCCACCTGTGGGAAATGAACTCGGTGCAACCTCCTCCTTGTTTTCCTTCTGCTTTGGCAGACTTAACCACCACCACCACCCCCCTTTACAAGCCAGGTAAATTGTTCATTAGGAGCGAGATAAAAAATGGGCCGCTATGGCAAAGTTGTTTTTTTTTTTTTTTATTCCTGGAAGAGGTGCGAAGAACAAACAAGTCAGAGCATTTGTTCAACGGTGTAATCTACACATCAATTATCCTGCCGAGCTAATTAGCACCTCTGCATACCCCAGGTACCTGAGCACTCGCACATGCTCGACTCTTTCAAGTCACTGATCAAAAAAAAAAGAGGGGGGTAGAGGGGATTGACAGAAACACAGGGAGGCAGAACCCAAGGGTAGGTAGCAGGAGGAGGGGGGGAAAGCCTTAGATCAAAATTTCATTTTTTTACTCACTGTACGTGGAGCATGTGTGAAAGTGTGTGCAGCCGTTCATGTCAGCTGCTCAATTATGTAAGCCTGTGCCATCTTAGCTGACGTAGCCGAAGCAACCTTCCGCAAAAAGAGCCCAACCGAACCTTTCAGTCATGCAATACCGTGTGACAAATTACTCGAAACCTTGCAAATATACACACATCAAAAGGTCAAGCAGCCATTGTAGTAACTGCCTGATTTAAGCCAATTATCTTCCTCAGTTATGTGTCTAAAATGGAAAATGTAATCTTTACGAGGTGATTTTAAGCTGCAGGAATAGAGTAAATTACGAGGTTAAAGGCTAAACTAATACGATTTGCACCATCAGGTTCTCAGTCTCAGACTAAAGGTCTTAGCGTTTTTATTAAGGTGTTGCAGAACATGTATAAAAGCCCTACAGTCGGTATCTTCCCCCCTTCCCCCTCCGCCGCTTCCATCCCTCCACTCCCACCATGTAATTTAAAGTGTAGCTTTCGCCCACCTGCGGCCACATAAGAAAGACAGGTAGAACAGGAGAAAGAAAGGGGAAAAAAAAAGAAAAGCAACAGGGAAAGAAAAGGCAACAAAATGCCTCGGTCTGCTCCCGTTTACACCCACCCACATCATGTATAAGTCATGGGCTCTGGGGCCTCCAACTGCAGCGATGCCTGTTTGTGCCGTTTACAGAGATCGAGAGTGAGGTTAAGTTGTGTCATCTTGTTGCTGTTTCACACCTGGCATACCTTGCCGCTGGCTCTGTCAAACATACACGCATACAAACACAAAGACGTTTAGTGAAACGAGAAGGTGCACAAAGTCTTACTCTGATCTCAGCGAGACAATAAAAAATCCCAACCTTTACCCAGCAATTTTACCACATAAACTAAATGCAAACCTGATTAATGGCTTTTAACCCATGCTTATCCAACACAGCTGCCATTCTGTAACTCCATCGCAATGCTTAGTGAGCACATTTCTTCTTCTGTGGTGCCACGGAGTGTGATATTGGCACCACACAGGCTGCAGACGCTGCTCAGACTGAACTGAAAAATCACATCCATTGTGGAGAAGACTTTGCAGGAGATGTTTTTGGATGCTCAGGTTGTTGCCGTGACACTAAGCCATGCCCCCTATCTGTCCATACCCCAACCCCTTCAGTCCTCCCCCACAATCCCACCCCCACTTTCAACCCTCATCTGGCTGGTAGCTAATTGGGAAGTTGGTAACAGTGTCAGTCTCTGCACGAGCCCAGGCTACCTCTCCTGTGTGTGTGTGTGTGTGTGTGTGTGTGTGTGTGTGTGTGTGTGTGTGTGTGAGTGTGTGATGGTTTGCTAGCTGCCTGCTGGGGATGAGGAGCACGCACACACACACAGATGCAAACCGACACAAACACACACAATCCTCCATTTCCTGGTGCTTGTTTGATACCTGGTGGGGATGCTATTCAGGTGACAGAGATCAGCTACGTTTGTGTGTGTGTGTGTGTGTGTGTGTGTGTGTGTGCGTGCACGCATGTGAGTCGGCAGGGGTAACAGATGTGATTTTACACTCTCATTAACATGTGAAAGAGGCCCCGGGCCCCCATATTGGCTCAGACCATAGAAGAAGAAGAAGAGGATTGAACCCTCATCCTCACGCTCATGCACCCCCCTCACCTGGACCCCCCATCCTCCTGGTTCATCCTGTCTGATCTCTTTAGTCCATCTGATGTCCCTGGTTGACTTCCCCCTCTGTTCCCCTCTCCCATCTCACACACACACACACACACACACACACACACACACACACACACACACAAATAAACACAAAGATTGACCTTTAAACAACTGGTGACTGGGATAGTTATATGACAGAAAGAGGTGTCACTCTGTCCTGTTTTTTTTTTTTAAAATGATTTTGGGACTTTTCTGCAAAAAAGCTGATTTAAAAAAAACAAAAAAAAAAGCCAAACAGAAACACAGTTGTAGCACAGGAACTTGGGACAGTGTCAAATTGCTCTTGAGGAGTTATAAAGGAGGTGAGAAACAGTTGTTTGAGCTTTCAGGTGCTGTTTTGCTGAGATAAACGCGGCCATGGCCCCATCGCCACGGACAAGAATGCAAAACAACCTTGGCCAGATCAAACCAGTTGTTTTTCTTCCGCTAACTGGCGTCTAACTTCGACAGTTTGCGCGTCTAAGAAAAAAAATAAGGTGAAGTAGTCTGGGATGAGTGCCTGCAACCCCTGCGATGCCTTTTTAACAGCTGTAAGTGTTACCAAAGTAACTCAAAGTGTTTTGAGTTGCTCAACAGGGAATGTAACCCTGCAGACTGTTGCCCAACTCAAATGAATGAAACATCTTACTTAATAGTTTCATTTTTAGTAATATTAAAACTTCAACTGGTGATTAAGTGTTCTCTTCCAAAATAAATGCATGACATTTGAAAGGAGGCGCTTTCATTTGTCTCCCTTTTCTGGGTCTCATTCTTTCTCCTCGTGAAAGAAATCAGCATCAAAAGCTTCTGTTAGCTGGTAATTACAGCTCAGGTTCTGCTTAACTGTTATTAACAGAAAAAAAAAAAAAAAAAGTACAGTAATCTGGTCTGGCAGTGCAATATGTTACCGTCGCTTTCTAATTAATCTTACAGGGAGCGTAATAAATTTACAATATCAGATTGGCGCAATACTGTATATAGATTTATTAAAGCTTTTAATCAGTTCTGGCAAAATTAATTTTGCAATGATTGCTTACATTTGAATTTGCATATACTTAGTGCGAGTAATTTATTTTTATAGATTCTTTTTTTTATTAAATGGAGGCACAGAGGGAAGGCGTCAGGGATGAAAAATTGCTCAGTTTTTGCTTCTCTGTGCTGGAAAGAAGAGTTTTTCTCAGAAGTGTGAGAAATAGGCGTCCCGACACCTGAACTGCTTGGAGTTCTGGTAATGCCATGAGACTGTGGAAGAGGTTATGAGACGTCTGATCAGCCAGATCAAATGAAGTCATGTTAAATCTATATGTTGTTTTCTCAAAGTTTCATGGTAAATCTTTGACAGCTTAGATGGCTATGCCATTTTAATTTCTTTTTTGTTTTTTTTCTTTTTGTATTGACAACAAGTTGTTGTTTCCTGTTTTTATTTATTATATTTTAAATTTAGGAAAGGAAAGAAATAATTAAAATGCATACATCTTAGCTGATCACTTGACATTTTGTAAATAACTAAGCCAAATTTTGACTTAAAGTGCGAATAAAAAGGACGAATAAATTAACGAGGGAACAGAACTGTTAAGCCGGAGAAACATAAAGGGAGATTTAAAATCAAATAATAAAAAATCCAAATGTAAATATGGATTTTATTACAGCAGAGCTGAGATCAAAGTTGATCTCTCTGATCACCATCTTCCTCCTCATCCCTACTTTCCTCCCTTGTAAATACTCACGGCAACACAAAACGGAGAAAACACACATTCAGAAACATTCAGACGTACACTCCCACACACTCTTACACACACACACACACACACACACACAGGACTGATGTAGCACTTCCAAGGCAGATAAGAATGATTCATAAACAGATGAACCCAAAGCAGATGTGTTATCATGGTGGTGCTGCGCACAAAGTACTGCAAGGCCACACCAGCTCTCCTGGGGCCCTCTGACACACACACACACACACACACACACACACACACACACACACACACACACACACACACACTTTAAAAGTCAGGTTCCATATTAAAGAGTCAGACCTGATAACAGCTCCACCTCGAAATCTAACTACAAGGCCATGTCAGCAGATTCCACCACTAGTGTGTGTGTTAGCATGTGTGTGTGTGTCTTCCTATTTATAAAAATGTTCCACATGCCATTTCATCATACATGTTTGTGCGTCTATTTTTGCAAATCCGTGCTGCAGCCATGTCCATGCATGTAGGTGTGTGTGTGTGTGTGTGTGTGTGTGTGTGTGTGTGTGTGTTGGCTGGGGCGTGGATTCGTGGCATTGAGCCACAGTGTCCCTTTGAGAGTGGGTGAAAGGAGGAGGAGGAGGAGATGAAGAGAGAGAAAGAGGCCGTAGAGAAAGAGGAACGATTTAGATAACAGTCTCAGCTTGTGGCAGGCACACAAACACGCACGCGCGCACACACACACACACGCGCACACTCTGCTGCTATCAGACGCACGTTATTATTGGAGAGAGCTGACCACAGGAGAACCCTGGCAAGCACCCCGAGATAGACTCTGATATTCCCCTCCTTCCCCAGGGAAGAATTCATGAATTAAATCTTCCTGTTAAAGGTAACCTCCTTCCTCCCACAAGGATACAAACAAGCTGAGACATAATCATTCCACCGCTGCAAGAATCCTGATTATTTTCACATATCAACGACTTTTGATGAAAAAAAAAACAAAAAAACAAAGAAATTCCAAAAGTCAAACAGCACATTTCCACCTTTAAGAAGCTCTAAAATCTAAAAATTCCGCCTCAAACGGCGGCGAAATCTCAAACAGTGAAAGGGAATAGTTTAATTCCCCGCGTTTTGTTTCAACACAGACACGTAAACACGCGTTTGATTCCCCCCCACATGTCCTTTATTAACCTGCAGGTGCTCTTGTCACAGTACAGTTGCTGCCTCCTCGGCTGCTGCGTCTTCTTTACAATTTATATTTATACGCGCACATACGCGCACAAAGCGCCGCGAATTTCAGATGCTTTAAAGTGCTCGCTGCTTTTCATTCATGCTCAGAGCATAAATAGGCCTTTTATAGTTGAGGGGAAATTAGCGATGGTCGTCCTTTATGTGAGTGAGAAGCCCCACTTTGCCTGCGACGACTCCAAAACTGGGAGCAGTTCATCCAGCAAACGCTCTTTTTTTTGTCACAGTGTATGTGTGTGTGTGTGTGTGTGTGTGTGTGTGTATTTGGTTAGTTACAGTAATTATGGGCCAATAACTGACAGCCAAAACCAGGCAGGAGAAAGTGGAAGGGGGCTGTTTTTCCTTAGCCGCGCGCAGCCTCGCTGCTGAACATCTGCTAAGAGATTTGCATATTAATTAACCCATATTAACTCTAATTATTCTGGGAAATTATCAAATAAATTAAATTTTCTAATTTTAACCGTTTTTTTTTTTTTCCCCCTTCTTTCTGTTGCTTGATGTGTGTCAGGGTAACATCAGCAAGCAAAGGGAAGCTCACCTGAGTTGGAATAAAACACATATACATATTCTGTAACCCCTCCCCCCCCCCCCCCCACACTCTCTCTCTCTCTTCCTCCCCTTCCTGACAACCTTCCCCTGCTCTGTTCTTCCCCTCTGAGATCTCCCTCCCACTCTCCTGGCCTGGGAGTCCTGAGGGCAGCTAGGGGAAGCTTTTGTGTGTCTTTTTTATTCTTCTTCTTTGGCTTGTGTGACGAGGAGGAGGAGGGAGAAGGGGTTTACTCCGAACATTTGTTGGAGGCAGGAACATGTGTGAACTGGAGGAGGAGGAGGAGGAGGAAGAGGAGGAGGGGAGGGGGCACAGATGGTGAATCCATGCAGGACCCAGCAAAGGTGGGACCTCATAGCTGTCAAGTAAACCTCGAAGCTTTCCCTGCCTCGCTCTCCCTCCCCAGCCTGTTGCTCCGGCTTCTTCTGCAAATAAATGGGACTTTAATTGAATTAGAGTCAGCGCTGCTGCAAGGGTCTCCTCGTGGACAAAACCAGTGGCGATTTGACGGATCTGTGGCGACAAGCTGGAAGTTCCCCTTTCGCCTTAAAACGTTTGCCAGCGTTTTGCAGTCCTGATGTTCTATTTTTTTTGTTTGTTTGTTCTTTAAAATTTGACTCTACTTTGAACTTTGAATGATATTAGGCCCCGAAATTCAATTCAGAAGATGCAATAAATATGACTTTTTTTTTTTTTTATTCTTTGAAATTGTTCACATCATGTGAATAACCCCAATCTATGACTGGTTCGTTTTAATTCCACGCAGCTGACAAGCTTGGATGTCTTCATAATGACTTCTGTTTAGAAGTTGAAAAAGTTTGGAAATCTTTTAATTTTGCATCACAACACACACTTAAAGTGGTGTAGCGCTTCGCTTTCTATCTTAAGGAAGGTTAAACGCAACTTTTAAACACCTACAATGTTAAAAAAAAAAAAAAAAACTGTGTTGCCCTCAACAACTTATATCTGTCAAACAAACACTTAGTCACTTCACTTTTCAGCAACACCCCCTCCCCCGTCTCTATAGACACACACACACAGATTCGTCCCAGACAGACACACACACACACACAGGTTGCATTTACACTTCACTGAGTTTTCACCATTCATCGTCTCTCCCAAGTCGCCTCCCACCCTCCTCCCCAGCCCTCACCCCTCACTCTCTCTGTCTCTTTTCAGAGCTTTTGTTTGCCCTCTGCCACCGTCCTTTCACCGACTTGGCCCTGATTTGCCCCTTGTGCTCGATCACGCCATTATACTGAGACAAGATAGCACAAAATATCCAAACATGTCTGCTATTCTTTTGTCTGCTGTGACTTGGCTTTGAGCTCGTTTCTGGATGGCTATGCATATTATGTTATAGAAGTCATTCAAGCAAGAAAGTTTTAAGGCTTTGTAAATAGGCTGCAGTCACTTTCGCTTTCGTTACTTCACCAAAATGAAAACTATTTCCTTATTGTTATTTTCCAAGCTGCATCCTTATGGTTCAGTTTGGACGAGTTGGAAGACATTTGAATCAAATTCGGCCACTGATAATAAGTGCTAGAAAAGATATAAAACAATGTAAAGATGTGGTCTTAACATGCAAAGTGTCTCTACATCAGTGTGAGGTTTCTATCAGAGCGGAGTGAGACTTACCCGAGGAAGTGCTTAAACTGTTGCAGACAGGAACAATGGCAGACAAAAGGTCATCATGAAAATCCGCTACCTCTGGCCATAGCTACAAGGCAGCGACCTCGCTTCCACCTTAATGCCCTCCCACACACACAAAACACTCTCACCCCGACTAGCAGAGCACTCCTGCTTCCCCATCTCCCTCGCAGCCATCCAGGTGATCCGCTTGGCTCACATTCATGAGACAGGGAGCGAGCGCGAGCAGTTATCGTCCAATAGGGAGAATGTCCTGGCTCATTATTGGCGTAGGAGGCCGAGCGTGTCACCTGAAGCTAAGCCTCGACACTTGACTAAAAAGTCAGCCGGGGTTAGCATGAGAGCGCCAACGTGGGTGTTAGTCATTCTCCCCACAGCGATCACCTCCACCGCTGGCCTGCTGAGCGGTTTGAGCACTTTTTTCTCTCTCTGGCTCCAAGACTTGAGCAGGAAGGGCTGTTAGTGAAGCCTCCTGTGGGTGCTAGATGACTTCTTGGGGATTGTTAAATAAATGTGATTATACCTGTTAGCACTGCAAAATTATTTTCCCTGGCAGCCTGCAGGTGTAACACGTCTGAACTTAGGATTACCAGCGTAGCGGGAAGGAATGTGTTGCAAATATTCCCTTTTCTTTTATTTACAAAGTACAATAGATTCTCTTTAGGATTTTTTGTTGTTTTCTTAAAGCTTTGCTTTGTTAAGGAGATTGAACCCAGTTTTACTACTTCAAGCTGAGGTTTTGCATTTAAGGCATGGTTTGTAACTCAAACATTTCAACAAATAAGGCCATAATAATCTAGAAAAATATAGATTTCATATAACAGATGCTAATGCGATAAGCATCAAAGATGCAAGTCAGTGGCCGTGTATTCCTTCGGAGTAAGTTTAGGGGTCTTTTTAAGAGTTTGGTTCAATAGCTGTTGTCAAAAGTGCAACAAAGTGGTTAATCTGTGTGCTTTGTAGGAGTAGATAATAACTCCAGCATTAAAGACATTTTCTATTGCTCCGGCGATTTGTCCGCCGTCAAATGTGACATTTCATAAATACAATCATGTTAGGTTCAGGGTTTGCTCCTCTGCGCTAGATTAATACCACTTCGCTCTGCATGTCTGTAAAATACAACTGTCACATTTTAAGGATTGCTTGTACCATTGTTTTTGTTTTCTTTTTCTTGTCTTTAAAAAAAAAAAAAAAAAAAGAAAGATTTTAATAAGTCTTTCCAACAACACTCTGATTCTCTCAGCCTGTCACTTCTCAGGCTCTAGCCATCATAATCAATATACAATATTAGTTTTCGATCAGTCCTTTTTTTGGGGTGAGTGACAGAATAAAGCCAGGCCTGTGAAAGGGTTATGTCAAATAGTTTAAAACCTAATATTAAACAAGAATTGCACTGTTACATGTGTCATTTTAATTATCCGCAGAACTCAAGTCAGAGAGAAGAAAGCAATCTCAAACAGGTAACAACAGTTTACAAAACGTCATCCATAATTGCTTTTGTCAAGGATGACACTTAAGGTAAGAAAAGGATAGAAGAGGCATTTGAGGAGTAAACATTATCTCCTCTTTGTCTTCTTCCCTCCTCAGCGACACAAAAGGCTGATTAAGATGGAGGTTCAGGGAGATGAAATAGCTGCCTGCGAAATATTAGTAGGTTAGAATTACTTTGTTGCATGACACAATACCAATAGATGCTTGGTGTTCAGAAAAGGAGAGGCTCTTGTCAACATTGGCACCTAAACAATAGCAGCATTCTCTACGTTAATACTACGCGTTTGACTTGACGAGCACCCCACTGTCATTTTGCCTTCTTGGAGGTATACGTTGACAGCTGACGTTTGGAGAAGATTGCATCTACTGTAGCTTTCACAGACAGTTCAACGCCCCCATGCTTAAATTTGTTCGGAAACTTGAGGAACAGACTTCACAAGAGATTAGTGGGGGGAAAAAAAAAAAAAAAACAGCAGGAGACATGAAACGCTTGAAATCAGTGACAAAAAAATATTGCACGAAAGCTCAGATTTTCGTCTTGAAGAATTTCTTTGAAGTCTTAGGTCTTAATCGTCTTCTGAAAAGTTAGTTGTGTTGAAGATCTGCGGTTTTCTGCATTCCCTCATTCCTTATGTGGGAAGTCACAACGGTGTGCTTTGCCGCGGTGGATGTGTTGCTAAACAAAAAGAAGCTCCCTCGCGCTTTTTATTGGGAAAGAATAGGCCCTTTAAAACCTGTCCAGCCTTAGATAATTTCATTCAGCCGGCCCCTGCTCTACCGTCATTGAATCTGCATCCAGGGATCAGGTTCACAGGGATGGGTTGATAGCTTCCCAAGCCTCTTGGCCTTTTGTTCTACCAGCCCCGCACTGCTGCACCCCCTCCTCTGGAAGCCGGGGGACACAGAGCTGATGGGACATTGGTGAGAAAAGTCCAAAATCTTTGCAGTGACAGATCAGAGAGGTGATTGTTTCGTTCTTAGTAAAGGTTGTGAGATACCCATGAACTTTTTGGGCATTCTGTTAAAGAGATATTTGAAGGTAAGCAGGTGTATTATTGCGCAACTTTTCCAATAAAGGGGCAATTTCAGTTTTACCAAGGTAGACATGGACCACCCAGGAATTCCTAACATCTCTTTCTGCTGCTGGTCTCGAGTCTCAGTTGCCTTTTTTGTCATCCATAAGGAGCATTACTGAGTCTGAACTTGCCTAAACCCTTGTGATCACACCTCTTGAAAAGGTTTTGTTTCCTCCGCCGATTGGTATTCGAGGCAGGTCATCGCACTCCCACCCTCCTCCGCCTCCTCCTGATCCCACTCCCCTTCTGCCTGCCTGCCACCCTCGCCCCCCTCCTGCCTCCCCTCCCACGTTTGAAAGCCCTGTTTTCATTTTAATTTGCACCTGTTGTGCAGTTGTTCGCTGAAGGCAAGTGCAGACCAGCCAATCGCACAGAGACGTGTTAGGAGGAGATGTGGGGAGGCTTATCTTTTGATATGTATAATGTTTTAAGAAATGTCATGCATGGACTTTATCTGGTTGGTACTTTTGATTCTGAGAAGGTTCCAGAAGCACGAACATTTTAATCCCTCAGTAGGTTTTACTTTGCCATAAAGCCTACCTTTAAGCTTTTCGGTTCCTTACAGGGTCATACTGAAGTTATACGGTCAAACGATGAATCTATTCTTTTTCAGCAAAGCTCTGATGGACTCCATGCAGCTTTTTTTTTTCTTTCTCAGGAACATAAATTCAGTTAAAGCACGTTAAAAAAAGCCTCCACCTCTTCACTGTGGTGGCTGTAACTCCGGGCCCTCCCATGATTGGCTCTCACCACAGAACATTCTTGTAAGAGCTGCCAATGAGGTGTGTCCCCATGTGATGCCATGCTCCTGGCTTGCCTAGTACTCCATCTGCACCGCTCCAATAAGTCTTCTGACGTCCATTTCTGCAATGATTTACGCTGTGGTGCGTATTCACTGAGAACCAGCCGATGGCGGTGACTAATTTGCACGAGAGCCACCTTTGATTGAGTTCACAGCCTTTATTTACAGGCTGTCTATTTTAAGAAAAGCAGGCATATGTCTGGGACCTGGGTGTTGTAGAAGTGGGTGAGCCCTGCAGATGCTGCTCTGGAGCATTGCTTGTGAGTGTGTGTGTTGTGTTTTTCAATCCACCTCCAAAATTTGTATCCCCAATCGGCCCAAAGGGTTTGCCATGTTTGTGCTTTTTTTTCCTGAGTTAAGGAACATTTATATTTATGTTCATGCTTCACTGGCAGTGCAAATGTGAAGACATCCGAGGGGTACATGGAATGAATAATCTAAATGAGTATAGGTTAAGCCTTTTGTATGCATAGCAACGAGATTTGTAATATTGCATGTGTTATTCGGAGCATCTCAAACCTGACCGGTATGCCTCAGAGAAGAGCCATCCTGAAAGGTGCAGCCTGTTGGCATCTGAGGCATGTGAGCAGGACTGAAAATTAGTGGCTATTTTGGCCCGCATCTCCTTGACAGCTGTCTGCCCGCTGCTGTGGTTCAGTCACAAATTCCAGTCGCAGATGCTGTAATTGGGGTGTAACTCAAAAAACACACAAAAAAAAAAGAAAAAAAAGTGCAGTGGAGGCTACGCCTTCATGCAAGCAGTGATGTGGGGGTTATCTTTTTAATCTCTTTTTAACCTCCATTTCCAAATGGTCTTCGCTGGTCTTCCCTAATACTTCCCTATATGATCAACATTCCCTGCAAGGACTGGCGAACTGTCCAGGGTGTACACTGCCTTTCGCCCAAAGCCAGCTGGGATAGGCTCCAGCTTCCCCACGACCCTGAATTAGATAAGCAGTTTAGAAAATGAATGAATGATCAACATTCTCCTTCCTTTTCTCTGTCTGTTGTAGCTCTCAACTATGAGAATGTGGTGGAGACGGGCTCAGAGACAGAAGAGGAGGACAAGCTGCCCGTGTCTGAGGAAGACCCCCTGATCAATGGAACGGGCAGCCCGGCCAGCCTAACCAACCCCGAGGCCTCTCCACGTGCCGAAAGCCACGGCCTGCTCACCAAGGAGGAAGAGGACGATGAGATGCGGGACAGCGGCGTTGAGCACATCTGGCCAGACAACGACATGCTGAGCGCCTCGGTTGACGGTACTGGTGAGTGTCTCAGATCGAAGGCTGCTGCATTAAAGCAGAACAAACACCTGACTTCTGATCTTTTCATGATTAATAATAACCAAATAGCCTTTTTTTTTTCAAAATCAACCTCTAAAACGTTGACCAATTAATATTCTACACCAAGCTTTTGTTTCGTGTGCTTTCAGGTGAGCTAGCAGTCGTAAAATACTAGCAGTAAGCTCACCTTCCGATACTTTGTGTGCACATCCTGCTGCTTGCGCTGCCATCTTATACCGTAAACCCCACCCATCTGGTACTCGTTTAGACTTAAACAAACCTCACGAAGCGTTTTGCAAACACTGTTTGAGCCAGGTCTGACTGTGAAGCCCCAACGATGCTCCCTCAGCAGACAGACGTGATAAACAGTTACTCTGTGAGCGATAGAGACCATTTGGTCCATGCTTAAAGAAAAGTCCCGCTCGGAAGAAAATATTTACAGGACTGTAGAAGCGGAACAAAACATCAGAAAGGAGAAAATTCAGCAGGATGTTTGAGGTTGCGTGTTTTATTCCTGGGCAGGTGATACCTTCCAAAACTTGACTGACTGATTGCCTTTTGTTGAGCTGCCCCCCCCTCCTCCTCCACCTCCATTGCAGGGGCTCCAGTCACGGATGCTTGAAAGATAAATACTTTTAATTAGGGGGCAGGGTATAATCATTAAAGGAAGCCAGACTGCTGCAAAAAGTCATTAACAATCTTAAATGAAATTTTTATTTTTATGATAGCCATTTACATGTATAATAAGAGTCAATGATTCTTGGAAGCATGTGACAGGAACAGAGTATGGCGAGAAGTCATGTAAGACAGCCCATTTAAATGAGCTGGGCTTTGCTATTCATTTCTGCTAATGAACTAGCTGCGCACGGTGCCGAAAAATGGGGGAACATTCAGCAGTCTTAAATTTTAATATGGGGGAAAATTGCACATTTATTAGAGATGGAAAAAAAAAAAAAAGTGGATATCAACACTCACTTCTCCTAAATAACACTTCATATTGGCTCCTTAAGGGGGTGGAAGAAAGAGGAGACACTTTGGTAAATAAATCAAGATAAAGGATAAACAAGCTGTCATTGCATACGGTAATTGTTTATTTGATAAAGACCTGCGGTGCCATAATGTCTGTAATTCAACTATGTTGCAATTTCCAGATAATATGCTTCTTGTGTGATAAAGTGTCTGACATATTTCGGAGAGCAAGTCAAGTTCATTAGTGTTTGGGAGGCTCTTTCCCAATCTTGTGGGTGCTGTGTTTCCCAGCCCTTTTTTTTTTTTTTTTTTTTTCCCTCCGCGGTGCCTTAGTGTCTACAGTGATACCTCAGCACATAACTTGGGCCTGAGATAAGTTAGCACCCTCCCTCCTTCCTACATGATTTGGTCGTCACTCCCCTATCAAGAGCTGCTGCACAGATCTCAGAAAAGAGAGCGCGAGTAGCAGATTATAGGTGCTTAGAAGGTTGCGTGGTCCCCCCAAAATTCTTATGTGAACAATGGTGGTGAATTCAAGGTAGGCTGTTTATATCATGTACAGAGACATATGCATTGAAAGTAGTCAAGTTTATCGCTTGTGATTTCAGGGCACAATCAGAATCTCGTGTCTGGCGTTGTCCTTGACAATTCCTAATCCCGCAGTGAGACTGGACGTGATGTGCTGGAAAGCATGACATCATTATTGCTGACAGATATTTTCAAATAAATCACCTTTTGCCTTCCTTTGCCTTTTTCTTTTTTTTTTTTTTTTTTTTTTTTCTTCTTTCCGAGGCGTCAGGAGGATGTCTGACTTCACAGCTTGCACAGTTTGCTTCGTGTTTGCTGGACTGCGGCAGCATGTTCGCTCGCTCAAACAAAACAATCTTTTGCCAAATTTGGCTTCTGCTTCTGATTGAACAGTGGTTCTTGTTTTCTTTGCACATCGAGCAAGTTTCGCAGTTGCCACTCAAACACCCGCCGCATCCAGGAGTTGACTGTATTTTGCAGCGACTGCAGTGTTTTGGACGCTCATCCTTACTGCAAGGTGTTAAATTAAAAAGGAAAACACTGTAAAAAACACAAAATGTCTGCTATCTACATTCAGTCTGAAAATATCCAAACTGGCACCTTCTTGATCCAATCTAATTTTGCTTGTATGATTCTGAAACTTGCTGCTTAGAAATGACAGGTCCAGGATAATTGAAGCAAAACGGCAGAACTTTAAAGTGCCTGCGACTGCTGCGACTAACCATAAAAATAGGAATGTTTTCAAGGTAAACAGCATCAAAGCCGCTATGAAAATAGGTGGAATTACAGTCAAGCTGAGGTAGTCTGGACTCCTCCTGAGCCCAGGAGTCAACCCTCTGACCCCAACATCACTCTTCATTGAGGTGTGTACCTTACCGCCTCAGGTCATCTGGGATTTACTGCTAACAAAACACAGTTTTCTTTTCACCGTTTAGTGGACAGTTACCTCTAAAGGCTTCCCATGAAAAAGTACAAGCACCTATTTGGGGCATTAATGTCGTCTGAATGTATTTGATAAAAACAATCTCTCAGCTTTTAATGCCTTTACTTGCAGAACGAGCAGACATCCAGTTCGCCACAATGACACTTTGTCCCATTTGAATGTAGCCCAGGACTGGCATGGATGTGTGCATGTATGTGTGCCAGAGGCCTCGGCAGAGAGGTGAATGTGGTGTTAGCCTACCTCCTACTGGAAGCAATGGTCCCTCCCTTTTAGACCACAGATAACAAAAGTTTTCCAAGGTAAATAGGGGAGAGTGAAGGGCCAGTTAATCCCACCGGTCATCCCGCTTGCGTCAGACCAAAAGCATGCAGTCAAATTTGATTACCCAAAGTAAACACGGTGCCTACGAGGACAGAAATGTGAGGGAGATTTCCATACATGCTGATATCTGATACTTGTGGGTATATTTTAATCTGTGGCAGAGGTCTTTTTTTTTTTTTTTTCATCTGTTTTGTCATTGTTTAATTTATGTTGTTTAAAGGCCGTTTAATTTCCCATACTGCAACTGTGGTTTGGATGCTGTTTGGCGTGCAATCAAATGTACAGAGAAAAAAAGGGAAAGGAAAAGAAAAAAAAAAAAAGAAAAGTTCTGGCAAGGAGGAAGTTAAACTACCCCTCCAGAGGAGTCTGTCATTATTCTCTGAAGCCATTGACAGGAGTATTTATCATTTCACCGCAGAAGCCAAATCTTTAATTTCAAGCAAAACCCTGGATTGCAGACCCCAGAAAGCATTCCACAACTATTGAGCCCATTGTTTTCCACTGCAAATAAAAGTTCTTGTTGCTTCTGGCTTTTGTGCGGAGTAATGTAAGCAGGATAACTTTATTATCAACAACACACCCACAACTTTTCCTGTATTATCTCAGCTAGGTTTCTCTAATGTGGGCGCTCATCCTGGTGTAGAAACCCAGGGACAAGTCAGGAAGATGAGACCTCGCTTGTCAAAAAGAACCCCTCACAATGCAACACTGATGTTATCCTTGCAGGAGCCGTAGAGCAAGAGCAGATGCGTGCAATGAAAACAATGCAGATTTTTTTTTTTTTTTTGCTCCCTATTTAATACAAAAGCCACATGTTCTCGGAAGCACCTTGATTTGATTTTTACCGACGAGGCAGAAGAGGAGGAACCAGGGGCTTCTTAAGTTGATTGTCCAGTCCACGTCCTACTGTCGACCGTGAGTTTGGGGGGGGGATTTGTCAGAAGAGGGTTTGTTTATGAGCCTGTCAGTCCTCTGTTTATTTACAGCCGTCTCACCTGTGCCAGGACAATATCTCCCTGTCTGCACAGGCTGGGTGCCATTACCCTGATTAGGCAGTATGAACTTATGCTATGTGCGCCAACGCTGAAAGGGGAAGTTATTTGAGCATTTTCTTGAGGTTTCCACAGGAAGCTGAACTGTTGAGGTCAATCTAAAAAGGGGCGGAGCCAAAAAAACAAACAAAAGACACTCATTTCAGAGTTGGAACCTTGAGGTCCATGAACTCAGTAGAAAAAGATCAAGAAAGTTCTTTCTCCTCATTTATTCCTCACCAGAAAGCATGTATTCCCTGGCTCCGCCCACTTGAGGTCTGCCCCCAACCAATGAGGTTATTTCTGCCCCTGAGAAATGTTTATGCAGCTCAAACTCTCCATTTGCGGTCAAAGGCTTGTGTTGCTTTTAGTCACAGGAGCAAGACACCGACTCTTCCAGGGCTTGTGGCGGATCCCAAAAATGTGTGTGCTCACAATATCCGCAGCAGCTTCGGATAAAAGCATCCACCAAATGACATGTGATAAAACACGCGTGATCCTGCATGCAGAGGATTGCAGCAGCGTCACAGCCGGGGAGTAATAAGCTCAGCTTGCGTGTTGGCTGGAGCTCCGTGATTGCTCAGGTGGATGTGTTCCGTGTTGTATTTAATCGCTGTGTTTGGCGATTGAAGCTTTCTTTGCCTTCCTCGCCACTTGATGTCATGTTAAAGGTAAATAAGTCACTGTCTGGTCCGGATGATAGCATTCATTAAGCATGCTGAACAAAGCTGCGGTGCACCATAATGCACAGCAGTGTCTTTATTGCTTTCTTCGTACCTTTTTCTTCTTCTTAAAGGCCTCATTGTTGCCGTTACTCACCCTCCCTCCGTCTTATTTTTCTTCTCTGTTTCTCTGCAGATGAAATAAAGGATGATTTTGATGCCCTGGGGCCTGATGCCACTTTGCAGGCAGTTGGAAATGGTACAGGTGAGTTGTTTTATTGTTTTTTTTAGCCCCCAAATGCTTTAAAATGGATCTGAATTTATCAATAAATAGACCTCAGAATAAGTTTTAAATCTGACATTGTTTTCTTATGTTGTTGTTGTCCTATAAAAGTTAAAATCCTTTTATAGGACAAAACATATATAGGTCTTCCAAATAGAAACTGGACTAAAAGCTACAAAAATTTCATTAATAAGATAAAATAATTAGAAATTAAGAAAACAACAGAATCTAAAATAAGAAAAAAAAACATATTAGTTACTGAAGTGTAGAAAATAAAACAGAAAAAAAAAAAGTGTAAACAATTAGGCAAGGGCTTTTGTTCATTTCAATATGTTTAGCAAGAATTCATTCAAGAATTTAAGTGACAACAACCAATGGCAGCCCGGAGACTAGTCCCCACCCTCTTTGGAGGCAGAGCTGAAGCACAGCGGAGAGGGCCGAGTTGGGAAATTATCGCCCTTTTCTGAAAATGAACAAACTGCAGCGCTTGTAAACTGCTGTCAGCTTCTTCCCACCCATAAACAGGTTCCTAACCTCTGCTTGAAAACCTAAAAGAAGGCAAATTGTGTGCTGTATTTAAAAAGAAATTTTCCCCTGTGTAATTAATCTCCACTAAAGGTGTGTTTGCACGCCGCTTGGGTGATTCCGATACCCATAATGTTTGATTCACATGCTATTTTCAGTCCTTTTGGTTGGTTAAGTGTTTCTTCTTGTGGGGCTGAACCCGATCTGCCATTTTTCATTAAAAGTGTGCGCTTGATTTGCAGCAACACGCCCCTGCCTTCCATGATATCATCCTGGCCACCTCAACAATTGGCCTTGGATGCAGCTCTGGTAAACCAAACTGGCCCCACAGAACGCCACGCAGCCTCAAAAAGCCTCCCCCTCGGCTTTGATTACCCTCTGTTCCTCGTGGTGTTTTCTCTCTTTTTCTGCTGCAAATCCAGGCAGGGCAAATGTTTTCCATTTCGAGCGCTTAAAGGACTTTTGGAAACAATACAGTGCGCCACCAGATCACATGTGATTTTGCTTAAAGACATGAGCAGTGTGATCACGTCCCTGATGCCAAAGCACACTTTGATCCAGGTGATTTCCTCCTCTGCTGAAATGAAGGCTTTTCTTAAAGCAACGCTTTTGAATTTTTCCATTCAGATGTCATCTGTAGGTTCGGCTTTAAACAAACAACGTTCCATCGCCGTGAAAGTTTTCAGATGTAAGTCCAGAAACTGATTGGACTGAGCCGCACCCTCCTCAATCATCAGTCAATCAGCAAAAACACTCCAACTCTCTCAATTAGCTTCGCTGCCTTCTAAGAACCACCTAATGAGAACGGCGTAAATTCTGCCATCACCATTATCAAAAGTGATCCATTGGCACCGATGACATTTCAGTGCCATTTTTGACATCCAAATATCTGCTACCTTGACCTTTCGCAAATTGGCTCGGGGAATCATCGCGGCTTAACAAATGGCTCTTTAAACCTCACCTTGGCTTGTAGTCTAAACGCCTCATTAACGGGGAGTAAGCCTGATGAGACGTCACTTGCTTTTTTTTTTTTTGTTTCCACGCTGTCAAAACAGCCTCAAGATCTCTTCAGGTTTGTTTCAGAAAGTCAGTCGTCCCCGTTGACTGGCGAAGGCAGCTGATTTCTTTTAGCTCTGTTTAGTTTTTTGGGGTTTTTTTTTTTTTTGGAGGCAGCTATCTCCACACTGCAGCTTAAAGAGTTTCCCTGTAGAGAAAGGGACTGGGAAATCGTTCGAGAATGCGCATTGTGTGGCCTCAGCACTTTGGCTGGCTTAAGACACGTTCTGCTCTGCCATAGCTGAGCAGAACATGTCTTTTCTTTTCCTTTCTGCTCTGCCTTGTGGTTTTGGCTGTGGTAATCTGTTCAACACAGAATCAACAAAAGCCACAGCCTCTTGATTGACCTTCTACGTGAAAGTCGATACAGTGAAACGTGGCTCTGTTGCTGATTAAAACAGGAGTGCGTATACGTGTGTATAAATGTAAAGGAGGGTGTTTCTCTTTTTTTTTCTTTTTCTTTTTTTTTTCATTTTACAGTTTTAAAACTTCAAATCAGATTTTTCTGTCAGGAGTAAATTAAATCAGTGGAGTTTTTCTTGCACGTTGCCCCCTCAGCAGCTCATAGTAGCACATTTATCTTTGACTTTTTGGCCTAATTAAGTTACGTTTCTTGTTTTAGCAGACATGGCGTGACAAGCAAGCCCTGTAATTCAGATCTATGCTCCCCAAAGCGATGCTGTAATGTTTCAGGGTGGCGATTGTCATTGAGTTTCCACCAAGATGTTCCCAAGTATTCTCCTGTTAAGACATTTCTCTGGGGGAAGAAGTGAATCAGATTCATGCTACCCCCCCCCACCCCTTCACTCCTTTTTCCTTAGTCTCCTCCTTCACCGCCTCTCTCTTCTTCTCTCTCTTCAGTCAAGAGCATGGATTGCACTTCAGAGCTGGAGGACTTCTTTGCCAAGCGGAAGCTGGATGACAGCGACAGCCATGTGGTGAGCATTGCCGAGTACCTGCAGCGCGGTGACACCGCCATCATCTACCCAGAAGCCCCAGAGGAGCTGAGCCGCCTGGGCACGCCAGAGGCCACAGGACCAGAGGAGAGCGGTATGAAGCCGATCGGGGGGGGCGCGTGGGAGGGGGCTGAAAATCAAGAGTCGGGGACATGACGAGGCTCTAAAGATAGATGTTGACTAAGAAACTCAGATTAAACTTGCCAAAATACGAGCTGTGCTCTGCATCATCACTAACTAGCAACAGATTTGGACTCGATGCTATTTATCAGGTCACCAAGCGGGGATCAACATCCAGAAAAATGAAAGAACAAGTCCTTCAAGTTGAATCAGCATCCGCTTTTCATCCTTATTTTACCTTTTTGCAATAAAATGGAACACACAGACCCTTATATGTCCGTCATGTTAACTCAGTACAACAAAAACAAAGTTTTCAGAGACCTCCTTGATGTCTTTAAACTAGTGATCAGATTAAAAAACTTATTTTAAAGAATTATTTTCAGTTTTTGCTTGTCAACCATTAACATACTTGTATTGTCATAACCAAAATGACTGATGCATGCATAAAAACATCCTTAGGGAAAACAAGCCTTCTCAGGCAAAACACTCAACATATGAGCCCTGCTTCATTCATTTACTCATTTATATCTTTTATACTTCCCAAGTTTAAGAACATGTGCTGGGTAATCACTTAAACATCCTAAAATGTAATCATTTTAGGTCGAAAAAACCTAAAACTTTGGTTATTTTGGCTAAGTTTGGTGACCAACATGAGTCTGGAAATAACCATGGCCTTGAAAGGCTGTAGCAGGAACAAACCCATACTGGCCATATTCTGTGGAAATCTTTAATTCAAAGCTGCAAAACAATCAAATAAAGTAACACCTGAGAAATGATCTGCGGCCTCATGTTGCAGCAGAACTCCTGCAGGAACAGCTTGCTCAGCTAACAAAGCAAATGTTGAAGGAGAAAAAAAAAAAAAAAGAGTCCAGACAGAGCAGCAGCTCTCCCCGCTGACACGACTGGGCAGCTGTTGGTCCCACAGATTCGCCGGATGCCTGGGTGTTTACCTACAGTCTTAAGCAACAGCTGGGCAGGGGCTTGAAATCAGATAGCGCACCTCTGAAGCTCCCCGGGGGCGTCGAATTTGAACGGGTTTATGATTCATGCTGCAGACATGATTATGGTGTCAGAGGGAGGGGCATCAGACAAACTGCTTGAAAGCAATTAGGGAGGGAGTGAAGTGTGTGTCAGCAAGTTCATGGATGGGTTTGTGTGCGTACGTTAACGTGTGTGTGTGTGTGTGTGTGTTCGTTACCATGTCAAGGAAAGTGAGAATGAGGAGTGCGCGGTGTGAGGAGGTGGAGCGGATGCCAGCCTGACACTGAGGCTCTCATGTGGAGCAGATTGCACAGATAACTCCCATACCACTCTGGGCAGCCCGCCCGTTAGCTGCCATTGATTCGCTGACCTTTTGGCCCGCTTTCCCTTCCCCTTCCCCTCCCCCCCTCCTCCTCCTCCTCCTCCCGCTGTCTCCCGTACAGACCTGCCACCTGGAACGCCAGATGCCTTCGCCCAACTGTTGACCTGCCCCTACTGCGACCGGGGCTACAAGCGTTTGACATCGCTGAAGGAGCACATCAAGTACCGCCATGAGAAGAACGAGGAGAACTTCGCCTGCCCCCTGTGCAACTACACGTTTGCTTACCGCACTCAGCTTGAGCGACATATGGCCACACACAAGCCTGCGAGGGATCAGGTGAGAGGAACTTTCTTCTCCTGTTTTTTTTTCCCCCACTTTGCAGTTCTGCTGTCCCCAGTTTTTCTTTCTATTCCTAACGCTGCGCTCTGATCCCTCAGAGAAGAGATCATTTTTTTCTGATTGGCAATCATTATTAATTTTTCATGGCATTTTGAAGATGCAGATCCTTTAATGGTAATAACTTTAATTGAGGCCCTAAATGGTTTTTTGATGGCCCTCTCTGATATGATTTTCAAGTCTCATGTTCACGATCGAATGATTGTGTTAATTTCCAATTTGGAAATTTTTATCAGCTCCTTAACTTCACTTCACTCCTGGCCTTTAATGTTCTTCTGGTGCAGCCTGCAGTGGTGCCACTCCATCAACGCGCACCCCCCCTCCAACCTCGACCCCCTTCCTCCGACTTGTAATTTCATGCACTGCATA
This sequence comes from Telmatherina bonti, assembly GCF_933228915.1. Taxonomy (NCBI): domain Eukaryota; kingdom Metazoa; phylum Chordata; class Actinopteri; order Atheriniformes; family Telmatherinidae; genus Telmatherina; species Telmatherina bonti. The sequence continues at coordinate 13,613,234 of NC_136633.1, forward strand.
AACATCTGTGTATACTTGAATTTTCTCCTCCGATTTATATCATATATCCCTGAAATGTAATGTGGATCTGCTGGCAGTTAGCATGAATCACCTTAAAGTCCTGCATCCAGCAGTTCCGGGTGTTTAACTCGCTTGTCAGCTTTAAGTAGAGTTTCTGCACATTGGGGGGTAATTATAAGTTCTCTGCTTGCTGAAATTGGAGCAGTAAATTTTAAAAGTAGATGAAGTCTGAGTTTCTGCTTGGAAGGATTATCTTTTAAAAGATTCAGTAAAATATTTGGGCTCAAACATTGTAGTTTTGTTGCAAAATTTGACGACTTCTTATGTTGTTGTTTTTTTTTTTGTTTTTTTTTTGTTTTAATGACATGAAATGATGATAGTTCAGCGGTAATAAAAGCACTCGCAAAAATGATTCATCACTTCCAGATATCTCATTTTCTCCAGAGCATCCTCTGCCAGGAAACCATGGTTTTGTTATAAGAAAAGAATTCGGCCATCTAGCCAATAACAGATGATATCATGTACCTCGATGCATTGCGATGTTCAGTCCCAGGTCGTGGGTGTTGTGTTGTGTTGTGTTGTGTTGTGCTCTCTGAAGCGAGGATGGCAGGCTCAGACTGTGGCTGATTTGATCAGATGTCAGCAGCCAGCACTTTCACCTGATCTACCAGCTGGATGTAAACGTGAGCAGATGGGCCCGGCTGAGAAAGTCTCTGCCCCACAATCCTCGTATTACAATGCTGCTGCTGCTCCCCTCCAGGGTCCAGTCAATGGCCAAAGGCTCTTATTCAAGCAGGCACAAAGCTGGTTATCTTGATTCATAAATGATCTGGATTGTTTAAGTGTTAATCCTCCAGATGAGATTGAGGTGATGTCTTATTCACTCAATTCTTTTGTAGACCTTTCCTCTCTAGGTGGCGCTCTTTTCTTCTTCCTCCCACCGCTCATTCTAATTATCTGCTGATTAATCAATGCAGAAGAAACAAGCATTTATATTAAATGAACTTTTGCTAATTAGCAACAAACGGAGGGAGGAATCAGCCACAGTCACATTATCATAAAGAATAATGTCCTGATAGGTAAACATGTGCTGAGCTGTTCTGTCTTGTATGTTTACAAGCATTAATACTCCTCCTCCTCTTAACCAATTAGCTGGAATATGACTAATTAGAGGTTATACATATGCAAACATCCAGTCCGATCCATTCCCCGCCCACATGCCATGAAGGAGAGCAGTTTGCTGGTGCCATTCACAATTAAGAGTGCAGCGCAATTGTGTCTTATTAGCAGTGGTGGCGAGACTAAACTTTACAGGGCAGGGGTCCTCAGGGGGAAGGTGGTGGGGGCGGAGGCAGCCAAGCAGCTGTTGCTGTTTGTTTATGCAACTCAGCAACATACGAGCGGTGGGGTCCCTCTCCGACGCTTGGCGGGGCCTCAGCTCCCCCCCGCTTGATCTTTGAAGGTTGGGGCTGTTTGAACAATTCCTCCCAGTCCTCCCAGTGTCCTGTGCGCCACCATCTGTCTCCCCAGGAATGTGGGTAGAGTCAGCACACACCCCAGCATTTGTCAAGGCTGAGGCGGGAGGAAGGAGGCACTGAGCATCTCCCCCCAGCGAGCTCAGGGAGAATATCTTTTTTTTTTTCCATTTATTTACTAACCATTTAACAACCCCACCTCCTACTTAATTAATGGTTTTGCATGTGACGAGCCAGGTTAGAATACCCAGCGTTGTTGTTGTCGCTCAGTATTATACTTTGATTTTTTCTTCCTTTCCAAAGGGAAAAGCCGTGTTTGAATTGCAAATTTGATGGATTGCAACTGATGTTTACCTTTGAACAGCGAATCAAGGCCGGCCCTATATGCTCAGTTGTGCATCCTAAGATTATTAGAGACTTTTTGAGGTTCCAGAAAAAAAGACCCAATTACTGTGTAACACATTGGAAATGGCTGGAAAAAAAAAAAAGTCATTCATATGGCGTGGATACAGGTATGCGGGGTAAAAGCTCTCACAGAGGATTCTAAATACATTTTACACTGATTAGGCCCAAATGAATGAAAAGTGGATCAGATCAGCACTTCTAATGAAGGCTCCAAAAAACACGTCTTTTCATTTATTCCATTTTCTGGGCTGCCAGATTCTAAAGACATGCCTCCTTTGGCTGAGAAGCCAGGAAATTAAAAGGTATGTGATTCTCTCTGTTATCACCGCCGCTGCTTGTAGACGGAGGTGGGAGCAGAAAGCCAAGGAGCCTCGTTGGCCACAGAAGCTATGTGGCTTGTTGCTTGTTGTCATGCCAACAATTGTGATTATTTACTCGACTCTCAACCCCACAATGTTTAAGCATCTTTTTATTTGGTTTTTTTTTTCTTTACTTCTTTGAAAAGATAATCTGTTTTTCTCTTTGCCACAGCACCAACTGCTCAACCAAGCAGCCGGAAACCGCAAGTTCAAATGCACCGAGTGTGGCAAGGCCTTCAAGTACAAGCACCATCTGAAGGAGCACCTCCGGATTCATAGTGGTAAGTCGCACGAGGAATGTCGCTCTGCCCGTTGAATATTCACAGCAGTGATTTAAGAACACAACAAACCTGCAGGAATTCCTTTTGGTTTATTTTTGACCCTCCCTGCTGGTAACAGACACTGTGTTGAAAGCATTCCAGCTGCCAAGACAAATACTTGCCTTGAAATGCATGTAAGGCATATTTGGGTTTTCATTGCGTTTATTAGTTTACATATTGCTTAACAGTACCTCAAGGAACATGCAAAACCTGCTTTATTTACATAAGAAATAATTCTGGAGGATCACTCCATATTTCCTACTGTCTTCAATCAAGCTTCAAGTAATGACGTTGTTACTGCACAAACTTGAATTGATTTCATTTGAATTTCCTTTCATATTTTTGAATAGCTGTAGTTTATTTACCTTGCTAGACACTTAAAATTGCACATTTCTGCTCAAGTAAACATTAGACAAATTAGGTAAACATTAGAAAAATGAGCTATTTGGATACTGGATATTGCAGATAGTTAGATATGTGCTAGTTAGATAAGTGATATATAGTCATTATTTTGTTCTTTCTGTTTCAGGTGAAAAACCCTATGAGTGCCCCAACTGCAAGAAGCGTTTCTCCCACTCGGGCTCCTACAGCTCACACATAAGCAGCAAGAAGTGCATTGGTCTGATTGCTGTCAATGGCCGTATGCGCAGCAACATGAAGCCAGGCTCCTCCCCCACTTCTGCCTCCACCTCGCCCACCAACACTGCCATAACCCAGTTGCGGCAAAAGCTTGAGAACGGCAAACCGCTTGGCCTTGCCGATCACAATAACCACCTGAACATCAAGACAGAGCCGCTTGATTTCAATGACTACAAGCTAATGATGGCTTCTCATGGATTTGGCGCTCCTGGTTCATTTATGAATGGAGGCATGGGAGGGAACAGCCCACTTGGAGTCCACCACAACTCAGCAGCTCAGAGCCCATTGCAGCATCTGGGGATGGCTGGGCTGGAGTCACAACTACTGGGCTACCCAGGTCCACTGGGGAACAACCTGAGCGAGGTACAAAAAGTTCTTCAGATAGTGGACAACACTGTGTGCAGGCAGAAAATGGACTGCAAGCCGGAGGAGCTGTCCAAGCTCAAGGCCTACATGAAGGAGCTTGGTAACCAAGTGGAGGAGCAGAAGCGGGGGCTGACATCACCAGGGGGGCATCAGGTTGGTCTTCCGCTTGTCAATCACAATGGAGCTACCAAAAGCATCATCGACTACACGTTAGAAAAAGTGAACGAAGCCAAAGCCTGTCTCCAGAGCTTGACAACAGACTCAAAGAGACAGATCAATGACATCAAAAGAGAGAAACCCAACCACATGCTTGAAGGAGGTGTGGATGAGAAGGTGCAGGAAAACAACATGTTTACACCTTATGCTTGTCAATATTGCAAAGAAACCTTTCCCGGGCCGATACCTTTGCATCAACATGAACGCTACCTGTGCAAAATGAACGAGGAAATCAAAGCCGTGCTGCAGCCCAGTGAGAATATAATGTCCAACAAACCAGGGATATTCATGGAGAAGAACCCCCACTTACCTATCTCCATGATGTCTGAGAAGGGACTCACTGGACCTCTTAACCCTTACAGGGACCACATGTCTGTGTTGAAGGCGTATTTCGCCATGAACATGGAGCCCAACTCGGAGGAGTTGCTCAAGATTTCCATAGCGGTCGGCCTTCCTCAGGAATTCGTCAAGGAGTGGTTTGAGCAGCGAAAGATGTACGAGTACAGCACTACCAGAACCCCACCTCTAGAGCACAGAAACAACACAGACATGGTTGTTGGAACAAATAACCATCACACTCCACCAAAAGACTCTTTGGCAGCTAGGTCACCTGTGTCTCTTCTGAAACCTGCTGACCGCATCACATCCCCCTCCATCGCAGAGCTCCATAACAATGTAAACAACTGTGACAACCCACTCAGACATTTGAAGAACCACCAGTTCAGCAGCAGCACCAAACCCACAGGTGAAAAGTTGGACCACTCCCGCAGCAACACCCCATCTCCATTAAACCTGTCCTCCACATCTTCCAAAAACTCTCACAGCAGCTCCTACACTCCAAACAGCTTGACTTCAGAAGACCTGCAGGCTGAGCCGCTTGACCTTTCTCTGCCAAGACTAATGAAGGAACCCAAGCATGCACTGACTGTCAAAAGCAGACCTAAAGTCAACAGTATTACCATTGACCATAACAGCATCCCCTCTCCAAGAGAGCACTTCGAAGAGCCTTTGAACTTGGCCTATCTCAAGAAGGAATTCTCAGGCTCCACTAACAATGGAAACCTTGAAAAAAGCACTAGCCCCATCTTTGGCATTAACCCATTTGCTGCCAAGCCCCTGTACACATCACTTCCACCTCAGAGCGCTTTTCCACCTGCTACATTTATGCCCCCAATGCAGGCCAGCATACCAGGTCTTAGGCCCTATCCGGGCATGGATCAAATGGGCTTCCTACCGCACATGGCCTACACTTATGCAGCAGGGGCAGCTACCTTTGCCGAGATGCAGCAGAGGAGGAAGTACCAGCGGAAACCAGGTTTCCAGGTAAATAAGCCACCTGTGGTTTTGTAAAAGCCCCAGGCTCGCTTATATTCTCTAACATGATCTGAACTCATTTCTGTGCTAATTAAAAGAGTCAGGAGAGAAAATGGCTCACCTGAGGTACACTGAACTGGCAAAGATGATGGGGATAAAAAGCAGAGATACCACCCAGAGGTGGGGAAAAGTGAGGAAAGAAGTTCAGTTGTATTTTCACATTTCTGGATGTCTGTAGTGTTTTCATTTTTTCCTCAGAATTTGCCTAACAACATAAACAGTGTCAGGTTCAAATAAAAGAAACAAGCCCTAAAATTTAATCCCAGGGGAAACTTTAATTGTTTCCAGTCTCTGCTGTAAATTCTACTTGCTGATGTAGAATACATTAATGTACCCAACTCCTCCTCCAGAGCTGGCCTGAGCTCAGATATTTTGTTATTAAATATGGGTGAAAGGCCTTTGTAAAAATGACAAAGGTGAGCCCTGGAGCTGTGCACTTCCCTGAAATTTCCCACTGCAACTTTGCTGCATTTTAAAGAGAGCCAAAGCCAAAATGAGCTTCTCCAGTACATGTGGATTAATAATGCACAGGCTCCATGTTCATTACTAGTGAATGCTGAAGGCTGTTTAACATAGAGGGAACCATTTTGATGAAAAAAAAAGTATTAATAATGTTTCCTATTCTAAGTTATTAAATTAGATTTTAAAAATACAGCTACAGGCGTTTAGTTCAAATTGATTGCAGAGTGATAGTGGTCCGTTCTTAAAACACAGTGCAGCGCTGTCCTCACATTATCACACATATTCATTAAAGCAGGCTTTAGTGGCTCAATATTGGCCATTAAGGTGCACCTTCTGATTATGATCATTATATGAGTTTGCAATTTCAAGAATGGTTCACCGCTTCTCCTCTAATGTTGTAATATTGTTCTCTGTCAATTCATATTCAAGACTAATCTTCATCATAAAAGAGAATTTTTAAAGGAATGTGCAGAATTAACACCAGTTCGCGTGTGCAAAATTAGCCCACACTGGCTGTGTTTTATAATGAGGAAGCTGTCAGTTATAGATGGGAGATATTTTTCCAGAGCTGAAAGTTTTATAAGAAATAAACGCTGGTGTGTGCTAGTAATTAAAAATGCATGAGAACGTGTAGCATTGTGTTGAGTTTACAACTTTATAACTAGAGAAACAGAAGGTGTCTTTAACAGCATTGGAGCAACTCACTGCATGTTAAGCGGTTTATTCCTGAAATATTTAAGCTTTCTTAAGAACGAGATGTTCTGAGGTTTTATCTATTTTTAGAGGACTCTCAAATTAGCATCAGATACATATTTAGCAGTTAGCATATTAATACATGTTTCCTCTTGTAAAATGTAGCATCCAATTACCTTGTCCTGATATCAAAAATAGCTAATAGTTAAAGCTTTTGGACTTTAACAATTTGTTTAAGTTTGTAATAAAGAAAGCCAATCGATGCAATACATCACTTTTTAAAAGTGTTTTAGGAGGTTTTCAGCTTTTACGTTCCTCTCCCCTCAAAAATTAGCATTAGACATGTTTAGCAATTAGCATTTAAACACATTAGTACACTAAAGTTAGCATCAAAATACAGTCGCCTATATTACATCTTGAGAATAAATCTCAGAGCACACTTGGTGTTTGTTCAACACACATATAAATAAAAGTAATAAACCAATGTAAAATGATGCAGCTGCAATTACACTTTTCTGATATTTAAACAAAGTTCATTCTTTTTTTTTTTTTTTTTGTAGATGGGGTATAAAGATTAATAAGTTTAATAAAGATGAATATATTTATAAAGATTAATAGAAACCAGAGTTCATATCGTATTCCTGTTTTTTATGTTTTGGAGTCGTTCAGTTTTACAGCTTCTCAAGCTAGCATTAGATACATTTTTATTGGTTAGCACATCTGTAAAAATATATTGTTGCAAACTTAGTGTCACATTCCTTTTGTCTGACATCATAAGAGTCGTGTTGCTTACAGTAAAAACATTACAGCTTTTAGCTGTAACTCTTACATTTGCTATAGGCACATTTAGCTTTTTACGATTATTCTTTGTTTGGGTTCATCTGTTTCTTTCTGTTTCTCCATGTGCAAATTCTACAGAATTGAGAAAAAAAAGACTCCACACAAAATATAATTATTATTTTGAAAAAGATCTTCAAGGTCTCATTTGAATCCGGTATCTGCTTTCTATATTTGATGACATGAAATATATTTACATATATATATATATATATATATATATATATATATATATATATATATATATATATATATATATATATATATATATATTTTTTTTTTTTTTTTTTTTTTTTTTTTTTTTTGTAAATATATTATAATTTTGCTTCTGAAAAGTGATCAATGCTTTGGGGTCCTTCTTCTGTCAATGCAAAGTGCAATACAAATCAATTCGATGTGGAAATTAAAACATATGTCTTTATTTGAGCATAGAAATGTGAACCTATGACCATTTTCAAATCAATCCACTGACCAATCAGGTTAGAATGTGTCTTTTGGAAAGAAGATTAGAGGCGTGGTTTTAAAAAGACAGGAGCTAAAATGGAGCTCTCAAGAGGTGCCATGTCTCTTATTATTTTTTTTGTTTGTTTTCTTTCTTTTTGTTTGTGTTCTCTAAGGGGGACCTGCTCGACGGTACACCAGATTACTTGTCAGGGCTGGACGACATGACAGACCCCGACTCCTGTCTGTCGCGGAAGAAGATTAAGAAGACCGAAAGTGGTATGTACGCGTGTGACTTGTGCGACAAAACATTCCAGAAGAGCAGTTCCCTTCTAAGACACAAATATGAACACACAGGTATATACTGTTCTAGACCCTTATTTTAAACCCCATTCTTTTTTTTTATGTTTTATATGTTTGTGTTGCCAACTCTACCAGTATGAATCTATATAAATATATATATTCTGTTACCCCCTTTTTTTTCCCTCCTCCTTTCCTTCTCTGTTTAATCTTTAAGTTGTATATGTAAACCAACACCTAACTTGCTTCTTCATTGACAGGGTTGAGATGCTACTTAAACAGTCAATTTTCTAATTTTGACTTTATTGTTTGATGTTTTGAAAGTTTTGTGTGTTCTCTGAAAACTAATCAGTGCAGGTAGATGAAGTGAAGAGGGAGTTATCTTTACATATGATTGTACCCTTTTATTTTCCAATTATATCCTGCTGTTATAACCACGTTGCTATCTTAAAAGACTCACATCAATTCACCTAGATGTATAAAGCCGGTAAAAAAAAAAAAAAAAAAAGGTTTATAATGCCTTTATCGGCCCCATTATTGGCGATAGATCACATCAGCAGAGTGGTGGTCAGAAGCTTCAGAGCACTGATAACAAGTCTTTCATTACAGTTATTATATAGAGATCCTCTTTCAGAAGGTTGCATCATTTATTTTATCCGCTATCAGTAGCTGAGCGTTCAGTGCTTTATGCAGCCTTCATGTTATCTGCTCGGACATAAAAGGAAGGGGAGGGTGCACCGTCAAAACAGTGCGCTGAACTATCTTTTTTTTTTTTTTTTAAAGAGAGGTGTGTTATCTCCAAGCTCTCCTCTGCATCCCAAACCAAATGCGGCGCTTTCATGTTGGTGTCACTGCGCGTTGTTCTGAGCAGTAATGTCTGGCTCAGAAGTGGAGTTGAGCGTAGCTGAGACAGCTAGATGTTGGACAAGAACACAGTCTAAAAGCATTCGAGTGTCGGGGTGGGGTTGGGGGAGGGTCATGTGATTTGGGAAAGGCAAGCAGCCATGTTTCCACACGTGGTGAGGAGGAGCTGTAGATTAAATCTAATATATATATTTAAAACAACAATACAGGTAGCTTTAGGTCTTGCTGAGCAATGTTTTGGAAAAAGTGCACAGCGGACGTTCGACCACATTACAAGCCGGAGAGCATTTATTTAGCCAGACGGTTTATGGCCCTGTGTCATGGGACTGTTTCACCCTGCCATTGCGGCCAGCTTGGGTTTCTCATTTTTGCTTTGGCATCCAAGCTCACATTTAGTAGAGAGAGAGAGAGAGAGAGAGAAGCCTCAGCCCAAAACCTTTAGGAGGGACAGCCATCACCATGAACTTGAATTGTGTTGGAAGATAATCAGGGTAACCCCTCGGAGCCTCCCTCCGTCTCATCTCCGGTTTGTTTACTCCTTTTGTTGCGCCTTCTCTGTTTGTTTGCGTTGCAGTCGTTTATTTCCCGATGCATTCATCGGAGCGGCACGCTGACCTAAAATAAGTAGTTGTGGTTGAGTTTCTCCATGCTTTAACCACAGGAGGGAATTTCCATAATGTAGGCCCGCGAATGCGAGCGCACTTTTTTCTCATCCTGCTCGCAGTTTTTTTGGTAAACAAATAGCTGGAAGTCCGAGTTGGATTTAAAGCTCCGTGATGTCATTTTTACTCCACAGCCATCCAGTTCGTCTGAGTTTTTTTCCCCCTCCTCAACATTTTGCTTTCCTCTGACTTGTCTGATTTGTTTGCTGCAGCAGGACGTGCGAAGCAGGCCGCTCACCTGTCCGCTCTTTGGTTTGTGTCTCCGCAGGCAAGAGGCCACACCAGTGCCAGATCTGCAAGAAAGCCTTCAAACACAAACACCATCTCATCGAGCACTCCAGACTGCACTCAGGAGAGAAGCCGTACCAGTGCGACAAGTGCGGCAAGAGGTTCTCCCATTCGGGCTCTTACTCGCAGCACATGAACCACCGCTACTCCTACTGTAAGCGAGAGGCTGAGGAGCGGGAGGCGGCTGAGAGGGAGGCCCGAGAGAAGGGCCACCTGGAGCCCACTGAGCTGCTCATGAGCAGGGCGTACTTGCAGGGCATGACTCCTCAGGGTTACCCAGAGCTGGCTGAGCGCGAGGCCATCCTGAGGCACGACGCCGTGAACGGAGGGATCAGAGAGGGACATAAGGAAGTGGAAGGAACGTATGCAAAGATCGGACGGAGGGACGAGTTTGAGGAGGAGGAGGAGGAGAGCAAGAGCATGGACACGGACCCGGACACGTTGAGGGACGAGGAGGAGAACGGAGAGCACTCGATGGACGATAGCTCGCTGGACGGCAAAACGGAAACCAAATCGGATCACGAGGACGCGATGGAGGACGGCATGTAATCAGCGACATTTTCAGAAGCTTCCCATCTTAAATTTTTTTTTTTATTTTTTTTTTTTTAAAGTTTCTCTCTTTCGGTTCAGTATTCTTACCTGCTCGGTTTAAAACGCCGTGTTTTAAGCTGCACGTGCCTGAAGCTTCCGGGAAGCTTTCTTTGACAGACTCCTTGAATTGGGGGACGAAAAAACGATGTCTGCCGAACAAGACACGGACTCAAAAAAAAAAAATCAATCTGGGGGAGGCGTTGAAGGAAGGGAGGCATGGGTTTGTGAAATAAGCTGCATTATGCAAACCGAACAACAAGTAAATGAATACATTTCAAAAAATGTACAGTACTAAGGCCTAAAAATATGTGTGGTGCTAACCTCCTCAAATAAACCCCCTGTGTTCCATAGTATTTATAGCACAACTAGTGACTTGTACAAATTGCACTCCGCTTCTATAATCATGAACAAAAATAATAAAAAGTATTGCCTATGTATATATTTATACAGTGTTGGAAAAAGAGCAGTATTCTCTGCACTACAGTCCTTCGATATTACCTTTTCGTTATCACCCACCTACCTACGGTGTCGTCTTTTCATTCTGCCATGTTGCAAACATCTCCAGCCACACTGTTTTAGGCCTGTTGAATCAACTTCAAATGAAGGAGTTTTAAACTGTGTGAAGGTTTTTTTTTTCTTTCTTTTTCTTTTAGAGGATGAAGTTTTAAAAGGAGAACTTCATTTTAAGGGAAAAATACAGTTTATGAACAGTTGGCGAAAGGGGGGGGGGGGGGGGGGGGGGGGGGGGGGGTAAAGGATGAAGCCTTTGTAAGGTGTTTTTGATAAGAAAAAAGAAGCCTTATATGCAAACCTTTTAACCTGTGTGTTTTCTGCAAGTGCCACCCTCGTATTGTGTAAAAGGAAGGTTACTTTTTTTCACCAGCTTCAGTATTATGAAATGGTTCACTGTTGTTCTTTGAAGCACCCGTGTCAGTATTAAGACTTATAGGCAGCAGTTCCTTAGTTTACATTATGTTGTGCAATGTTTTCTCAGTTCTTTTTTTCTTTTGTCAGTATTACACCAAACCATTTTTTTTTTTTTTTTTTTTTGGAAAACCGCAAATTGCATTCATTTATTTGTAGGTTGAAAAAAAAAAAAAAACATTATTTATGTGGCCCATTTTATATTTCCTAATTTTATTTATTTCATACTGTTGTGTACAGTACTATAGTTCTTCAATATATAGATATATTTTAGTAAAAAGGAACATCGTGTCGATCATAGGGGCAAATTTTACGTAAAGAGAGCATTTATTGTGTTTTGAAACATTGTGAAATGCGAAGTTTAATCTTATTTTATTTTATTTCCTTTATTTTCCAGTTGCTGGAAAATTCCAAATTTGGGAACTTTTATACAATTGTGAAAACACTGTATTTTCGACTGAAAAAATTCCACTTTCTTCATCTTTGTTTCTTTTTTTAAGCTAAAAAAAATGAAGAGGGACTGTTAAATACTATGTATGATATCATGACTGAAGAAGAAATCTTTCCTGAAATGTCTTTGTAAAAGTATTATTGAATTCTTAATTTGTAATTTCTCTTGAAAATGACCCTGCTCGAATAAAAGTAGCCAAATTACAGAGTACCAAACCCTCAGCGCTTGTATTTATTCAGAAACTGCAGCAGCATCAGGTTCCAGTGACGGTAAATAGTCTAAAACAAGTAAACCTGCAAATCTTTGTCCTCTTGGTTCGTTCAGAAGCTGCAGCGTCTGTTCCTCATTATCATGTTAATAAGATACAGTTTCAGTGCACATTCTCAAATGGATCAAAGTGAATTGACCCCGGCTCTGCTGCTTATTATCTCACATTTAGATGAAACCAAACATTTATTCTACATTTTTTTTCCCCACCTGTATTTGCCATACACTTTTAAAACAGTGAATATCAGGACGTGTTTAATAGTCTGTAAGGATCCCTGCATCGCATGCGTCCTGTACATACTGATACAGTGTGTTGTAATCTACCGCTTAAAACAGCACCTCACACCTCACCTACTTCCATATGTTTTAGGTATTTTGCTCCTTTGTCCACCTGTGTTTGGAGGTTAAACGATTTTTCAAGAGAAACCTCATTTATTCTTCATGCATCATTAGAAAATACCTGATTTGTTTTAAATATTAGATGAAATAAAGGACAATGTGTGCTATTTCTTGTGAGGCCTTTTTTTTTTTTTAAAGCTTCCTGAATAGATGTAGGTTGTAGCATAATACAAAAAAGACTTGAAAGTACTTAAATCTGCTATTTTTTTATCAGTTAAAATGCCAAATTTGCTCATATTTTATCAATGTAAATTGAAGAATTTTGCTTAAATTTAAGCCTCATTATGAGACATTTCAAGGCCTCACTTAGTTATGTCACAGGTTAAGCAGCATATTTTTTTACAGGATTCTGATTTTTACTTATTTTATATGTGTCTCTACAATATTCAGTGGGTCAGATCTCCAGAGGTTCCCTCTCTAATCACTTCATTTTTCCCTCCACGAACAAGCATCTCGTTTTATTCCAAATCTCTGTCGAAAACGCTCCTCTGCCCTGACAGGTGGACTCCAGCCGAGGAGTCCTCTGTAGCCGAGGAGATGCCTCACTCCGCTGTCCACTCATACCACGTTATGCAGATTAAAAGCAACATCAAAAGGCTGAGATGAAAGCAGCAAAAGGTTGAGAGATGCCAAACATCAGAACACGCTTTGCATATTCCGATTTTCCCATCGATCGGCACACCACCGGATCATTCGCCGACCATCTCTTAGATAAAAGAGGAGGGTCTTAAATGATTAGCTGGTGAATTTGATAATGTGCTGTGAACCGACCGGACTATTACACATGCAAGAAAAATGAGTGCTTATGTCAAGATGGGCGAGGAGGGAATCCTCCGTAGAGTTTCGCCATCATTAAGACAGAAAATTTCAACCTTCCTCTTCTTTTACATCTTTTATATTCCACGCCGTCTGACTTCACAAGCGACTAATACGGAGGTCAGAGGTGGAGATAGGTGTGATGAAACAGTCCTGCAACTTCAGAGCGCTGGAAACAGGAAATGAACATTTATTAGATCCAAACACGCAAAGGGGGGAAAAAAAAAGGTGTGGAAGAAAGAGACTTTTCTATGCTAACTGATGAAAGTGGGACTCCTAGAGGCATCGGCTCCTTTTCATTTTCCCTGCTGTCTCTTCGAGTTCCAGTTGTCACCCTCAGATATTGGCCGATAGTGATGTTGATCCACTCTAGTCTTACATTTAATGATCAATACTGTCTCAGGCTATTAGCTATGGGCGCCGACGATGGCGGCTTCTAATTGCAATCAAGCTGCACGCTGGTGCCCTCGATTGATTTTAGTGTGTTTGTGCACTTAATTTCACTTTTTATGTTATGTTTTGACAGCGATCCCTCCTTGCAAAAGGCCGCAGACACTCTGCTTTCAAACTTCTCTGCGAATAACATGCAAGAGTTAATCCCAGATTAGTGTAAAACAGTGCAGTAAAACGCATGATTAGACCTCTCTCTGCCGTGTTGTCTGCTCCGACATGCAGACCTGTTCGGCCTCTCCTCTCAGGCGTCGGTGATTTTGATCTGTTGCGATGTGAAACAGTGTTGGGAGCGTTGCCTGGCTTGAAGAACATTCAGAAGGCAGGAAAAACAACAACACAAGCGTGTAGTAGTAATTCATACGAGTGTCATGCAGCCATATGCCCGGGCCAGATTGGTGGTGTATTTTGGACAGCTGAGCTCTGATGATTCACTGCTGGGCCTTGTATAGACCAAAGCTAAGTGTACATTTTGCCTCAGGCTACTCTGCTGCCTCCACGGATACACTTAGTAGTAAAACACTCATTCGTCTCTCTCTCTCTTTTCTTTTTTTTTAACTCATCTTCTCCAACTTTAATCTTTTAAACACATCTCGTATATTCCTGAACACACAAAACATCTTCTGTATGTAGTGGAAGCATGTCGACATTTGGTTGTCACGTCGACTAGTCATGCAGCCGTTTGAAAACATAAAGCATGCTTAAAAAGAAAAATGATACAGTATGGAAAAAGAGAGAGGCAGAGCGAGGAGCATCAGCATAGAAAAGAAGAAGTAAGGGGAAAAAAAGATCACGCTGTAATGCACAAAAAAAGAGTGATAGAGCATGACAGAACATGGCGGTGGCAAGTGAATTAAAATAGGTCTGAGGTTTGGTTTGCAACTGAGAATTCAAAGATTTTTTTTTTCCTTTTTCAACTGAGTCTGAGCAGTTCTGGAGCACAGACTAGTCTCTAAAATAAAGTAGTTTTCATCATAAAAAAAGGTGATATTTACAACCAATAAAAATCACTGAAACACACTATACTGATATTTCAGCCTGCAGTTTGGCAGGTTAAAGTCTTGTTGCAGCAAATAAGCCAAGACTGTCTCAAACAAAAACATGGTTTCTTCTTCAGCTATAGTCCCTCAAAACTTTCTTCAACATAAACACTTTCTTTCAGCGTCATTGCAGCAATTAGCACCGCACATTACCATTAGATGTCATTTCTGTCAGTCATTTCTGACCACTGGGCTTCTTTTTCCTTCAGAGGAAACGAGATCTGTTAAGGAAGACAATGCAGTGCATTTGAAAGCTTTGGAAGAAGCCAGTAAGTCTGTATTTGCCCATTTTCAGTGTCTAAACTTGTTAACAGTGGCTTGTGAATGGCTACAGTGTTGGCGTCAGAGCTAACACAAGCAGCTGTAGCTCAGGAGGCAAAATTGTCCGTTTAAACCCTAACTTTTCCAGTTCACATGGAACTGTGTGGGCAATCCATGCAATTCCAAAGTCCCTAATATCTACAATTTAAATCACTTTGGTTAGAAAACAAGAATTAAAAAAACTTTTGTGTAGTTTTTGACTGAATAGCCAAACTTTTGTATCATTGCTAAAGTAAGCTAGTTCCCTCTATCCTGATTTCAGACAAAATACTCTTTTTTAAAGAAAAAAAAAAAAAAGCAAATAATTTCACATAACTGGGTTATTTCACCATGTAGTTTCTCTAAGTGTGAAAATACACTTTTGCTGTCTATTTATCTAGCACTACAGCTGCTACATGTAGCTTCTGTCAGACATTTTTGAGCTACAAGGAGTTAGCATGCGATTTAAGCACATCAATGGGATGTTTAGCTGCATATGATAAACCAAAGTTAAAAATGAAAGATTAAAGTCACATCATTTTGAACCTTTATAAGTTTAGCGCATACATTAGAAAAGAACAAAAGTAGCAATTGGGTTTGATCTCTTGAGATTAACTTCACACAATGCAAATTTTCAACCTTTAAACTCTGCATTGCTGACTCATTTGATGTCACATGGACAATGACTATGCACATTTCTGGTACTGTCGCTGCCCAGCCATGTCCTGAGGCGAAGAAACCACACTTAACTTTTTGTTTCTGGGATGCTGCATGATGCTATAGCTAAGTATCGCTTCACACACCATGTCACATGCTAGCAAGCACATATGATGCATATTTGAAGGCACATAGTAGCTTGTTCATTCAACATAAGAGGAAGGCAGGAAGCAGAAGTCAACATCAGACTGACTTTTATTGGGAAGACAGAGCTCAGACAAGAGATAGAATGAAGAATGGATACCAAATGAGCTGCCAGTTAGGGCGCATGACTTAGAAAATATCTTAATTATATAAAAAAAATAGATTCTGTGGTCATCAAAAGCTAGCATTGTTGGAAAGAATGTAAAAGTTGGGTTTGAGAAACTTTCTCTCTCCTGGATGGAGATTACAGTAAAGGTGCTAACAGATCAGACTGGTTACAACAAGAATGGGAAAGTTAGGAAAGTTGTCAGCATGATGAGACTGTTATATTGCACATGTCTTAGATTTGAAGGAAAATTTTCAATTGATGAAAACAGCTATAAAGAAAACACTAAATGCTATGTTTTGAGCTTAAACAAACTAAAAAAGCCGAACCATAAGGGATTTCAAGTTTACATTAGATAAACTTCTTTTATGTTTGAATAAGAAGCATTTATTACATAATTCTCAATGCAAACAGGCTGCATGCCGTACAGATAAGTATACCTGCTGAGACATGACCACAGACTTTTATGTTTGTTTTTTTTAAATTTCTACCAAAAAAAATTAGTTATGAGATTATGTTACTATCACTGTGTTTAACTACTGCATACAACAAACATCAGATCTACTGCATGCAAGCAATACATACAAATTTTTATTCAAATAATATAAAAAAAAAAAAATTAAAAAAAAAATAGAAAAAGCACCACTTTTGTTTAGCCTTGCAAACAAAATGACATAAAAGATCTCCCATTTTGTCATTTTGTTTGATTCCCAGGCTTGTCAGAGTTTGGAAAGGTTATAAAAGTGAATCAGAAGTCATTTGTGCGTATTTACTGTTTCATTTTGAAATATACCCTGCAGTTTTTAAAGTTTTAAAGGCATGTTAGATTCCTTAACTTTCACTATGAACTATGATATACATATGTGATATATATATATATATATATATATATAAACATATATATATATATATATATATATATATATATATATATATATATATATATATATGCATTTGAGTTTGTATTTACTCTTAAAAACATCACCATCTTCAGCACTGCAACATCTGTAAGGGAATATTTACACCTTGCAGACCTCTCATCAGCAAATGCACCATTTCTACATCCAACGATGCCACAGGAATGACTTGGATGAGGGGAAAAGTAGAGGAGACTCTCATACTTTTGACCTCATTAAATTATTTACATATCCCCATATGCCACCATTCGCGGCGGGTGCATGAAGGACAGGCCCGGGCAAAGGCGAGCGAGGGAGAGTGCTCTTCGGACCTGGCACCCGGCAAGAGAAAGTTCAATGACACGCAGGGAGGAAAAGTGCAAGTGACCAGCAGGGATTAGCCAATCAGAACGTCAGAAGAGCAGCCAGCTGTTCATTCTGGCTGGAAGAGAAAGAGCCTTGGAGCAGGTGGTGAAGCCTGGTGCCAGTGGTGCTACAGAGGAGGGCAAGAAGATGATAAAAGAAACTCCTCCTTGCCTCATGTGGCTGTTTCACCGCATTCCTTTTTGTTGGTGTCCTGTTCTTCCTTTTCTGCCAACGTGGTCAAGTTGTCTTTTCATGCATAAATATTCAAAGTTTTCATGTTTTCTAGTCTACGCTACTTTCCAGGACACTCTCTAATACTTACTGATATGCAGAATATATCATATAAAGGTATGAAAATTAATTTTAATGGTTTCAATAGTTTATTTGTGCTGATAGTGTCCCATTCTAAATAGTAATTTCCTACATTTCCCAGAATTCTTTGTGAGATCTGCATCAGCTTAAAAAAAAGGAGGGACTGAGAACATATTATCTGCGTGTGAACTGGTTTAGCCAGTGTGAGTTGGAGGACACCGAGCCATCTACGCTTCTACCAATGAATACAGCAGCTGCAGAGCTTCACAAAGACAACAATGCCTCCACGGTCAGAGGGGCTTCGCTGCACCTTGGTGGTGTTGGACAGCTCTCTAAGCATCCCAGCATGGAATTTTATTAATTTGCATTTATCGTTTTATGTGCTTGCTCACGCCAAATCATCGTGTTTTGCGGTATTGCCAACAGTGAAGCAGCCCCTGCAGAGAATTGGGAATATGCTGCTGTAAATATCTCCTCATATAAGTTTAGCAGGTCATTTAAAAAGGAAAGTTAACAATAAAAAACATAGTACAAGGAAGGAAAAATAATTATGTAAAGGTTAAATCAACACCAAAGGAATCACCACAAAGTTGAGCCCCCTACTGGTTGTCGTTTTGTCAGTATTGATCATTTCAATAAAGTTTTTTTTTTTTTTTTTTTAAAGGCTTCCTGTCCAGATTGCCACCATGATGGCAAGAGAAAACATCTACCAACATCCTCACTGATTAATCAACTGGACAACTCAACTTCTGTGAGTATAAAGAGCATAAAGTCACTGACAAGGAGAAGTTTTTGTTGTCCAGAAAAGTTTCTGTTTGGACTTCAGTCTGAAGTTTGACGTGAGACCTGATTTAAGTTGGCGTTTGTGCAGCAGAACAAACATTGAGGCTATTTTATCTTTTCTAAACACTAACCAAGTAGTTTTGGTTGGAAGCAAAAGATAAATCCATAAACATGTCCAAAAATGTTATTTCTGCAGCGATATGAAACTTAGTTCAGCTTTTCTTTTGGGATATCTTCCATCAATTGCATCTCTAATCCCTGGAGGTTGTTTTTGGAGAAATGTTTTGTTTTTATCAACTCATGCTGTGCTGATTCATTAGAATCAGCAAGAATTGTTTAGTCAAGGGTAAGAGTTGTAGGGAATATTCCTGTTCTGGAAAAGGACATTGTTGGGATGTTACCTTCAGGTACTCAAATGATTAACAATTTAAAAAAAAAAAAAAAAAAAAAAGGCCATGAATAAAATAATTTGCTGGGATCACCCCAGGTTATAGTTCAGTTGCATGCAAATCTGATCCATCTCATTATATGACCAGTTTATTTTGACAGGAATGACATTTAGCATTATAGCGCGCTTTGCTAAGTTTGCTGTTGTCATTGAATCAAAGGGCTGACCAATGAATATTTTTGGTGACAAACCAATGAGACACAGTTGAACTATTTGAATAATGTAGGACAAAATTCTAGTTTTACAATCCTAAACTTTGCAGTCAGTTAAAATCTTGCATGGCAAGGCCAAAATAATACATTTAAGCATGTAGACTTGGTGTAGATGACTTTAAGTTCAAACCGACTATGAAAACAGAGGAAAAAATGGGATTTAAGTAACTTTGATGTTGAGATGGTTGTTCGTCTGAGTATTTCCGACCCTAGTGCTGGGATTGTCACAAACAACCATCTCTAGGATTTGAAGAAAATAGTATGAAAAAGAGAAAGGAGAAAAAAAAAACCGTAGAGAGCAGCAGTTGTCTGGTTATAAATGTTTGTTGATGTCAGAGTAGAATGGGAAGACTGGTTGGAGGTTGATAAGACAACAGGAAGTCAAATAATCACTGGTTCAACCCAAAGAAATGCAGAATACACACAACCTATCTAACCTTGAAGCCGGTGCCCACACCGGCCCCCACTTCTGTCAGCTGTCAACAGCATACTGAGGCTACGATTCACACAGTCTCACCAAAACTGGACAATAGAAGCTGGAGAAAAGTTTCTCAATCTCTTTCCATTTCATCTGCAGCAGTCAGATTTGGGTTAAACATGGTTTTAACACCACAGCCTATTCTAGTATCTTTGCTGATCATGTCCAAATATTAATGATAACAGTGTAAAATCTTATGTTGGCAACACTGAACCATGTCACTTGCGCCATTAAATGAAGCCATTCTCTTTCAGTTCTTTTTCTAATTCAATGTGAAACTTTGAAATTGGCACTTGTTTGTTCCATCCTGCGGCATCTTTACTGCAAACGAACTGGTCACATGACCTATATACATCATGTCTGGGGACATTTACATGCAGTAACAGTGTTTCCTTTGCACTTTTGCGATTTTAGGGTTAGGGTTTCTATATTGAAACATCTTAAAAACCACCTCATGAAATTGTATGGAAATGCAGCTTAACACCTTCTTCAATCTATACCCCCAGGAATTGAAGCAGACCTGAAGGTAAAATGTTCCAATCCTGTACTAACAAGGTGGTGACTCCACATGAAAACAAGAGCACAATAAAAACCTGAAAACCCCAAATCGTAACACATGAAGTTGATCCCATAAAATGAAAACAAATGCAGAGTTAATCTGAAACATTAAAGCCGAACATCCAACAAACCAGCATTTAGATAGCTCTAAATACTGGTACAGGTAAATTAATTGTTCTGAAAATCTACTTTAAAGGTCCCATATTGTGCAAAATTCACTTTCTAAAGGTTTTTTTTCCATAATACTTGTCCCCATATCCTGTGTATAAGGCTCAAAAGTGAGAAGATTCAGTCACCTCCATCACTTGCGTGCTCAGCTTTCTAGTGATTGTGTGATCACACAGGTGAGTTTGAGATCTTTCCTTTTGTGACCTCATGAAGGAAACAACCCCTCTTTCCCGCTAGTGGACACTGCTGTTGACCTGCCTCACAGCTAGCTGAGCCTGGCTTCTAAACTCACCGGGCAGGCACCAGCGACAGTCATATCCTCTCACTGAGAGGAACGTGGTGTGGGCGTGGACAGGTACGGCTCAAAAACATTTAAAGTTTCAGATCCAGAAACAGCCCGATCTCTGCGGAGCTCACTAGAACAACTTTCCAAATGGCCGAAATGAAAGAAAGATGCTGCATTTGGGGTCATACAATTAGAAAAGGGAGTTGTTGGACTTCCAGTTCTGACACCCAGATGAAATTGTTGCACAAGGTTTATATCATGAGACCTTTAACCGTCTCTTCATAAACACTAAATTATCAGGATTTACCTATTTGCATTAGACATGCCTTTGTCAATAAATTCAACTGTCTGACAGTTTTCTGCTCGTTCAGTTAGTCTGGGACTCTGTGCCAAAACTTAACGTATGCTATTGTTTGGTTTTACTTCTGTGCCTGTTTTTCCTCCCTTTTTTCACTTCCATAGGGAAAAAAACCCAGCATTATTTATTTGTTTAGCTCTTAAACAGGAATGAAAATGTGCACATCCTGTCGCTAAACTTTCAGTGGTGGACATTGTTTTTGGATACCCTGAAGTTTCTGTACAAGACTTCCATGAGCTCATCATCATTTCTACGCTTTCAGAGTGCTAACGCTCAGTTTTCTTCTGCTCAGCACTCAGAGGAGCTCGAATCCTTCAATTAGCACACGGCCTGGACCAGTCGCAGGCGTTGTCACATGAACACAGCCCATTTCCTTCCACACTCAAAGGAAATGATTGCAGTCTGTATGTCCGTCGCTCATCCAGACTCTTCCCCTCCTTCTCCCCCCCCCCCTCTACGGGTTGAGTGATTATGTGTTTTGCCAATGCGTTTGTGGAAATCTTTTGATATGCACAAACACAGATTCTAATGCGGCCGCAACAGCAGCGATTTTGGCTGACGGCTGATTAGGATGCCGGCTCATGGCTGAGTCCGCAGGGCCCCAGCTGGGCACAGGGAACATCGCTCATTACACATTTTCTAGAGAAGGAGTAGGGGGGGGAGGCTAATTCACACTGCTGCGCAGCATGCCGGTGTAGGTGTAATCATATCATTCTAAATCACCGGTCAGCTACGCACCGGCAAAGCCTCGGCTCGTGCCAGGAGGCTGGCTGGAGCCTGATTAAAGCCAGGCCAAAGACGAAGTGACACGTCTTTAACCTCATCAGAGGAGACGTTAAGCAAACCATCACATCCCCGTCAAGGTGTGA
The DNA here is from genome assembly GCF_933228915.1 of Telmatherina bonti. Classification (NCBI taxonomy): domain Eukaryota; kingdom Metazoa; phylum Chordata; class Actinopteri; order Atheriniformes; family Telmatherinidae; genus Telmatherina; species Telmatherina bonti. The sequence goes on from NC_136633.1 coordinate 13,634,874, forward strand.
GGCTTGCCCCGCAGAGACCCTCAGCCCTGAACCAAATCTCAATCTCTTCCTCTTCTTTCTTGTAAATGAGAGCTTTCCTGCCAGGGTGCTGCATGCATTTTTTATGAAGGCGATCGTGGCCAGTGGTGGATGGCGGCTTGGGCGTTCCCATCACTAATATGCCACTGTCCTCTTGATTTAATTAGACGTTGGCCCCCACTATATTCGACAAGGAAATATCTGCTCTAATTAAGCGGTATACTTCACCAGAGGAAGAGCAGACAGTGCAATTCAACGTTGGGTTAATGTGGTCATAAAAAATCCATGATTTCTTGCCCTTTGCCCTGCTTTTCTTTGGAGCGTTTTCCCCCCGAAATTCTGAACTTCAGATGTGCTTTTTTTATTTTCCTTTCTCAACAATTCCTTTTTTTAAGGTTATGACTATTCATTTTGGAAAGCCTCCCAGTCATTAATGGACTTAGCAGTGTTTTGCACTCTCTCACTGGAAATAGATAATTACTCCGCCGTGCAGGCAAACCTTCGCGGCCCAACATTCCCGATGAAAAGGAATGAATGCAGTGTTACATGTATGTAATTTCTTAAAGGAAGCATTCCCTTTTGTAGCCTGCAGGGATTAGGCCTAATGACAGAAGTTAATTATATTAAGAGTAATTTTCAAAAACAGTTCATGAACTGCAAATTATACTTAAAATTGCTCCTTAATGCTCTTAACTGTAATTAAATTGCCTAATATCTTAAGAAAATGAACATGCGGGACAGGAGTAATGGTAAAAGGAACTTTTAGGGGTTCTGTGGTTAATGGTGCACAGATAAAATCAGTAAAGTGATATCCTGATCTTTGTGATGAGTTCAGGAGCGGCATGGCTGTACGGAACAATCTCACAGATCAGCAAAAAAACAAAAAACAAAACGACTTAAATCTATGCTTCTTTCTCTCCGCAGAAGTATTAAAGCAAACGTGTTTCCTGGCACTGGGTGATAGTGGTGGAGTTGCACGAGTAAACTTCTGTGACAGCATTCACCCATAATGACGTGCTGGTAGTACATTCACAAATGCATGAAGGGGATGAGTCGACCATGCCACACTGAGTCCCGCCGTCTGTGTTGCAGAGACACATTTCGAAACGCCTCCTGTCTTGAATTAGTTTTCTCTCCTCTTCAAGACGGTGAAAAAGTGAAAAGTGCTTGAGCTGTTGTACATTTTAATCCCCCAAACGGTTGACGACGTGCATTTTTTTTTAAGCATTTCTGAGCTCCGCAGGGAGAATTATGTGCATTTGTCTGCCCGGTAATTAGGTGTATTTCTTCCCTGAGTTTTTATTTAATGATTGGCTTTTACAGCGAGGGGCCAGTACTTTTGAAGTGTAATGATTCTCCACTCAGGCGACTTAAAAGGTGGAGGGGAAGAGGGGAACAGAAAAAAAAAGAAAAGAAAGCAAGCAACTGCCGTCATTCTGCAGCTTTGAACAACCCTTAATCTGTACAAAATTTAGGTTTGCCTTGCTTTTTCCAGATCAAAGACTCACGAGAAAGTATTATTCAATCATAACTGGTATGTTAAACCAGGAAAATGCCATTGTTGAAGTACTTATAGGAGGGTTTTCACCTCAGACAGAGAGGGTTGGAGGCTTTCCGAGTCATGCCATTTGTGCAACTCTGCATATTAAATTTACTTGGAATTTCATGTTGCTGGGACTGTCTGTTCTGTGTGGCTCCAGAATGTGTGTGTGTGTGTTTGTGTTTGGAGGGATCTTTTTCCTCTTACACACTTGCATGCAAAACTCTATATGCACAAAAACGCACACACTTGCGGTATCTTCCATCTCCGCCGTGAAGCCAGACCCCCCTCGGCTTTTCTCACTTGTAATCATGTCCAAATTTGCACAGGAAGGCAGAGGGAAGGAAAGAGCCATGTGAACTTGTGTGGGTGTTTTTCTTTTTTTTCTTTTTTTTTTTTCTGTTTCTTTTTGCTGTTTTATTACTGCCTATCTTCGACACCCAGGATCCAAATAACCTTCTGAAGCCTCACAAACGCTTACCCAAAACATTTCCCCCTCTGTCCTTTTTCAACTAAAGGCGAGATTGGCTCAAGGAAAGGATGACTGCCAAATAACAAGAACATAAAGTGTCAATTTAAAGAATACAAAGAGTATAGTCCTTGCTGGTACTAAAGACTCCAAGGTAATTGGTAAACAAGTAGAGCAGCTCACAGGAAGTGGCGGTCAAAAAAGAAAAAAAGGAAAAAAAAAATCCAGAAAAAATTGAATGAATCCTACAGTGCCTTTTTTTTTTTTTTTTCAGAAGCTTGCTTGTTAAACTACAGCAAATCACAGCAACTCAAGCAAAATCCCAAGTAAAACATTAGAAACGGACGGCAATTAATCTAAAAGTGCAGCACAATAACTATAAGGACTATGTTTAGTATAAGTTGCAGCTGCTGCTACTTCACTAAAACATCAACATGCGGATTCAAAGCTTCAGTTCTCAGCTGCCTGAACCGCCTAGTTTCTTTCTTCCGACCTTGGAAGCCAGGCTTAAAAGTCCCGTATGTGCCAATCTGCCTCAGTACCTGCAAGCTTTAGTCAAATCTGGACACAAAAGTCACTTCAGAACAACACAATTCTTGTTAGGATCAACATGTTCTTGGCTTTCTCCTTCAAATCTCTATTCAGGCCTTGTGTGCTTTTGGGCAGCTTGGAGGAGTTTTGTCGCACTCACTGGTGTAAATGTGTGTGTGTGTGTGTGTGTGTGTTTGAGCCCACCTTGGCAGTGGCACTAGCTATCAGCAGGGCCCAGCCGGCATGCTAGCAGTGAGAGCGCAGTGTTTGTAACAAAGCTGGTCTGACTGTGTAACGCTTCACATTTGTCCCCTGGGCGAAGTGAGGTGCAACCTTCCAGGAAAGAGGCTCCAAAATGGGTTGGAGGGTTGGCGAGGGTGGCGGCGAGCTGTGCAGCTTCGCCTCCATGTGTGCTGAGGAAGTCTGCGTCGCTCCCAGACGTCTGGTCAACGTGTCACGCGTGACGATGAGATGGAGTAGCAGGAGTACAAACCCCAAAAGATGAACATTGGTTGGATCTACTTTCAGCTTTCTCCGACATCTCCTTGTCCGTTGGAGCCCACTTCCTGACATCTCCAAAAACACATTCGCCAGGAAGTTTGTCAGAGAAGTTTTCTTCATTGCATTGGTCTGTTTTTCACAGACGCCCCACCACCCTCATTTGCGTGATCTCGCTAAGCATCAATCTGCTGTCGGTGACGATGTGTGTGATAGGGCCGCTGCCTCTGATTGCGTATGAAGGCTTTAATTAGCTGCCAGGCTCAGATTGCAAGGGTGTCAGGGTCTATTGGCAGAGGCAGAGAGGATGTTGAGGATGATGATGATGGTGGTGGTGGTGGTGATGTCGTAGGGCTCGGAGTGGACTGGATGAAGTGGGTCAGGTCCAAAGCGAGTGGACATGCGAGTGACACCGGCGTGTGATGTGACCCGTTAGTGGTGGGGTGGACGGACTGGGGGCAGCTCTCGTCCTGTCTGTCTCGGCCAATGCAGGACACTGGTAGCCACGGGGCAAACAAATCAGAGGAAGTCAGAGTGACGCTGGCTGAGTTTACTGCTCTCCACTTCATCTCTCCTCAAGTAGAAATGCTCTGTGCTGCTGCTCTGCTTAAGATTCCTCACATTGTTGCGGGTTGATCTTACAAATGTCCGTTCTTGTTCAGAGTATTGGACTTGCTTCTGTTGTTTTTAAGTGTATGCAGTCCCAAACACAACATTCTTTAATTGCGTATACTTTATCTGCGTCCTTTCCTTTTCCTTCCTTAGTTTAACATGACCTTGCCTCCTTCTACTTCTGAGTCACAGTCTGACTAATCTTAATGCGTTTGTAAAGCAAAACCACTTAGACGACAAATCCTTGTGACATCATGCTCGATTGCAGGTTTCTTCCACACCTACATCACAAAAAAGGAGATTTTTTCACTTTCATAAGCCCTCCAACATCCAGGTTCTGAGGTCTTATTTAAATCCGGGTTCTGTCGGAGGTTTTCTTTCTGTTAAAGGGGAGTTTTTTCTTCCCACTGTCGCCGCGTGCATTCTCAGGATGGGGGATTGGATCGAAGTCATGACTCCATGCAATCAGTTGGTTTCTATTATAGGATATGTATGAATTGACTCGAAATGATGTGTATGTTGATTTGTGTATGTAAAGCGCCCTGTGACAACATTGTTGTGAAGTGGCGCTATACAAACAAAGTTGAATTGAATCAAATATTCCAGGTTTTCCTGAACGTAAACGAGTATTTTTTATAATCCTAAACCAAGCTAAGGCAGCAAGTGGTGCATGCAGTTCAAGTTCTGACATACCGTTGTGACATGTTAAGCTAGTAAATTCTTGGCAACATTAAAACCTAACCTGTTCTTACTCTTGACTTTCTCTCAAACTGACCCATTGAGTTGAATCAGGTGGCAACAAGCTGTTGGACACTCAGGTGGGTTGGAGCAGGGAATCCAGTAAAACTGTCAGGATGATGGCAGAGGTAAAAATATAAAGAAAAAACTGAAATGAGAAATGAAAATGTAACATTTTACTAGTTTACAGGTGGCTGTAATATTTTCTTGAATTCATTTTGAAATTGCTGCTCGTAACATTTGAACCTTTTATTGACAAATAACCCACATTCACAGCAGCTCTGACTCGCTTTCCCAACACTCTTGACCACATTCAACCTCTTTTTGTTTAAACTTGCCATTAAATCAACTGATATTCCTGATTTCCTTTGGCAAAATCTGTAAATGAATGCAACAACCTTCTTCCTCCTCCACTTTGCATAACTAGAACCAAACATAAGAGCAAGATAAAACTGTAGCATGAATCATTTCAGGATCAACTTATTCGGTTCTGTTTGCCACAAATATGCAGAGATGCAAGACTTTGACTATGATATTAGTAGCTGGTGTGTTCTTGTCTTTGCCTAAACAGGGCATGTGTAGCCACAGGGCAGCAGCATATCAGAGGTGATCAGCATGATGCGGGCTGAGAAGCCGCACACACCCGCTACACCCGCTAAGCAGTAGCACACACTCACAGCTCCACTTTGTTGCAGCGTTGGACTCAAAAGTTGTTAAAATTTTACAACCTTTAGAGACAAAAGGAGCTTCTATATTCAGTGTCTGATGTGAAAACATGCTGGGAGTGAATTCAACATGGATATCACACAGAGTGCTGTTTGATTTGAATAATTTGTTAAGTTAAAGAGTGATTAACTTATTCTGTATTGCTCTTTTTGAAATAAATATTCAGATTTTAAAATATCTACTCTACTTTTCCATTCCCAATGACATATCCGAGGCTTAATTAACTTTATAGTTCTCTATAGTCTGACTTTTTTTAACTGCTCGCATGATTTGTGCAATGGTACCATGAATTGAGTCATCAGAAATGCCATCAGACACAAAGAAATCTCGGCCCAACTGTGGCCAATTGCTTCCAGGAACAACCACCGAGCTCCAGCGCTAATAATTTAAAGAAAAAAAAAAGATTTTTGCTAAATTGCGAACGTTTCTCTGCTGCTGCGTCTCTGAAGGCCAACGCCAGAAGAGTTTGGGATTCCAGTCAGAGTTGAGTGATGATTAAACTGCTTCACCCAATTCTTCTCTCATCTGTCTCCCAACGCCTTTAATATGCAAATTGTAGGTATGCAAAGCTCTGATGCTTTTATTTAAAAGACATGTCCTCGGGCGAAAGCAGTGGGCTTCCAGGGAGAGCTCTGTTTTGTATGAAATAAATAGTTGTTAAAGAGATCACACAAGTTTGTATCTTGGAAGATGAAAAGCTAATTGACATGAATAATTTATTTGTGTTGCAGTATCTTAAATATCTCAAATAGCGCTTGATAAATAAAAGTTGAGTTCAAAACCTGATATCCAGCACTGACGAGGCCTTCCGATTTTTCAGAGGGAATTACATCTTTCAGATTAGCCATCATCCTTTCAACTCATAATGGCATTTGTCCTAAGGTCACTCCACTGCAATTATCAGATATTACCAGAATACTCTGAGGTATTAAGAATAATGATCTGAATGTGAATTATTATGTTGCTCCTGAGGTTGGGGGTGAACATGAGGAATGAGATGGAATTTGAAGTTGTGATGGCATCAAGGAGGAAGTTTGGATTCAAAATAAATAGGAGCTTCATGCAGATATCAGTCTTGCTCTCTCTCTTTTTATTAATTTGAATTATGAGCTGCTAGAGTGCTTTAGTACTGTATTCTTCCAGACTTTGTTGTCTAAACCATAGTTTTCTTTTTTTTTTTCAGTCCTGGGCCTGCATTGCATTAGATGTTTCCCTACTCTAATAAAACTGAGCAAGGAAATACGTAAACTACAGTCAAAGCATAAAAACTACTTTTAGGTTAAGAAGTTAAAACAATACCAAGAAAATTGAATAATTAAAAAAAAAAAAGAATAAAAAGGAGGGATGGAGAAAATAAAATCTGTGAAACAGAAGTAAAACAGTGGTCTCACATCTGAGCCTGAACTTAAAGCATTGGGCTCATTATGAAGTGGAATTCTGGACATTCCAGTGGCGTTTCCAACCTTGTATTCACAGCTTGTTTGTTTATAGATTTTTTACCACAAAATATTAGGATTGTGCATATCCTTGGTAATGTTTTCCTCTGGTGACTAGGTTGGAGCTGGACAGCGTGAAAAATATGATCTGGAACCAGTGGAGGAGAATCTTCTGGACCCACAGGGCTTGTGGAGGTGAAAGCCACGATGGAGACGGACTCAAACCTACACAATGCTATTTTAACATCACTGGTTAGTGGTCTTTTATATCTTTAAAATGTAAACTTTTTGTATAATTTTTCAAACAAGTACTTTCCAACCAAAAAATTGTCCATGAATGACATAAATTTACATCTGGAGCAAATTAATTGACCCTGGCAGCACTTCAAAGATGCTGAAATTGGAAATTCAACTGCAACAAGTCATTAGAATATTTATTTATTCCATAATAGCAAAACAGAAGTAAACTGATTGAAAAAAAGAAAAAAAAAAAACCTTGCGGAAATACTTTCTATTTGCTAAGACACAGAACCTGAAGAAGCCTCTGACTGAAGGCCTTCTGTTGTATAATCTGCTCGCCATGGTGGGTGCGAAATATTTTTTACAATAATTTTGTCATTTATGTAAAAATTAATGTTTCATGGTCCGTCTTTGAGCATTTTTACTGTTTCTAAATGTTATAGATGAAGACATTGATGCGAACTTTAAGCACTAAGCAGTCTGATCATTTAAACAAATAAAAGCAAAAATACAACATTGGGAAATATTAACTACTGACCATCATATTAAATTAATAAAACAAGATCAAAAACACATTTTTAACAATTTGAATTCAACAACTGATCCCCCTTCACCTAAATAATTTAGTTGTTCTTTTCTTTGTCCAAAACAATCCATGTGTGTTGTAGCAAATTTTCATTTCTTTCAATAAGAACTATTAAAAATCTTTGTGCTTTTAAAACAGGAAACAAGACAATGACTGAATAATATTTACATATTTTTGCTTTTTGTTCATGTTGTGAAATAGGAGAAGCTTTCACCTTGTACTTCGGCTTTTTTTCATCCCTGCTGAAACTCTGCTGTTTTTCATAACAGCTGCAACACCATTTCATGATCTTTTCTTTTTCCAGCTTTGACTGAATCCTTGTTTTCCATATTTAAAAAGACAAAAAAAAAAAAAAAAAAAACCTACTGTCTTGTTTGCCCCTGTAGATTTTTGTGTTGTTACTCATGTCTGGAAATGAATATGTTGATGATTTACTGGTGTCAAAAGGAGCATCACAGACTTGTAATCATCTTCAGTGTGAGGCTTCTTTTTTGGAAGTGAGTTTTTGTGGCTTCTGGCTTCAGGAAGTGTTGTTTCATCTCGAACAATGACTGCAACTGCTTTCAGTTTTGATAACATGGGAGAGAATGTGCGCTTTCTCCTCCTAGGGTTCAGTCTATCCAATCGCGTCTCTCTGTGACCGACTGACATTTTTACAAGAATGAATAAACCCGCCCACCAGGTCCTCCACCCAAGCTGAAAGCGAGTGCTCAAAGTGTTTTAAAATTGCAGTTTGGCCTCAACACAGAGGAGGACAAAATACGCAGAGTTCAATCCTACTGCATATCTCTGCTGGCATAGTTAGAATTCAGAAGAGCTTGGCTGTAATGGGTATGCCCCTCTCATTAGAGGAAACCCACAATGCCCTCTGTTGTTGTTGTGAACTTTTGACTGCGTGGGGGGTGGAATATTTGACATTTTTCTGTGATGACAACCTTGTTACTACTCATTTTGTACTGTATGCATCCTCTCCTTGCGGATCTCCCGTGGCAACATAAAAAATCTGATTTGGATGACAAATGCTTTCCGGCTCCAACTGTTTCTGCAAACTCCAGCCAGTGCTTCAAAACTGAAGCCTGAGCAGAGCTGTTTGACACTTCCTGGGCGTGGATCTTCTCTTTTGGGACACATTGAACATTGCAAGTATGAAAAAGCTCTTTCAAGTTTACACAAGCGATTCATGAGCAGAGCCTCGAGTATAACCCTTCACTTCACTGTTGTCATGCATGCCATTCAGTTTAGTGACCCCCAAATCCTTCCTCAATGTGCGCAGCAGTCAAACAAGGCTGGTATTCAGAGAGGTTGACATTTGGGAGAAATGCATTTTTAGCATTTAACACATAGGAGTTGTTGTCTATATCCAGCATGCATGTTAACTCAGGATTAAAATGCTGGGACTTTGTATTAATGTTGCTATGGTTTCTGTCGGAGAGCAGATGAGTAAATGTGTTAAGAAAAAACTAGGATCAACTTTGATTAACTAACTTTAGGTCCTGGCTTGTCATTGTTACCAATTTCTGTAAGACATACATCATAGTGGTTTTCAACCTTGTTCATTGTATATTCAATTCAACTTTATTTGTATAGCGCCACTTCTCAACAATGTTGTCACAGGGCACTTTACATACACGAATCAACATACACATCATTTCAAGTCAATTCCTACATATCCTATAATAGAAACCAACTGATTGCATGGAGTCATGACTTCGATCCAATCCCCCATCCTGAGCTGCACACGGCGACAGTGGGAAGGAAAAAACTCCCCTTTAACAGGAAGAAAACCTCCGGCAGAACCCGGCTCAGGGAGGGCAGCCATCTGCCTCGACTGGTTGGGATGGAGAGGACAGGAAAGACAGAACAACATGTACAACTGCACTTATTCAGGAAAACCTGCGGAGAAAAAAAGGAGAAATAAGTTAGAGACGGCAATATTGACATATATTTATACATTGATATATTAGAGAAATAGAGCGAGGTGCATCAGGTAACATCCCCATTGCTACATAAGTAATGGTTGGCTAGACTACCCATAACTATAAGAGCAAAGAGCAAAACCTGGATAGTTGGGTCCCGTACATGCAGACTCCAACTCAGGAGATGCTCATATCCTAACTATAAGAATCATGAAAAAGGAAGGTTTTCAGCTCGATCTTAAAGGTGTGGAGGGAGTCTGCCTCCCGAACCCACAGTGGGAGCTGGTTCCATAAGAGAGGAGCCTGATGGCTGAAGGCTCTTCCTCCCATAGTACTCTTTGAGACTCTGGGAACCACAAGTAAACCTGCAGTCTGAGAGTGAAGTGCTCTATTTGGAATGGCTCTATATGGAGTTATAAGATCTTTTATGTACAATGGAGCTTGGTCATGGACAGCTTTATATGTGAGGAGAAGAATTTTAAACTTTATGCTAGATTTAACAGGGAGCCAGTGTAGAGAGGCTAAAACTGGTGAAATATGATCTCTCCTGCTGTTCATATATCAGCTCGCATGTGGATAACATGCTGTTCATCCCTGCAAAATGTCCTGCTTTGACGTTTTTGGTCTTCACTTTGGGTTGTTTTAATTGTTTCAATCATGAAACTGATCAAGATTACCACAAGGATCCCAGTAAACCCATTAAAAATGGAGGGAAAGCCAAGGACTTGCAAAATTATGTCATGTAAACAGGCTTGTTTGGGTCTAGAGGAGCTTGACGAAGCATGCTAGAGTTTGCAGTGATCACGGGGTTTCTGAATCTCATAATCTTTGGTTTATTATCTCTTGTTCTGGGTTTTTTCTGTGTTTTTTTTTGCGGAATAAGCCACATTGCATGTTCAAAATTGCCAGTATGTATTATATCTGCTTGCTAGCACGGGATCTAGTGTGTAAATGTTGTTGGGCAGTGACTCCAGATAACAACACTAACAAATATCACTGCACCATCAAACCAATCCAGAATTCACAGTTTTTAAAATGGGAAGTTGTGTAACGTGTCTTCAAAGTATCTGCTGCACAAACTGGCATCTGAACGATGAAAGCACTCAAGTACAAGTAAATACGGTAAGCCTAAGTGTTGCAAAGAAATTTAATCTTTAATAATCGTGATATTTCAGAGAGGAATTCTGATAGCGTTGGTCTGTTTGAACTATTTCTAAAAATGCATCTTTCTTTTGTGGGGGACAAAAAAAAAAATTAATCCACCCAACCGTTACAATCTCACCATGACGACTCTGTTAGCACAACAGTAATTACAAACATTTTGTGTATGTGTGTATATATGTATGTGTATATATGTGTGTATATAATATATAGGTATACATCTGTATGTTGTTTTTTCTTTTTCTTTGTCTTTTTTTTGTTTTTTTAAGGTATTTTTTCCTCTCTCTTTATCTCTATCACTCTCTGCAGAACAATGCATCCAGACGATCATTCTGCTTACCTAAATGCTGGACAACACACACACAAAAAAAAACACTACAAACACATTCATGACCTGATTGTCAGCTGAGCTGCATTACCACTTAAAGTTCAAAAGACAATGTGTGTGTGCTTCGTCACACACAAAAAAAAAAATTAAAAAAAACTTTAATATCCACCATGTTAAACATCCAAGCTCCATTTTTACACCAGCTCTGGCCTAGAAGAGCATTGCAGGGATTCATGCATATTAGAAGGAGCTCTTTGCTACTTTTTACTTAAATCATGCTCTGAGCCCTGAAAGATCCTCTATTCTGAAGTCACGCAGTGCCGAAATGAAATCCAGCACAGTAATATGAAGCAGGATATGTAGCCTCGTAGCTCCTTTGGACCAAATAGCAAGTGTTAAATGAGAGAAGAGTGGAGCCTTTGAATAGAGAAATACATTCTTATTGTGGAGGTGAAGGGCTGACAATGAAGCTCCTCGCTCCTTGTTGAGCCTGCGAGAGCCCAACTTGTTCATCCCTTGTTATGCCGCTAATGTGTATGATTTAAGGGGGAATTATGCACATCTCAATGTGCCTATAAATGACATTATTCATGCACAGGTGCTGCACTAAGCAGCTCCTGAATGATAATTAAGATAATCTTTCTCTCTTTTTTTTTTTCTTCTTCTTTCACGCTCGCTGGCTCTCTTTTCTCACGGATCCACTTTGTTCAGGAAATATCTCCTGTGTCAATACCTCACTGCAGCCCCTCTCCCCTCAGCCATTGTCTGATCCTTATTCAGCACTAAAACCTGCACTAACAAGTGAAACCACGTCTATGTTTCTCCCTGGAGCCTGATGGTATTTCTGAGAAATAACGTGCCAAGTTGAATTAAAGTGAGAATTAAAAAAAAAAAAAAGAAGAAGAAAAAAAAAAAAAACTTTTGCAAGGAAGAAACTTGGCAGCAACGTTCCCGAGGGAATTCACCACGCAATGAATTCCTCAAACGAGAATATGAAGACATTGATGTTGAGCACTTTGCATATGATAAGCTCTTTCTCCACAAAGGGGAATGATTAGTTTTGGAGCGGTTAGGAAGTGTTGCTGGGGAAGAAGCGTTCCGAGCTCTCGGATATTAGGGACATTTAGAATACTTTGGAAAAATTGAGAAATTTTGTCACAGTTAGGAGTAATTTATGGCAAAAACATGTTTAAACTCTCGTTTTGTGATTTTTAAAATGCACTAAAGCTAAACTTCCGTTCTTCCTTCGAGCTGGGGCGACTCAGGATTCACGCTTCTCCTGGTATGTTCGAATGGCAGCGAGGGGTGAGGAAGGCAACATTTTCTGTCTTAAAGCATCATTCCAGATAAAGTTAGTGAGTCCTGACTGGTTTGTGTTACTGAGGAACCAGCAGCTGATTGGTTGCCATTGTCAGACTGATTTAAAAAAAAAAAAAGAAAAAAATCTGTATGTAGTAGCGCGGCCACTTGTTTACATTTTTCCTTTGAATGCAAAATCCGTCCTTTTTGTTTCTTTTTTTTTTCGATTTTCGTGTTGAGTTATCCTCCGAGTCTGCCCCAATATCTGGCCCGTGTTATGAAGGAAGCCATCCAGTGTCTCTGTGGCATGCAGCTGGGCTTCATTATCCAGCTTTTTGCCACACCCTTTCACTTCAAATAAACACACTGGGAATGTATACCAGAGACGAGTGAAGTAGGAGCTGTAAATAATTCGCAACACTTGTTTTCAACTTTTCTAGGTATGTCATAGTTGGAGAGTCCTTAAAGATCATGTCTATGACTCAGGTAAGGCTCCAGTTCATGTAAGCCACTACTTTTCAAGGAGAAATGTTTTATTCATCCTTTACTCTGGCTTCAGATTGTAGATAGTTAGTTTGAATATTATTTATCTTTGTAAAAACAGATTCTCACAAGTGTAAAATGATCTTTCCGGAAAATAGTTTGGATGTTCAGAAACGTCTGAGTATTACTCCAGGAATGAATTTGGAACTTTACTGGATTCATAAAAGAAAAAATAAATAAATTAAAAAAAAAAAAAAAAAATAGAAAAACAGTTTGACAAATTTGACAAAACTCCAGGAAGTTGCATTTGTTACAAAGCTAACAGGTGAGAAGCCTAAATATAGGAACTGTAACACTTGTAATATGGATGTGATAAAAGAAGAAACCAAATTTATTACTTGCTACATGAGTACAAGACTCATCTTAAAAAAAATATATATATAAAAAAAATACATGAAAATGTATTTTTCCAAAACAAACCAACATTATTTACTCACATGCCAGATCACTTTATTAGATACATCTGTACACTTGCTTTTTAGCAAAAAAAAACCTTAAAAAAACAAACAAAAAAAAAAAACAATTTAATGGCTTTCAGCATCTAGGAATGGTCAAGATTACTTTCTAAAGTTAAGACTGAGCATCGGAATGTGGAAGGAGAGGAATTTACGTGACTTTCACCATGGCATGTTTTACAGGGGATGGTCTCCAGTTAAGAGCAGTTGTCTGGACCAACACGTCTTGTGTTGGTCCAGACAACTGCTTCAGAGGAAAACAATGCACCAGAGGAAATTGGGTAGACTGGTTGGAGATGATAGAAAGGCAACATGAAGTCAAATAACCACTGATTCTAACCAAGGTAAACCATCTCTGAACACCCGACATGCCCAACCTTGAAGCAAATGGGCCACAGCAGCAGAACACCACACTGGATGCCTTCTTATTAGAAGGCACGGGGCTGCATCACCATGATGAGTTTGTTCTACACCAATGGCTTCCACAGTCACCAGATCTCCATCTAACAGAGCACGATTGGGATGTGGAACCTGGTTGAATCTTTGTAACCAAGTATTATGGCAGTTCTGAAGGTAAAAGGGGGTCCAACATGATCCCAAAGTGAAGTAGCATAAACTCCAAGCAGGAAACTGCTGAAAACTTTACTCTAAAGAAGTTTTTTTCTTTGAGAACAGCTGACACAAAGCCATCAAACTGTAATTATCATGAATTGTCTTTTTTGACACTTGACAAAAATAAGTGCAGCATTCATTCTTTCTTTTAGCTGCGTCTGTCTCCACCTCCGTGGGGATTAAATCTGCCTCTTTAGCCACTAAAACTTCTGCTATGATTGCAGCCAGAATCGCACATTGACTTTTCAGGTCTTTTTCAATGAAAGCTGGAGAAAGACTGCACACAAGTTTTGTCATTTTGAGCTGTCAAAGAAATAAATGAACTAAATAAAAAATCTGAGACAGAAACTTCTGCTCTCTGTAAAGGGACTTTTTGAAAAAGGAAAAAAAAAAAGAAAGAAAAAGCCTTCTTTCTTTTACAAGTGCTGAAAAAAAAAAATCCTTTTAAAACGCTTAAGTTTGAGACACTCCTCCCATTCAATTCTCTTAGAAGTTTAAATTATGATTCTTTCACATGCGAAGCTCGGCCACAGATGGATGTTTTCCAGTTGTTTGCAAGGAACACAGGACATAAATTTGCAGAGCGGCTTTTCTGCGGCATAAAACGCCATTGCAACAGTCAACAAGTCCTCCAAAACTTAATGACAAAATCGAATGTTTGACGCCCTTCCTGGCGAGGAAACGAGCATCTTCCAATACCTTCCCATGTGTGGCGCTCATGTGTTTAAAAAAATTATCCATATATGTCCTGACGCTGGTATGTCAGTATTTAGCATGCTTGGAGGAAGGATTAAAGCCTAATAAGAGCATTTGAATGAAGTTGTGCTGTAATTAGTGACAGTTTACAAGAACAATAGCACCTCGTGCTGTTCGGTTAAAAAGAAGCTTGGACTGCATACTGTACATCTGTCACAGCTGCACTCACAAAAAGCAGAATTAGCTCCCTGTAAAACCCAGATTTCCTCTGCACATGACACTGAATCATATATATTTGAGCCGTGCCTCCTGGCTACAGCACGTCCTGAAATGTCTTTAATAAGGATGAGGATGTAAAGGGGGCTGCCGCGGCTCCAGTTTTAAATTAGAAATAACCCGGCAGAGCGCTTGACTTCCAGAAAAGGTTAGCTTTAAACACAACACATTAATCTCTGCTGCCCCTACGCACATTTATGGATCTGAGTAAGTGTGTGTGTGTGTGTGTGTGTGTGTGCTCATCTGTGTGTGAAACAACTCACTTTTTATGAAACAATATGCAAAAGCAATGATAGATATGAATCTGGAAGCAGTTTTCACTGATTTCTTTTTTTTACTTGAATGTGAGAAAGTTCAGTTTCAAGCCAGTGATGTTTGCTTATCCCGTTAATTTAAATATGATCATAAAAAAGATGCAAATTAATAATATTTCGGTCATACTAAGCTCAGGATGTGGTCCTGCTGTATATCAGTGCTCCCCCACAGCAGCAGGAATGTGTGTGTAATTTCAATCTGATTACAGTGATTGAGGTCCGTGTGTGTTTTCACAGGCTGTGCATCTTCATTCCCATTTTTTTTTTTTTTTTTTTTTTTTGTGGCAGAAATTGCAGCTTTTACTGATGACGGACTATTTCGAAAATGCCCTCGTTGAATAGTCACAGGTGCCATGTTGTTTGAATCAAGCAAAACATAGCTGGAGTGTTTTGGGTTTTTTTCTCTCTCTTTGCAGGAAGAGAGCACACAAGTCTTTTCAGAATGAAAGACTGTTTTATGTGGCCATCAGTGGATTGGAGATTTAGTTACGCAAACGTTTTTTACACATGAAGCAGTAATCTCATTGGCTGAATGGAAGCGCGCTGGATGGAGGAAAGTTATTTTTTTTTCTTTGTATGCTGCCGTTTTGTTTTGTTGTCAACCACTGCTGGTGCGATGGAGCAATGATTGATGTGGATTCACACCACATTTTAAGTCTTAAAATGCAACAATGCAGTAAAAGGAGCCCAAATAAGAAGTCCTTTGCAAATGATAAAACAAACAAAAAAATCACATATTGCTTTTAAAACTGTTTGGTCAAATAGTGATAATTCTGCGCTGTACAAACTTTGTGTGTTTAAGAAGTGGAGGGGCTTCTGTAGGTTAAAGAATGAAAGAAATCAACAATCTTTTATTGTCATGTTTGACATGAGTGGAATTAAATTGCAATCCACAGGATCAATTTTGGGACCAGTTTAAAAGACAAATACAACAATGAAACCAAAATACGGAAGCAAACATGAGAGACAAAATAAAGAAGAAAGTGTAAAATACTTTCAAAAAGAGATCAAAATAAAGATAAAAAAAAAGACATTGTGAGGGGAGTATTGCGACGAAGAGGTGAATTTTAGCTGAAAGTCAAGATTATCCTCTAAAGCAGCGAGAATTTGAAGGAACATTAATGAAAAATTTGGACAAGCTACGAAAGACAAGTGGCACAAACTACTGAAAAAGCGTACCTGTTACTACTAATTTGAACAATCACAGGCCACTTTTTTTTTGGGGGGGGGATCTTAAAAGTACTCGGTTGGACCCTTGTCCCCCTACAAAGCTCCCTTAGTTTTTGGTGGCATTGATTGATCAAGGTCTTGGAAACTTGGATTTTAGTCCAGACTGACACAACAGCACATTTGTATCCATGACAAGAATCTCCTGTCCCACCTCATCCCAAAGCTGCTCTACTGGACTGAGATCTGGTGACTGTGGAGGCCGTTGGAGTACAGTGAAATTGCCATGTTGAAGATGGTTTGACCTTTGTGACATTATGACCGATGATGCTTTTCCATCTTCTATTCTCCAGTTTTGGTTAGTATCATTGAATTATAGCCTTAGTTAATGGTAGTACCCATTGTGGTCTTCTCCTGTTGCCATAGCCAGTTTACTTCAAGGTTGGATGTGTCGGTGTGCATTGAGAGATGTTCCGCGTAGCTTGGTTGTAACCACTGATTGTTTGAGTTCTTCTTGCCTTTCAGTCTGGTCATTCTCCCCTGACATCAACAAGACATCGTGGCCCAGACAACTGCTGCTCACTGGATATGAATCATAGCTTGTGTTTGAAAATCCCAGCAGATCAGCAGTTTTGGAAATACTCCGACCAGCCTGTCTACCAACAAACCAGCGTCTTTCTGAGTCATTCAGTTTGAACTTCAACAAGTCATCTTCACCACGTCTCCATGAGTAAATGCACTGAGTTGATGCCATGTGAAGGGCTGACAAGCCATCGCTGTTATAAAGCCACAGAACAGGTGGACCTAAAGTTGGTTTAATTAAAAAAAAAAATCTTGACAAGGTGTCTATTTTAGCACATTTTTCTCATAAATATATCTAATTAAAAATAAAGCTGAACTGCAACAGTATGTAGGTTTACTTTTACAGAAATGCATTCATTGGATGCTGCTCTTTAGTATATATACACTCATATACAGATATATACACACCTTTACTGTAATTGTATGACATGTGAAGGATAAAAAAATATCCTGATAGATTAAAATAAAATAAAAAATACACACCATTCTCTCACACACACAACAGCAAATGCCGACTTACAGTACAGCTGCTGTGGATTCATTAATTTAAATGAAAAGTTATGGTTTAAGACTGGCATTAGGTCTGGTGGCAGCTTGGGGTTATAAACTTCAAAAGTCTGCTTGTCCTTGCTCTATGACACCTGTAACATCTGCCCGAAGGTGGCAGTTCAGAGATGATGTGCTGAGTGAGATTAGTCTTCCAAATGTTTTTTGCCTTCAGGAGGCAGCGGGAGGTAAAAGATTTCTTTCTGAGAAGGTGGTTGAGTGTTAATTATCCATGTGCAGATTGGATGATTCTCTGTGGAACCTTCATGTTGGATGTACAACTGTTACTGAACCAGATGAGGACATCATGAGTGAAGATGATCTCCACAGAGCAGTGGTAGAAAGTCTTAATCAGTCGGTGTTGTGTGTCCAGGTGAGGTCTTCTGGGATGATCTCGGAAACTTTCTACCTTTTCCATATTTGTTTCCAGACATATTTAAGTTATTGTCCATTAGCTTTGTTGCAACAAATGAAACCATTTCAAGTCTGTTTAACACAGATTTCTCAGGTTTTTAAAAATACATTTGCATCGGTAAAAGTAAGAAAAAAGATACCCAGAGACACTCTCCACATTTACTTCTGGAGTGAAGTTCAGAGATACTCCTTAAAGACACACAAAAGATTTTTTTTGCCCTTTTCCCCATCACGCGCCCTCTATCAACGGCTAATTTGGCATCCATCTTGCATCCTACCTGACCTGTTAGCTCTCTCTAGCCAGCAAATGACGATCTTACGATGACTTGTTTTGTTTGTTTCTTTCTTTTAATCTTTTATTTGCATTTCTTTACTTAATCAGCAATGTTGCGTGTTAACAGCAGCCATGTCCTTATTTTACCATGCTGCAAAACTGTTGCAACATCACAATACATCCTGGATGTAAAAGTTATATAGTGCGGTGGAGGCTGCAGGGTAACAACGGCTATAGAAATGCACATGATGGATGTTGCTGTGTCATTAAACAAGTCCAGGACATGGCGTTTTAAGGTTAGAAAGTGACGTATTGCATCTTTCACATCCAATCTGTGATCTACAGTAGTATCCACCCCAAAATGCCCAAGAATAAGTATTTCTACTCATAGAATTTATGCTAAACATGTGTTTAATCAAGGAAATAAGCAAATTGGTGGACTGCATTGATTATCTGAAAACTTTCATCCGATATATGGTCAGCCTACCATCTTTATTTGTAGAAGATCAAGGAGTGGGTAGGGGTACTTGGTTGACTTTTTCCTCAGTGTACGTTAACATCACCTGGATTTTCCTGTGATTGGCAGCATCTGGACATTCTTCATCCTGGTTCTCATGTTTTTGGTGTTTTCTTAGCTGGAGTGCTTCTGAATGCTAACTTTTAATGCTAAAGGTCTATAAAAATGACACTTGGAAATGTGTCATTTCCACATTTCCAAGTTCCGCCATTTGTAATCTGTCATCGTTACTTTCTTGGTTAAATGGCAGACAACGTATTAAAATTTCCCTTGGCTTCTTCGGTTGCAGCAACTTCTACCGTGATCCTACATACCTCTTTGTGTTGATTTCTTGATAAAACCTCTCAAACTGTCTCTTGAAAGTGTCGTGCCACTGAAATCAATCAAGTCTTCAGATCTGCAACCGACAGCATCTGAAATTAGATGTTTAACAATGAATTTAAAGCTTTTATGTGTTTTTTTTCCGCTTCTTTGAAGTGTTTCTTTGCTGACATCTGCATCTGTGCAAAAAATCTCAGGTTTCTGTCTTTTGTCTTTCACCTTTCCTGCGCTGCTTTGATGCCACATGAAGAGATTTTGCATGTCTTATACCTGGCTCTATCCCCAAAGAAGTGTATTCATATGAGTGTGTGTTCATATCATTTTCAATATCCCCATCTCTAAGATCATGCACAGCAGAATCATGCAAACATTGGACGGGGAGATGTGTCTAAGGGGCGGGGGGGTTGAACATCTTTGTTCCGTCTGCTTGCTGGAAAGCTGCAGCCAGCCCGTCTTCGCTGAAGCGTACAGGATGTGCCTGATGTTTCCTTGGCAATGGGAAAAGGTAAAAATAGAGAGGAATCATCTGGTTTGAGTTGCGCTGCACCACATTACTTTAGGGGTGGTTTCTTTCCTGCTCTTTTTTTTTTTTTCCCATGTTCAGCAGTTCTGGCTCCTTTTGTGTGATTGAAGCTCAAACGGACCAGGAAATGCAAATAATCCCGGTTCTGAAGACGTCCAGTGATGTGATTGTTGGGACGGTACGTGGAGGCTCGTCGGCTCGCCACATTAAAGGGAGAGTTTGAGCGAGAGATGAGTGGAGACTGGGTTAAGTTAAGCTAGAGGGGAGGACTTCAAAGGACGCTAGGTTGGCCTGCCATATTAAGAGTGACGAGATGTGTCTTTTATTAATAGCATTCGGTGGAGTTCTTGTTTCTGCTCTCAACTTGTTCCATTGTCTTTGAACGACAGCAATGTGAGGCAGAATGAAAGGATTCTTTTCAAAGCTTCAGAGAAAATTACACCTTGATTACAAGCTAAAAGGGCATCTAGGGGATTTACTACTAATATTTCTTGTTTTTATCTCATTATCGGTCCTTTAGTACTCTGATTTTTTTTAAAAAAGAACAGCTTTAATATTTTCCATGATGTTGCTTTTTCTTCAAAAAGATCAGAAGTTTGGTATCAGTTTATTCAATGATATTATAAGGGAGGGAAAATGTTTGTTCAGTTACAGTGCTCTGTACGCCCAAGCTGTCTTTATATCATCCTGTTGGAAAATGTTAATAGTCTTCAGGAATCTTCATTTTCTCATATGGTAACCAGGCCCCTCCGTTTATTAACCCTCTTCATGCACAGATGTGTACATAATGAGTGTGTAGGAACATCACCATGCAATGTGTGAAATTTACCAATTTGTACCAGCATATGGGAAGGTGTGTGAATATAAGCTCAACTCTGAGTGGGCTTACACACAGTCTGAAGGTAGAACAGGAATACTAAGCATGGAAAATCCTGCATATGTGTCAGAGACTTAAAACTTAACATTCTGACTTCCATTGCTCTGGTTACGTTCCGTCAAAAACAAATTTGTCGCCCTACTGATGCCTAAACTTATAAAAACACACCTGCAGGGTGGTACGGGACAGAAAATTGGCACTTGTATTTTGGCTCAGGCAGATCCATATGTGAATATGAACCCCACAGATCTTTGTGTTCCTTTAAAAGGGAATATCAAGCATGCGACTACTCAAAACCACTAAAACTATTTAGTAAGTTAGCAGGTACATGAGTGGTAGGACACTTTATGGTCATTTGTTTGGAAAATAAATGTACTCCAGTGCACTGTTGAAAATGCAGCTTAATAGAAATAGAGCATACATGAGAAATTAGGGATCAGATGAAAGAAACTTTTCAAGGACAAAGTGTAGAAACGGTGTCTCTGTGTCGGCTGCATTGGTATCAATATTAGGACTAATGCGTATGCTAAATAAGTAATCTTTGTGTTTTATTTGTTTATTGTCCAAAAACGCTAATTATGACCCAAAAGTACCTGGATAGCTGCCCGCAACCAATGATAAACTATTTGCTAATCAAAATCAGCAATCTGTTGATGAATAATGTTCGGGAAGAGAAAAAAATAACTAAACTAGAGATGTGCTGTTTTAACCAGAGAACACAACTAGTTAACCAACTTTACTCCTGTTTGAAATTCTCAAAGTTCAAGTTCAATCACTTTCATAAGTAGTGTAAAAGGAGAAACCAGGGTATTGGCAGCTCTTGACGTGTTTTGAGCTTTTCATTATAACTTTGTTAACAGCTAGCATGATCACCTCTAACTGGCCCGTTTGGACCAGCCTTACTGGATTTAATGGGTGTCTTTACCCAGTACAGAACTGTACATGACCACAGCTTCGACCATCATCATCAGTGTTTGCAGTCAAATAACAAATACATTCATTTTTCTAACTGCTTAGTCCAATTAAGGGTGGCAGGGAAGCTGGAACGAGAGGCAGGGTACACCATGGACAGGTCGTCAGTCCATCACAGAGAGACCAACAACCATTCACACTCATACTCACTCTCACTCATATGATGAGAATTTAGAGTAACCAATTAACATGAATGACATGAATGTTTTTGGACTGTGGGAGGAAGCCGGAGTACCCAGAAAACATGCAAACTCAATAAAGATGTGAGATACTATCTTACTTATATTTTTTTTATAATGCTACATAACATTCAAGAAAATTAGATATATTTTTGTTGTTTCTGTAAAAAAAAAAAAAAAAGTTAAAATTTAGTGCTTTTCTATAAAAATGAAGATAATTTCCAACAGGGTGCTCTTATACATCATAGCTTGAACAGATTTCTAGTTGGTTTATGGAAATGGTTGTCATGACAGTTTGACCCTTGCACCTTAACCGTACTGTCAGCCCTTTCAAAAGATCATTCACAATAGATGTTGATCCTCTTTTCTTATATGATGACACAAGTTTAGCTTTCCAGTTTTCCCAAAGCAGACCTCCTATCCATCGCCATCCACCACGGTCCACAAGTGAATCCGACACCATTTCCTATAATTCTCATTTGCATATTATCGATGCGAGCACTACCCATCATCCCTTCTCCTCAATAAACATCAGGGTACCTCGCCTTCCTTTTGTCTGTTTTAGAAACCGGAAAGAAAAGACAAAAATAAATCTTGATTTGGCAGCTTTAATTCTCCTCAGCGGACTTGTAATTGGTGTTTTACGTGATTGGCTTTTACTCCATGCGCTGCTTTTCCCATAAATCCTTGTCAATCTAAAGCCGGTCTAGCATGTTATCAAGAGAACAGAAACAAACAACGCCGTAGTAAACATTCCATAATTGACTGTTTATGAGCACGATCATCAGTTTTGGTTTGATTTGAAGACGTAATCTGCTTTTGCGGATGCCAGGCCATTCAACCAAAATGGACAACGAGAGTTAATACAGCTCTAACCTCTGAGCCATTTATGCTCGTTGAATGTACTTGTAATGATTAAGTTTGAAAGCACCATGTTTTATCATCGGCCAACACGAGAGTTGGCAATCTTAAGACCTTCAACGAGAAAATAATTAGGATCTATTTGAATGCTGAGTGTGGAGCGCAATGCTGAGACAAGAGTTAAGCTTGTTAACAAATGTGGTGGCAATTAAATGGCTCATCCCCCCCCCTCCTACTGTTTATTTTTTTTATCACCTGAAAATTGATTATAATTCTCAGCATTGCTTGACCACAAAGTTTCAAAATCTCTGCCGGCGTAATTGAAAATGCCCGTTATAATGCTTTGACTGAGCATTGTGTTTGTGAGGGTTTTTAAATTGTTTCCACACAAAAGAGCAAACATATTTTTAGTTCCCACAGAGCCCACATGAAACCTGAGCCAGCGACATGGTTAAAATTAGTCCATGTGGCTTTTTTGACTGTTTTTTCTTCCCCCCTCTTCGTCCTCCTCCGTTTTAATTTCTCCACATAGTTTAACGTTAAAAAATCAGGTCAACCTTTAAGATTTCTGAGCAGAGAGGAGAAAAAAGAATTAATGGTATGCTATTTTTATTCAGTCAGTCGTCTGTTAATTTGATATGACCTTAGTCAAAGGCGGTGAAATAACAAACTCTACTTACTTCTTCTTAAGACCAAACCCCTGGTCTCCCATGTTGCTTTGCTGAGGATGTGAGAAGCGTCGGGCCCACTGCCAGACTCGGTTTCTTATCTGCAAAACTCAACACACAGGATTTTCTGGACATCAGTGGCCCTCAGAAACTAATACTCTTTCATCTAATTACACAGCATATTGTTTCAATTAGGCTCTTATTTTTTATGAGTCGCTTGAAAATCTGTTTTTGAAACAGGAAAAAAAAAAAGGCTTTTCAAGTGGTGTTTTCGACACATTTGGGAAAATAAATCCTGACAGCCAAATGAGGCTTCTCATCATCCGATGGTGTCGATTATGTGTCGGCCTTGAGGGTTGCCGCATCGTCTCTGGAACGCCTTTGTCAGCGAGCCAAAGCAGAGGTGCGTCACCTCCTTTTATTTCCCACCTTTTTCTCACCCGTGAGTTCCCAGTGTGACTCTCCTCATGACAGCATCCAAACTTTACTGCAGCAGAGAGAACCCGGCGCTCACAGGCCCCCCATTGAAGCATCCCTGCAGGGGTTTTCTTCACAGAGGGGCTCACAGAGAGGGGAGGCGGGGGGGAGTGAAGGTGAAAGTTTGGCACTGGGCAACAGAGCCCCAAACAGTGGAGGCCTTTGTCGCCAGGTTGCAATGTGGACGAGCCAGGTGGCCTCTGACCTGACCCCTACTCTGAGACGACCGGTGGGCAGAGAGGTTGGAATAAAAAATGAAAGGAGCGGGCAAAGCTGGATGGGAGAAAGGACTGGAATGGTGGGAAGGGGGGAGATGATGGGGAGGGGAATAGCATGAAACAATGTGCTCAGAAATAGGTCAACCAGTATCTCATTTTTCTTGCTAAGCTTGTAATCACCCTTGACAAGCACACTGTGGAACAGGCTATTCAGCGGGAATTCAGGGCTCATCACTGAATGACGGACCTCAACCATCCGTCTTATGATGTGAGGAAACATTCAGAAGATGGACATTCTTTCTTTCTTTCTGTTTGGATTTCTTTAAGTTTCTTTTGCCACCATTGGGGGCAACTTACCTGTGCGAATGTGTGTTGGTTTCCCTTTGACTGAGTCAGTTGCTCAAGGGCACCAACAGAGAAGACAAAGCATCATTCATCACCATTCTTTGGCTTGTACGTCACCCACACAAAACATACTGCTGCTAAATACTCTGATATTTGCAATATTATTACAAATAAGCATTTCTTTTCCGTTAAAACTGTCATTTTGGAAGCAGAAGCTTTAAGAACATGTATTTCAGAAATAAATCTGCATGCCCTGATGCCACAAAATGTGCATAAATTAGCAATTATCCATCATTTGATTGCATTCACCCTTAAACCACTTTCATCCCCATATTTTTTTTTTTTTTCCAGGAAATAAATCAAGATCTTTATGAATTTCTCACAACACCAGATCAGAAATTCAGCCAGTCTGGAAATAATTGTGTGCTGCTGATGAATGTTCATCAGGAAGCGATTCCCCATGTCGCTGCAGATTTAAATGTGATCTTGTTAAGCCACTAAGGGACTGAATCTCGCCCATGGGTGGCCAAAGGATACTCTGTTGCTAATGAGGTGTGCATGGGCCCCCTTGGGTAATGGCAGTGTCACGCCAAAGCTTTTAGACACCCTAAGGCAGTGGTACAGTACGGCCCAGACCTTGCTTGTCTGCTGACATTCAGTTGATGTTGAAACAATGAAATACGTCGAGCATAAAGCTGAGTTTTCATTGGTAGTTTTTGATCCCTTCCACTCTAAATACCCATTTTAATATGCACTTTAGCCATTATGTCTATGTTAATAAGAAGTCTCTTTGAGAATGTGCCCATTGTTGAGAGAGTCTGTTAATTATGACAGCTCAAAGTGCTCCTGTATTCTACTGACTCTTCCTCGTAAGAAGCATGATTATTCATCACCATGATAAGAATTAATATGCAGTAAGGCTCCTCCAGATATTTTTTTTTCTCCCATACACCAAATTTAAATGCTTCAAATTACACATTAAATCCATCTTTGTTTGTGTGTTTAACCCTGTTAAACATAGCGGCACTTTGTGACTTTTAAAGACCCGTGGCTTATTGGACTTGGAGCTGGCATCGCTAAGTGACAATTTACTATCAAATAAACGCTGCATGTATCTGGCGATGTAAACAAATGTTCATTCACTGCCATTCAGCTGCTAGAAAGTAAAGCTTCAAAGTCACTAATGTATTTTTAGATGATTGAAGTGACACAATATAGTCTCCAGCTGATGACACAATGGGCTGGCCTCAGCTGAAAAGGGTCAGAAAGGGAGCGGCACAATGACTGGAGCTCTGTGAGCCTGGAAAACTACAATGGTGAAGGGATCAGAACCCCCTGCTGTTTGTGTCCTGAGCATTTAATCAAACTGGCATTAGTTTGGCACTGTATAGCTTAAACTTTGCTTGCCTCCCAATCCTGTCCACAAACTTAATATTGTTGACAGTAGCTCCAAATTCAACTATAGACTCAGCAACTAAAAGGATAAGATGGGCTTAAAGGGCTTTTTATAACCTTTGTATTCATCCTGATACTCTGTCATTCCTAAAGACACATAGATTCAAACACCTGGCTGTAAGTCTGGAAAGCCTTCATAAGGGTCAAAGGAGGCATTTCGAATGAATTACCTCAGTAGTTCATTGACTCATAATTACCGTTAGGTTTTATTTTATTACAGTGTTAGCTACAGAAGTGTCTAAACACAATGGGTGTCAGGTGAAATGGAAAAAAAAAAAGATAAAGCTGCCTGAATCCTTTTGATTCTCAAACTGTCTTACAGTATTGAAGATGCAACCCAAATTTTCCCACAAACTGCACCCAAAGGCAAAATTATATCTTCTACCAGTCACTTTTTGAAAAACTACTTTGCATTGCCATCCAGCCGTGTTGATGAGCATAAATGGGATGGAAGCAGCTTTTATGAGATTTTCGGAATGTCATGAATATTTGACTTCTTCTAATTGGTTGCACAAATATAAAATATGAACATGGTCAACCTTGAAAGATGAATTCCAATTTTCTTACATGTTGAAATCTTTTGGTTTTGTTTTACTTTTTTTACCTTTATGTTTCCCTTGATGTTTCAAGTTAGCAACCTCCACTTTGTCAAGTTATTTGCTCTTACCGATTAACCAGTTGTTGCACAACAGTGGCTTTGATGGACCAATTATGGGGAACACCATATAGTAGTCATTACTGCAATGTCATTTTTCAAATTTATTTATTCTTATTTACTCAGCTTTTACGGAAGTGCTCTGATTGACCATTGTTGAAGTTGCAGAGGTGTATGTTAAGAAGGAATATGGTTCCCCATCACATGGTTCCTGGTCTCAAGCAGCTTCTTGAACCTCAATTTCACTGTCCATACAATGTCTGGAAACCAGAAGTTTGCTTCTCTTCTTTAATCACATCCTTCTTCCCAAAGAGTTTTTTGACACACTTTGCATGACAGTTGTATAGAAACATCAACCATGTGATGTATGTCATACACACTCCTCAGCCAAAGGAGCCTGTTGTGTTTGGAACATAGTGACAAGTTGCAGGATATATTTGTTGCATATTCAATAACAATTACCCCTAGGTGATGGTGTGGCGAGTTTCAGGGTTAACTAACTTGACTGAAGCCACCAGTGGTCAAGCAGACATAAGACTCTAACAGTGTAACAGTATATCAATCTACAGTGATATATCAATAAGTTTAGTAAGACAATGGCATAAATCTAAAACACAAATACAATATTATATTAAACACATTTTTATTTAAAATGTTTGTATTTGCATTTCCTTAGTTGCTATAAGAATAGATTATGTTTTTATTTAATGCCTGAGCTTAGAAATAATAAAAAGTTAGATGGTACTATAGCTGCTTTTTGTGGTTTTCATATGGATAGAGGTTCAGTTACCTGTGTTATCATTTCATATCAGTCGATGAATCCTAAATCAAAGTGAATCAAAACTGGATTGTGACTGAACTTTAGATATTGGCAAACACTGAATCGCTATCCATTAAAATCTGAATAATATTGTATTGTGATGAATCTGGTGATTTACACCGCTACTCTGCTAAGCGATTTGCCCGGTGTTGCTAAAACTTGACTGAAAAACATTCAGGCAGTTTCTCACTGCTAGCTTTCTCTGCCTGAACCCCCCCCAAACACACACACGCACACCCAAACACACCACCACCATCATCGTTCTGACTCCTGTGCTGTGTGTGAAAGCAGCTAAAGTGAACTAGATTTCTCTCTCTCTCTCTCCCAATCTTAAAGGTGGCATGCTGGTCCTTAAACACCACTGTAAACAGCACCATGTCTTTACACATTCACATACAACTCTCATGCAAACATTTGTTGATTTTTAAAAATGGCTATTGACTCTGCACTATTTCAACTAATCAATTGTGCAATTACCTGTGCACATCCTTGGTGTGAACAACAGAGAAACTGTGTTCATGCATAGGAGGGAAATTGAGCTTTTGACTGAAGTGTCAATGACAGCATGATACTGTGACCACCATAACGTCAGATCATCTTACATGTAAGTATAACTGAATTCACTGCACAGACATTCATCATCATCTTGTGATTATGAAAATGTGGTGTCAGTAAACGTGGAAAGTTAAAATATGTTCTTTAAGATTGCTCAACCAGCTTCTAAACGTGGTACAGATCTAACACCGGTCACGCACTTGTGAATGTGGTGATGAAACTTGGTGTGTTTTCCCAGATCAGTTACGGATGACCACACCGCATGCAGTCTTGCACCTTAAACCAGCATGTTGGTGTCAACCTGTAACAATTCAAGAAGTGTCTACAACCTCAACTTGAAAGCGTATGAAAAGCAACAACTGATTGGCTTAAAACCAATTTCAACTCCGTGCAGCAGTAAGACAAACCTTCCATCAGATCAGAGCACTTCTATGATATCCCTGCAGCGCTTTCAGAGGTTGTACCGAGGAGTGTGTTTGCATGTTTGTCTGCATTTGTGTGTATGTGTGAGTGGTTATGTAGCCGCGACAATATAACTGAGAATCATGATGCAAGCTTTTCGCCCAGAGTGTTTTTGAGCTCATTTTCAAAATGGTAATTTGCCTTATCCGAAGCAAACTCACTGACTGTAAGTAAGTGATTATTTGCATGGCTGACAATCATTCAGCTCGCCTACGGTCTTTTTCCAACTGCTCCAGTTTGTCCAGTTTTTGAAAAAAAAAGAAAAACCTCAGGGAGGGTCACTTCTCTTTGAAATATCCTTTCATTTATGTTATCATTAGGAGCAAATATGGTATAGTTAATAGTGACAGAAAAAAAAAATAAATAAAAGCAGAAGTCTGAAGGTTTTGCAGCCCCCAAAAAATAAAGAATAAAATCTTTGCGATTGTTAAATGAAGACACAGTTGATGGTTCTCAGCTGCTACTTTTTGAGTTTTGGCAGCTTCTTTGCTTTAACTTTTTAGGTTTTGGTTAGAGCACCTCAGGCTTCAGATTTCTATTAAAGAGCCAAGTTTCTGTGGTCTCATTTAATTGGTTATTATCCTATTAGAGGCATCTCGTCAGTCGGTAAAGTGCAGTAACGATAGGACACACTGACAGCAGAACAATGTAGTGATTTAGTATCCGCACTCCCCCTCAATCATGCTCAAATGTCAGCCACAGACTCATCAATGCCCCTAACCCTGAGCACGCCCCTGAGACACACATTCAAATGCAGCCCACATGACTACACACCAGCCCAGCATCAGAGTGTAGAAAACAAAGTTGGAGATAGATTTTTCCGGAATGTAAGTATTTTAACTCAAGTAGCTGGCAATCCGCTTTTCACCTTTTCACAAGATAAAAGGGTAAAGTTTGGACATAGTTCTACTGGGATTTAAAGGGAAATAATGAATTAATAAATCATCGAAGAAGGCATGTCCAAACTTTTGATTCATACTGTATATTTATTTTTTGGTTACGGTGAAGTCTAGATCAGGGTACTTTTTGCTGGATACTACGTCTCCGTCGACATTGTCAAGTTTATAGCTTGGAAACATAAAGGAATAGTCAAACTCTTTCATAATTAACATTAAGGGAGCAGACATGTGTAACTCATTGCATTACATGAACTGTTATGCTTTCTTCAGCCAACCCTGAACATCTAATATGGATTCTTACAAACACAATGTACTTTGCTTGAATCGCAAACTAGCTGTTGAATCTGCTTGTTTTAAAGTAATACAGCTGCTTTTTTAAAAGCGGGGGTCCTGCCTCAGTGTGTGTGAGTTTTCTTTGCAGCAATTGGGCCTTCATGATAGAGCTATTCCTATAGCTTTTAGATGTTTAAAATGAATATTCTGTGTTTTAATGATGAGCTAGAATGTGGTGTTACCAGAAACAGGAAATGGCCAGTGACCACCTAGCTCGCTGCAGCTAGCTATCTCTGCTGTAAGGTTCCTATGTACTTCTGCTCTTAGCGATACCAATGTCAAAGTTTGCTTAAGAAAAGATCTCCCTGTACTTTTACTGTATACTAAAAACTGCTGTGTTTTATGGCATTAACTGTGTAAATAGTTTGGCATTTTGGACATTAGCAAAAACTGTTAGCATTTGCATGTTTGCCTACTCTTTGTATTGAGATAATGGTTAGCGCCAAAGCTAGTGAGCTTTGTTTGATGTAACAAAAGTTCATTACTTTTAAGACATTTTTTGTTTATTTCTGTTTTACTGTGTCTGGCTGATAAATAAAATTAAACTAAAGTTTAAAAGAAGAATTATCAAAAATGTTTATCATTCAGCATTTTTAGTTAAATTTAATGTTAAACACCAATCATCAGAGAGGTCAACTTTCATATTATAATGTCAGTAACTACCATTGAAACATAATCAACTCTAACATGTTAGTTTAAAAGGGACAAACATGCATACTGTAAAAGGAATTTAGTCCTTGTTGGTTTAAAATGGAAAACTTTAAGAAGAGAAAGATTCAAGTAAAGATCACAGTATTTGTCTGTATATAGTTAAGTTTATAACAGTAAAATTTATTTAAAATAAAAACAAACAAACAAAAAAAACTACAACATATAATTAAATATAATTATTTATATTAATAATATAATATATATTATATTAATTATATTAATTTTTATATTAATATAATTATTTTTTCCTTATAGTAAACACAGACTCTTGGGGTAAATAAAAAATAGTTTTTGTTTAAATGCTTCTGCTTGTGTAAATCTACAGAAGTGTATCAGTGAAGTTCAAAGGCGGCCAAAAATCTGCTATGAGAAACTAAGATGAAATATTAATAAAACTGCAAGGATTGTTTCAGGAAGAAGGCCACCAGCCTGCATTCAATACGTGTCAATAACAATCTGGTAAAGGTTTCGCCTTGCACTGAGAAACTGGGAGGGAGAAACAAAAGTCATAGAAGTCCTTCATTTGCCATGCTCATCCATCAATCAGTATTTAGGACATTGACAAGTAGTAATTTAATAAGCAGTGACCTGGGCTGGCAGGAAGCCGGTCTGACAGACAATACAAACTCATTTATCATGGTGGAATGACGGCGCTGTGCTGCTGTGGATCCTCTCTGATCCTATGATTGTTGCTGGAAGAGTCACCCTTGGTGGAACACAGAGGGAGGAGGAGGGTGGGTGCACATGAAACCCAGCTCAGAGATGATGCGTTTAAGGACACCTGGATTAACAGGCTGTCTTCAGAAAAGCAGCAGTGGAGAGCATTTACTCCTGGGAGTAGATTTCAGCCCTAACTTTCGCCCTTCATTTCTTTTAAGTGCCTTTTAAGGATAATAAAACTTTTTTTTTTTTTTTTTTTTTTTTTTTTTAATATAACTGTAAGTCCACCTGACAGATATATTCATTTATGAGTACATCATGCTTATTATATGGTTATGATTTCCAATATTGGCACTGTTGCAAAAATTTCATTTGCACCCCCGAAAAAAGATCTTTCATATTTGTGGAAACTGACAGAGGATTTTCAACAGATGTACTTCATAAGAGTGATGTCATTTTAAATTAAAATATGCTCCTTATTTGCTCAGTTGGGTCAGCTACTATTCTGGTTTTTGTTAAGATTTTCAGTCACAAATCCAGCAGCTTAACCCCCTTATGACAACAGAAAGTTCATTCACATCACATTTGTCACATTTCTAATAAAGTCCTTCTACCTGTGTGAGCATAACAGCATCAAACAAAATCAGCCCTCCTTCTTAATCGTTTCTTTTTTAAAAATAAAGACTTGAGTCCCTAAGAAAGTTTACTCCTTCTAGGAGTTTAAATTGTGCTGCCACAACGTCTTGCTTTTTTTTTTTCTTTTTTTTTTTTTTTAAACTGATCTCATACAGAATTCATTCTGAGATTGAAGGTTGTTTTGGTTCTATCATCTTTCCTTCCAAGCTGGGTCAGCTTAGGATGCACGCCCTCTTTTGGCATAAATGCTCTATTTTGTCGAGCTGATCTTTGTTTGCCCACATAGAGTAACATCATATACCTCTGTGAGCTTTTGATCGTGTTGCTGCCAAATTGCAATCAGTGGGCAGGCGTCCACAGGAGCTGCCATTAGGCCACAGTGCAGCAAGCTAGGAGGCCTGCTTATGACTCACCCACGGCACTGACTCTTGAGGAGGCAGTAAAAACTGTAATGTGGATTTTAATGCGCTCTAATGGTCTTTTGTTTGTCTTGGCTGCTCCGTTTCTGGCCGAGCATCGCTACACTCATGGTAGGATGGTGGTGTCTTCTTGCAGCAGCATCACCTGTAAAAGTGAGCATGCTAATGAGGATGGTGAGGATGTTGATGATGTGGGAAAGTGATGTGCTGCTAATGATGCTCTCGCTAACCTGGTAACCTCATCTGTCTACACGAGGAAGCGCAGTCCTATCATCAGACAGAGAGGACAGAGAGGAGACTGTTGGTACTGGTTAAGGCAGAGGTGTCAGAATCCAGTCCTCGAGGGCCGGAATCTGGCAGGTTTTTGTTGTTTCCCTCCACCAACACAACTGATTCAAATCAATGGATCCAGCAGCTTCTTGTCAACCTGTTTGAGTGTCTGTCAGGTGTGTGTTGGAGCATGGGGGCAGCAAAAACCTGCAGGACACTGGCCCTCCAGGACTGCAGTTTGACACCCCTGGGTTAAGGGTTATGGATGAAATATTCATTAGATTGGGATTTTAATCTGGTTGAGACTGATTGGAGTGCAAAAACAAAAGTAATTCCTCTTAATCAATACTTATGACGCAATAGTGTTTTCTCCTACGTAATGTTGAAATGCATTGCATTTTTTTTTTTATTATTGTTACTTTTGTGTAGAGTTTATAAAATATACTTGATTGAATTTATTGTATTATATATCTTATTATATATGATGTCCATCAAAATATGATTTATGGTTTTGCCCTTCCGTGAGCTCACCATCTACGGGAGGAGCCGTAGGGGTCGGGTGCAATGTGAGCTGGGTAGCAGCTAGAGGCAGGGACCCTGGCGGTCCGATGCCCAGCTGCAGAAACTGCCCTTAGGGACATGGAATGTCACATCTCTGGTGGAGAAGGAGCCTGAGCTTGTGCGGAAGGTTGAGCGGTTTCAGCTAGATATAGTCAGATTCACCTCAATGCCTGGCTTGGGTTTTGGAACCAGTACCCTCGAGAGGGGCTGGACCTTCTTCCACTCCGGAGTTGCACATGGTGAGAGGCACCAAGAAGGTCTGGGCATTCTCATCAGCCCCTGGCTTGGTGCCTGCATGTTGGGGTTTACCCCGGTAGACGAAAGGGTAGTTTTCCTCCGCCTTCAGTGGGGGGTTGGGTTCTGACTTATGTCTGTGCTTATGCACTGAACAGCAGATCAGAGTACCCACCCTTTCTGGAGTCCTTGGAGGGAGTGCCAGTCTGTCGTGGTGAAGAAGGAGCTGAGCCAGAAGGCGAAGCTCTCGATTTACCAGTCGATCTACGTTCCTACCATCACTTATGGTCATGAGCTGTGGGTCGTGATCGAAAGAACAAGATCTCGTATACAGGCAGCAGAAATGAGTTTCCTCCGCAGGGTGGCCGGGCTCTCCCATAGAGATAGGGTGAGGAGCTAGGTCATCCGGGAGGGCCTCAGAGCCACTGCTCCTCTGCATCAAGAGGAACCAGTTGAGATGGCTCAGGCATCTGGTCAGGATGCCTCCTGGTGAGGTGTTCCGGGCACGTCCCTCTGGGAAGAGACCGTGGGGACGACCCAGGACACACAGGAGGGATTATATCTTGTGGCTGGTCTGGGAATGCCTTGGGCGTGGCTGGAGAGGAAGTCTGGGCTTCCTTGCCTAGACTGCTGCCCCCCCTACCCGACCCCAGAGAAGCAGCAGAAGATAGATGGATGGATGGATGGACATGACTGATGGTAATATTGGTGAACGTCAGCTCCGATATAAAGTACATAAGTATCTTATCAGTGGATTGGCAGAAAATTGTGTGATAATTCATCCTAAAGGCTTTAACAAGTTGTGACCATACACTTGAGTAAAGACATTGGTTTTTCAAGACGAATAAATCACAAATCCCTTGCCTATCTGCCAGCTGGTTGTGGTTCAGACTTCCTTTCCAGTGCCATATGGATTTTTCTGTGGACTTTAATGGCCACACCTGTTGGCATTTGTGTCAGCTGGGAAGAGGAAATTGAGGCTAACGGCTCACATGGACTCACAAAACATGGACACATGAAAGTGGATGGACATTGATATCAGCTGCAACACTCAGAATTTGGTTGAAACAATAGCTCTTAGTTTAGATAAAAACTTTTCTGACAGGTGAAGTAAAGCCAAAGGTTGGGCAGAGTAAATTCTGCTTCATCTCAGTTTGACCAATAGCTATTCATGAAAATTTTATAACCCTCTCCAACCAGATACAGACTGCACAATTGAACCCAATTTGTTTTGTAGTTTGTGTCCAGCTAAGCAAAGCCAAAACACAAAGCACTGTTGAGTTCGCAGCACAGTCCTTTTCATTACGTTGCACTTTGATGAATACACATGCTGCTTATAGATTTAATGCTTTTGTTGAGACATAGGAAGCAAAACTGAGACAAAGTTCATATTATGTGTTTGAATTCTGTGTGCTGTAACCAATTTGTATCCCTGAAGACTTCTTAACCCTAAGCCAAAAGTAGACCTACATTGGAAAATGTAGGTCTACTTTTGTAGAAATACACATGGTCATTGTGGAAAAGGGCTCCGTGGCAACCAGCTCTCTGGGTCAAAGGGTGACATGAAGCCGCTTCTTTTTTGCTTGCTGCCCCTGATGTTTTCTTCTTACTTGCAGAGCTAATGGGACATTCCAGTTGTTCTTGAAACTCTAAATTTTTGCAGGAAATGAGACTTTTCCAGTTTTCCTGAACTGTAAACTTGTGTAAGATTCCATGATTCCAGATTTCAAGATGTCTGCCCCCGGTACCCCCTGTAGTCCATTGTCATCTTTGATAAAATTCTTAAATATACATATACGCATCTATGAAGTATTTTTTCTTTAAACTGCAGTGAATTGTTATTGATAATTATGTTAAAGCGGTGAAAAACAGTAATAATATTTGTGGTTTATTATTTTTGGTGCACATTGTTACAGTTGGTTTGTAATGTTCTTCTTTCATACAGGATTTGTAGATGCTCATGAATTGATCTGTTTTTTTCTGGGGTGGTGCAACTAGAAAGCAAACTACCTGGTAATAACATCTGCCCTCGACTGGAAGGCACCATAATACAAGAGCTTCCTGCAAAACTAACATGCAAGGTTAAAGTTTTGAAAAATCCTCCTAATTTTCTTTGTGCACCAAGGCCAATGTTGAGAACTATCATGCTGTAACATCATCATTTTTTACAAAAGATACTAAAACAGAAATTGTTGGATCTTCTCCTTTAAAAAGAACAATATTTGTCATCCGTCACCGAAGCAGTTTCGTCCTTTAGGTGCTGGGAATGCTGCAGTTAGATAGTTCTAGTTGCTGTATTGCAGCATTCCGTCCAGTGGAAATCGATGGGATTCTGATTAGTGCAGACTGAAGGAAGACTCACGATTGTTACCAATAAAGGGAATTAAATCCTTTCTATTTTTTTATTCCTTTTGTTAGGAGACTTGATCAAATTTAGAATAAACTCATCAGTAAAATTGTTGTTGATTTTATAAATAAGCTGAATGACCCTCCCACCTCCCTTTCCTTTATGCTCCCACTTTTGCTAGCCGTCCAGCTCTTTTATTGCTTTGTCAAACCAGCTCCTTCCATTTTTAAATTGCCTATTGAGTGGATATCTCACCGGACTCGCCTGCCAGCCTCTGGTATCACCTTTGTGTAGCTTCTTTTCTTAAGCAGGGAAATGTCTAAGGTATTTGTATAGTGCATCAAACACATCCATGTGATTTTCTAAA
This sequence comes from Telmatherina bonti, assembly GCF_933228915.1. Lineage (NCBI taxonomy): Eukaryota > Metazoa > Chordata > Actinopteri > Atheriniformes > Telmatherinidae > Telmatherina > Telmatherina bonti. The sequence continues at coordinate 13,670,193 of NC_136633.1, forward strand.
GATACAAATCACAGCCACGTTTATGAGCACGGTTTCATTACTCCACGGCACATAAAATCAATTCAAAGCCAATGATAACTTCTCATAAATGAATCTGGATCTAGATAAAAGACTTATTAAATGAATTTAAGGACAAATGAAGCATAAAATGAAACTGCTTGTATGTTGGTGTCCCAATGTGAGGACCAAACCTGTGACGCTTTATATTTAAGATACAAATTCCACACTTTGATAGTTAAGTCATCTCTTTATAGTCAGGTGCTGGTGTGGAAAAGCAACTTCACTTCAGTCTAATTTAAAAAGAAAGGTGTTGTCATTGCTACATATGAATTCTAAAAGGCAGGAAAATGCATTTCAACACTTGTCACTTGAAAAAAGTGACAATTCTGCTGTGGTGAGGCATTTTTCTCACCACTGCTCGTCCTTGCGCAGGTGATAATTTTGTCTACAATTTCTGTGTTTGATGCCAGTGTTGAGTAAAACATCACCTCAGATTTGAATTGTTTTTCTCCTCAAAGCAGCTCCTCCTATTCAGATGGCTAAGCGGATAAAACAAAAGAAATGGTCTGAAATGAGTTTATTTGCTCTCCTTGAATGGAACTATATGATTCCTTATTTCAAAAACTACACATGTACTTTGATCTGAATATATATTTAGAATGACTGAAAAAAAAATCAAAACATTTAGTTGTTATGACAGAACAGAAGGTTAAATTCTTGCTCCGAACAACTCAACCTTGTTTGGCCGACAGCAGCGGATAATTATAATGAGGTAATCCTGCTGAGTGGAATCTTTCCAGTTTAGCTTCTGCAAACTGGCCTGACTGGACAGATTTCAGTCATTCTTCAGCAAGCCGAGCCAATCCGGACCAAGTCCAGCAGTGATGCTCATCTTGGATTTTGCTCCAGAACTGCCTGGAAAATAAAGCAAGCATTCAATTGACCCTTTCAAACACAATCAGATTTAACAATGCGTCTATTTAGCAGCTGTTGAAAAAGGGTTACACTGTTGGGGTTTAAAAAGAAAAAATACCTTTAGGTGATGTGATTTTGGAATTTCCCCAACACATCTCTTTCCTTGCATGTGTGTGGTGCTTTCGTGTATGATAAGCTAAATCTGTGATTTACTCAATTGTCCAGATATTATCCTAAAATATGATGCCGCATGTCTGCGGGTTGAATTATCATGTCAGTCCTCTGACATCTCTCAGCTAATATTTGCCAACAATTGAGCACAGTGTCTGGCCTTTAGCTGTAAAGCACATGTTACTATAACCAGATGTTTCTATACATACTACACATCACAAAACTCCTGGATACCTTGCAATGCTGTTGGATGTGGCATCTCCACCTTTGAGGACAACCTGGGCTCTTATATATATATATATATATATATATATATATATATATATATATATATATATATATATATATATATATATATAATATCTCATTCATGTGTGGGTTGGAAAACTGGGAAAAAGACAGATCAGCAGTTGTTTTCTTCAAGGTTTAACATAACTAATATTCTCAGATCTTGTCTTTGACTCTTTTAGCCATTGGAAACTTTCTTGAAATACCACAGGTGAAAAACCTTCCTATCAGGGATGACTACGCGGTCAGACGTTAAGTAACATCTGGTTAAAAACCGTACAGTTTGTGATAAAACTCTTTTGGCTCATGTATGTTCAATATGAAATATCTTTTCTTTTAACCTACTTTGTGTGTGTTTTTGGTGTATTTTGGTCAATTTCCCCAAACATTTCCCAACATAGGAAATGCAGCAGTACCACCAGAAACTGGTTGGGAGCAGTGTTGAGCGCCATAGCTTATGGACGTTCACCCAAACATTAAACAGTGGTTGACATGGATATAACCATTTGGGTATGTAAAAGGAGAATAAATTAGCTTGTATCATATTTTCTGATTCCAGTCTATTTGTTAATGTAAACTGATATTAGAAGTCCTTTTATATCAGCGTCCAACCAAAATCCTGGCAGTGGCTCCGGCTGCTGTCTCTCTGCAGCCTCATGAGGCAGAATAAATCGCCACCGCCGCTGCTACCTGCTCCCACTCTCATTGCCTGTATCATTTTCCTCCGCTCAGGGACTATCCTCTCCTCCCTAACAGCTGAGATCCCCCTCCTGGTGTTTGTGTGTGTAAGTCACCTGGAAAGCTTGTGTCGCAGAGGTATCAGCGGGGCGCAGGTTACAGTCTGAGCCCCAGGGAGCCGGCGTGGGAAGAGACGGGGGTGGCTTGAACACTCTCGTGACTCAGATGGGATTACAGGTTGCTAACACCTGATGACACAAGCTGTTTCCAACATCTCACCTGCCTTATGTGCTGAAGACAGGTTCAGCTCACACTAACACACGCACACACACACACACACACAACCTTCTATGCTGCCATACACATGCACTGAACCCACACGCCTGCTAACTTGCTCATGAAATTGAAGGTGCATGCTTGGATACGCACAGAATGAATACACAGAATCCAACATGAATTGTATTTGTATTGGAAGCAAGAAAACAAGCAAGCAAGCATGACTGAACAAGTAACTGCCATACGCACATGAAAACACACACACACACACATACAGGCTTGTGCATCAAGTCAAAGTCATGTTTACACGCTTGGATGTAAGAAGTCATGCATGCATGCACAATTGCAGCCCTTAGTTTCTACATATGCGTGCACAGCACACCTGATACTGTCACTTGGCTTGCTGCTGCTCTCAGTGTGGGATGTTAACACACACTGAGGAAGTATCAGTACCTCTGACTGTCTGTCAGGATCACATCATCTGTGTTGGGGAATGCGGTAAAAAGTTCTCAGACCAGGCTAATTGGATTAGAAATATATTGAAACATGATCTAAATAAAGCTTTTGCTGGTGTTTGTTTCCTACGTGTAAAATGTAAATTAAAAAAGCAGTAAATTTATTGTTGACACAACCTGGATGCAGAAACCTTGAATCCGACATAGCTGGTGCTAATATTCCTATTTAACTGGGAGTGACACAGCATGCACTAACTCTGCAGTCTTACCCTCTTCTGTTTTGTCCTTTGCAGAGAGGAGGGCTGTGTTATTTAGTATTTTCATCATTGAACTGTAAACATTCCAAATATGCAGCCTTATTGTAAATATTTTGTGAGTTGACGCCCTTAAATCTTCCCAAAGATGGTCTAGACGTGTTTTCTTTTCAGACTTAAAGGCCTTTTTTTTTTCTTTTATATGCTTTTATTTATTTATTTTTTTAACCTTTTTGTGTTGGTTTTGGCAAGAGCGAGTCTGGTCACTGCAATACAAAGAAGTTAACAAGATTTCTCTTTGCAAACTATTTATCAGTAATTCAGTTGTGATGAAAGATGTGAAGGTATTGCAGTACATGTTGATTTAAGTTTATCCCAAAAATGTTGGCTCATTTTGTGTCTTGTCTCTAAGTCCAGATCACTGAGACTCAGTTTCTGTGCTCAGCCTGACCTAATTGTAACAGGCAGATTGTCATTCCCATTGGATTAGGATGTATTGTGTTTCATTGTCATTTCATTTCCTTTATTCAGACTGGTTCTCTCTTTGCAAACACTGTTGGAAGATGAATGTAGCTTCATCAGCATCCACCTCTACACAGCTTCTTTCATGCCGTTGTTTCCCTACTAGAGTTTCTCGTGTTTAAAGTTTGAGGTTTTCTCTGCTTGCCTTGGTTCAGGCTGCCTCTTTTGCAGTATTGTATCTTGAAGTGAATAAAGATATTGGTTGAATTATCTTTAAAAAATCTTAAAATCTTAATCTTGGAAAAAAAAAAAAAAAAAAAAAAAAAAAAAAGGTACAAGATGATGTAAACACAATCATAGAACTCCAAACTGTTACTATACATTGGTTGTGTAGATATTCAGGCTATTACACAAAGTTGATCTAGAATAACTAGATTTTCTTGGTTCAACTCGATAAAATTGTTATGAGGACCAGTGACAATGTCCATCAGCCAACACTTTGACTGCATCGTAAGTGTTCACAGTTGTGGGTGGACAATCCACAAGCTATATTGATGAGGTTCTCTTCCTGAATGTCAGCAGTCACCTTCCACAATGTAACAAAATGCTACTTTTTTTGGCAAATTCAGCAAAAATGTATCCATACTTAGTTCTTGGTTTTTCAAGATGCGACAAAGATATTTGGAAAATGTGACGACAAATGGATTCAACAAAAATACAAGTCCACAAAATTCAAAGTTACATGTGGTAAAGTAGTGCGGTCACTCGTTTTGTTTAGCCTTACAATGAAGATATTAAATTGATCATATGAGCCTTCATAACATCTAATTTGTTGTAGAAAGTACATGTTAGTATGTCATGTGCAAGCTGGCCAATTTAATACTTGTATGAAATAAGGTTGTTTTTTTTTTTTGGTTTTTTTTTCACTTTTATTTAGTTCCTTGCTTGGTTTTTGGTGATGAATAAGCACAGCAAATACATATAACTGTATAGACATGTGTTCAGTCAGAGGCTTCTTCTGGTCCACTGTAACAATGAACATTTCTAGATTCCAGCCAACAGTTTTGTAGAACAAGAACTTGAGCTGTAGCGATTTAATCATAAATAATAAAATAATTTAAGTCATTTAGAAAATAACTAGAAAATATGTAACAGCTTACTAAACCCACCACATATGTGTATCCAAAAATGACCTTCAGATCTTGTTTGTTTTCCTAAATTCAGAAGTTAAATGACCCACACTCACCTCTTTCTGGTCTTGCAGGTTAAATTAATTCCGTTCACTGTCTCTTTCTCACTCCCTCTATGTGCCCAAAGTTATTTAATATCCAGTCAGATTCAGAGTCATTATTACCTGCCAACCCCCCCCCCCCCCCCCCCCCCCCCCCCCCCCCCCCCCCCCCCCTCACGCCTCCCAGACCTTTCCACATACGACTTTGAAAGGCTGTTGTATCTCCGAGGCCTAATTAGAATTGAAAGTCTGTTCATCTCAAATTGTCAACTCTCACCTCAAGCCTGGAATATTTTGTCTTGAATTCCAGATATACCCTCTTAACGCTGCACAATGCGAGATATTGTACAGTGCATAACTTTGCTCTGACCTTAGGTAAAAGCGCCAGGTTTTGAGTGTGTGTGTGTGTGTGTGTGTGTGTGTAGTTATTGTGTAAAGTAATAAAAATGTGAATTCTCAAAACCAGCTCTGAGTTATGCTGTCGTCTTTCATGCGCTTTTTGTTTCTAAAATGACACCACAGAGGGTATTTTCCTAACTCAGCATGTGGCCGGTAAACATCACAATCCATCAGACATGTTAGTCTGAGGTGGGGTGGGGGGGGAGCGGCAAGGGAAAAAGACGGTTTGTTTTCACACTTAAGGAAGACATGAAATAGAGTGTCCTTAACTTAATCACCACCTTGTTTTACTACATTTGCATACATTAACATATTAATTGGACCACCGATTAAAATTGGTTTTGTAATTTTAATTAAGTGTCCACAAAGGTATATGATTAGCACTGTTTAAAATACAGGCTGACATAACTAGAAGCAAAAAAAAAAAAGACTTAGCTGCATTTTTTTTCTTTTAAACCCCCCTCTTCCTCCTCCTTTTCCATTCAAAGAGGAGAGGATTACTTACAGGGAAAGCCTGTTTCATGATAACATTTGTAAAAAAAAAAAAAAAAAAAAATAGAAGTCTGCTCCAGATTAGGCTGCCATAAAGAGTGCTGATAGGGGCGGGGCTTCTGAATCACTGAGGATTTTAAAAGATTCGTACATTGTAACATGGTGTTTTAGTGACAGGAGTTCAGACAAGAGCCCCTGTAAGTGACTTGAGAATTAGCCTGTGATTGCGCTGCAACTGAAATGTGCACCTTAATGTGCACAATAATCATTCAGAGCATGGGGAAAGGGTGGTGAAAGGCTGGTGATGGTTCGAGGGGCCCACAGCATAAAAGGGGCTGACGTACGTCCCTGTGGGGCTGTTCATAAAGAAGACCTGATGATATTTTTTACATTGCTTAGTGCCAGGACGGTGTCACCCAGTTCACTGCATAAAGTGTAGGAGCCTTCCTAGCAAGAACCTTTAAGTGGATTGATGTAATAAAATATCAGTATACAACAAATTACATGCACATAAACGTAGCAAATTGTAATCAGTTGAAATGGTAAAGTGAAGCAAAGGTAAAAGTCAAATTAAAACACCTCTGACAGTTTTAAATACTGTTTAACCCTGAAAGGCCAATCAGTCCTTCTAGTGGGGCAGATTAAGTAAATATTCCTGAATAATCTTTTGCTTTCTTTTACAAGCATCAAATTTGTTCTAATAATTTAAGAAAAGTATGTGATCCAGCTTGGGCAGCACGGTGGCGCAGTGGTTAGCACTGTGGCCTCACAGCAAGAAGGTCGCTGGTTCAATCCTTGGCTGGTTTGGTCAGTGGCCTTTCTGTGTGGAGCTTGCATGTTCTCCCCGTGTATGCGTGGGTTCTCTCCGGGTACTCCAGCTTCCTCCCACCATCCAAAGACATGCATGTTAGGTTAATTGGTCACTCTAAATTGCCCCTAGGAGTGAGTGTGAGCGTGAGTGTGGTTGTTCGTCTCTCTGTGTGGCCCAGCGATGGACTGGCGAGCTGTCCAGGGTGTACCCTGCCTGTCGCCCAAAGCCAGCTGGGATAGGCTCCAGCTTCCCCGCAACCCTGAATTGGAATAAGCGGTTCGGAAAATGAATGAATGTGATCCAGCTGAAAATCCAAAGATGGCTTCAACTTTTCAAGAGGTGCACCGTGTAAAAAATGCCAAAGGATATATAATTTCAAAGCAGTACTTGAATTAACAGAAATGTGTTAATGATCCACACATCAAAATGATTATCTGACTGGAAGAAGTCAATGGCTTCAACTGAATTCCAATATAGCTGCCAGTTTTAAAAATGGCCAACATGACTCAAAGTGACCAACGTGGATCTTATTTTCCCATGTATTGGTATACAATATTGATCGCTGTTCCAAAAAGAACACCTTATTTAGGAAGACTAATAAGAAAGTTTTTCACTTCTCAGATTTAGTTTTTATGACTATCAACTTTTTTTTTTAAAAAATATATATATATAGTTAAGTCCTGCCATTAGTGGCACATTTGAATCACAATAGGGGCTCCTCAGCCACCACATTCCAAGGCAGGGGATCAAATGACCCCTTCTTAGTCCTCAAAGGAAGTACCAAAAACTTCAGTCCTGCTAGTGTTAAAGATCATTGAATTTTATTTTTCTGCCCAAGTTTGCTAGATATCTTTGTAACAGACCAAGTTGCTGAGCATTTTAGTTTTCACATGGGACTCACACATGAAATAATTAATTATGTCTTTTCACCACTGGGGAGCTTGTAGAAAATGTGTGCATATTTATTCAGAAAACATCTTACAGATGACCAACTGCAAAAGACATGCATTTCATACGGAGCATTTCATTTGTCTACCGCATCATTTACATGGATTATTTGGTCATTTTGTAGGTCCCTTCCGGATACCCTCATGGTGCAAATGGGGTAGTACCACCAGAAACCACAGGGGCAGCGTTGAGCAGTGTAGCCGATATACAACCTGTATTCAGAACAAAGAAGAAGATTTCATGTATTAAAATAGCTGCTCAGATCACTGTTCACTGCTCCCTTTGAGCTATTTTTCTTAGAATAAACATTCTCGCAATGTTTTCCAACAACACGTATGATACTGTTGAAAACTGATGTCAGAACTCGGAGGTTAACTCTCAACTCGGCCATGGCCTGTGATGGATGTATTGGCTTTAAACCTTACCAAGCTAAGGGACGCATGAAAGTATGAGAGCAAAGAGGTTTGAAGTGGACATGTACATAAAGGGAGCACAAATGGGCCTTAAGAAAGGTTTTTGGTGATAACTGCACATCTGTATGTTTTGCTCTCTCCTGTCTTCATGCAAGCCTTCAGCTGGGGAAAATTTGAGAAGTTTTCTCTCCCACATTCTTAATGAGAGCAGCTTTTGCCAAGTCAAATGGCCTGACATGTAACAGAGAGACTCGCGCACCATTTTTCTGATGCAATTACAGCAGTCGGGGTATCATACTGGGGACTTTTCAGAAACGTAATATTACCTCATTTTGTTTTTGGTGTGGTCTGGAAGGTTTTTGAGAGGCATTTGGAAGCAGTTTACTCATAAAATACTTAACCATTTAAGTGATAGGATACAGTTTCCTGGGCTCTGTCCCTGCTGCCAACCACAAAAAAAGAAGAAAAAAATAACAAGAAAGCTGTCAGGGTATAACAGTCCAGTAGGTTGGTACAGCTTCCCCTCTCATCTTTTGTGTCTCCTATTTTTTTGCCTTTGACGGAATCTTTTTTTTTTTTTTTTTCTTTGATCAAAAAACTAGAACTGTTTGTTGTAAAATATCCAGATTTTCAGGATTGGTTTCTTACTTCAGCTCTGATCCGATGCCTCTACTTCCCAAGTTCAACCTGTCCATGATAATGTCTCATTACGAAGGCTCATACCGACCTCTGTGATGATGAGCCTCTCTGTCATCCAGTTCAATCCTCAAAGCTGTCTTCTGGGAGCACTCTAAGTTACGGCATTAGTCTCTCTTTTCTTCCCCAGTCCTCCCTCCTCTTCCTTTTTGCTCTTAAATTGCCGCTTCTTGAGTTACTAAGCTGCCCTAATAGGTAAAACCTGTACCAACTGTGTGTCCTCAAATGGGACGCACCTCTCTCGATTGCCGTTTTGTGTGCAGAGGATAAAGCGCCATCCCACAGTGCAGCCTGTCACACGCAATGCCGGGCTCGTTGTGGTGATTTCTGCCTGGCTCCTCAACACTGTCCTCAGCGCCAAACATTTAAATGTGTTTCCTATTTCTTGCTTCGCTGTTGACATCAGAATGTTTCCAACCTCACTGTTTTATGTGTGTGTGTTAACCCCCTCTCCGCTGCCACCCCCCCCAATCCTAAAAACATTAAAACACACACATAGACATGCACTAAGGCTGCACACACAACCATCTGCAAGCACACTTACAGTCACAGTCAAATAAAGCCACATGGATGCATGAAACAGATGCAAGCAAGGTGAGCTTGATAATATGTTGAAACGCAGACTTTGCATGTTGAGAGCAGACTATGGAGGTCACCACATCCCACAACTCCTGGAGGTGGTTTTAAGGAGCCAAACGGGCATGCCAGCACCCTTTACGGACGCCTACAGATTAAATTGCCATAAAGAATAAGCAGACATCAACTGCCAGGTGTTATTGCGTTTGATTTCTTGGATGGATTGCTTTGGTTTTCGTGTACATGAAGAAAAAAAAGGAAAGAAAATTCAGTTGATAGCACTATGTAAATGTAAGAAAACATACAGGCCAAGAGTAAACTTTGAAGCAAAGATGTCAGTAGAAAATATGACATTGACAACCATCTCAAACTAGAAGCTGCTACGTTTCTACTCAGGGTCAACGTGTCATCTAAGGTCCTATCTTATCATCTTATCAATCAAGCACATGGTGGCAACCTGCAGACCTGGTTAAGTGACTTGTTCAAGTTCACATTGAGCATCAGAATGAGAAAGACCATGACATGGTTGTCGGTCTAAGTATTCAGAAACTGCTGATCTACTGGGATTTTCACTCACAACCATCTCTAGGGTTCACAGGAAATGGTCTAAAAAAAGGCAAAATATCCAGCGAGCAGCAGTTGTCTCGACCAAAGTGCCTTGTCTTCAGAGGTCAGAAGTAAGATGATAGAAAGACAATCGGAAGTCAAGTTAGTCAAGTGTTCTAACAAAGATATGGAGAATATTATCTCTGAACACACAACATGTCCAACTATGAGGCAGATGGGCTACAGCAGTAGATCAAAACAGGTGTGACTCCTGTCAGCTAAAAGCTGGAAACTAAGGCTGCTTCTAAGGCTACAGTTCATACACACTTAACAAAATTGGTGGTAGGTGCAACAACAAAGAAGGAATATATCTACCATGTCTTTCATCAATGGTTCACACCGGAGATGGCAGTGTAATAGTGTTGGGGATCATTTTTTGGACACTTTGGACATCTTTGTACCAACACCACAGCCTACCTGAGTATTTTTGCTGACCCTATCCATCCCTTTTATGACCACAGTGTAGCATCTCCTGATGGATACTGTCCACAAGATAATGCTGGGGGATATTGTCCATGTTCCAAAGGTCAAATCAACTCAAACTGTTTTCTTGAACATGACAACAAATTCCAAAATCATCAAATCTCAATCCAGTAGAGCAGCTTTGGGATGTGGATGGAACAGGATACTCATCATGGATGTGCAACCAACAAATCTGCAGCAACTGTCTGTTGCCAAAATGTCAGTTTGGGGCAAAATATCTGAGAAATATTTCAAACACCTTCTTGGATTCATGCCACTGATAATTAAGCAGTTCTGAAGGCAGAGGGGATCCAACATGGTTGTGTCGATAGTCGATTAGTGTACATCCAGTAGCTTCTTTTCCAGGTCACATAGCATTGTTAGAGAAGGTAGCAACTGCTGGGCCTTTTTGGATTGGAATGAGTCAACCCCTATAATTTTTAAAATTGATCTTGAAAATTTGTTCTAGTTGTTCTGTGTTAAAATTGTAGATGGGTGACAAGTCTTCCCAGTTAAACATCAACATGGAAAGTGAAGCCAAAAAGAAAAACGTTTTGAGCCAAATGTCTCCAACAAAACACATCAGGTTTCCAGCTGCCTGTGTTTCACAGAGAACTTCAACTGCAGTTGAGATGAATGGATGTATTTTGAAGTAGTAGATATTCCTACTGCCTTACCTTATTTAGGTTTTTAGGCCTTTAAGTTCCAATGTACAGTCATCCAATACTTGGAAAACAGGCAGCAAAACAAGTAGATGAAGGGGAAAGTGATCATCTGGGAGGAGACGTTCATCATTCTGTGTGTTTATGTCTGTAAGAGGGGAGAAGAGATGATGAGCAACAAAAGAAGATTGAAACGCTCATACAGGATGCCACCTTCACTCTCCCACAGACCCGTGGGTGTGAAAGTGATGCTGAATGTTCTGCACAAATCACAGATGTCTGCTGCACACTGTCAGGCCACATAGGTGGCATGGGTGATGAATACCGCTTCTCTTCAAAGCCGGAGCATTATCATAAATAAAATAGAGCACAAACACCAGCCTTTGCGCACTAATGGAATTTGTCAACATGAAAGAAGTGTTATTGAGCTCCGCTGCTCCCTCTTTTCTCTTTGCTGATGCCTTGCCAAATACTTATCCCCTCTCTGGTGAGCATTTAGTGTTAACTCGCGGCAGCTCCTGGGAATCGCACGGGCGTAATGAAATTACCTCGGCACAAACAAATAGGGTCAAACTCTCAAGGAGACGAGCATTAGGGCCGCATTTTGCTAATTACGTGGTGCGTTCTTGTGGCTGTCTTGCGGAAGCTGCTCAGGATTGCTGGGATCTGCAGGACGCCACCATGTCCAATTCCCAGTAAACATGCCACCAAGAGAAGAATTGAGGAAATCATACGAAGCAAAATAGGATTACAGTAAACAACTCTTAATATTTTGTTGATTTGCAGTTGATAATTAGCGAATTTCATGCTGATTTGCAGCAGGAGTGATCATGCCTCGGCGGGAAAAAAATGTGAACCAGGAATTTTGCCACAAGAAGACTGTCAGCAGCATTTCTTCGGCTTCATTTTGTACCTGTGGAGAGCATAGATGACACGTGCGAGAACAGACGAGTCAATACCCCCCCCCCAGCTGCAGCGCTGCCCTTGATCATAATGGCATTTCTTTACCATAACAATGCTATCAGATCTGTTTTCTACGATTCGTCTCACCTGTGTTATCGCTGCCAGCAGAGAAAGCGATGCCATTACCTACATGACCGTGACGGAGCATTTTGTAATTATTGAGCATGCTCCTGTGGTAATTACTCCAGTTTACAGAATTATAAAAGCTGAGAAAGGGGGGAGAGGGGAGCACAGCCCTGAGCGGAGACAGAAATATTCTTCTGGAGGCTGAAGAGCCGAGAGACTTTCCTTGGCAGTGGTATCATCACATACACTCATCTGCCAGAGACTGTTGACAGAAAATATGCCCTATCAGCAGAAATAATCACTTTTTTTCCCTCCCATTTATCTACAACACCCCCCTTCTGTCGTCTTCGTCGCCCTGACAGTCTGACGAAAAACAAAGCTCCCCAGTGAGGGATATCAATAAATCAGACAAACCAACAAAAGCGTAGACCACCTATTTTGCCTCCTACATCAGCCTCGCTTGAGACACTCTCATCTGCATTGTTGCATGTTTTTATGTTTCTCTGGCTTTTGTTGGCCACCTACTCCGGCGCTGGTGAAAACAACTACCCGGTTGGTAATCTCTCTCTCAGTAACCCCCCTCCTCATGCTTGAAATGAGCAAATGGAGGCTGGATTATGCCTCCTAACGTGCTCATAAATTTGGGATTTAGTCAGAGGTAAATTGGGATTGACGGAGGAAGCTCTCATGTCTGGTAATCCTTCACTGTAAGCTCACTGTTGTCTGTGTGGTAAACATCCAAATGGAGGGTGGAGGTGCTCAAAGCTACGAGGTGGGGGGGGAACATCTGCCTTATCTTTTTAAATTTTTATACCATTCTTTCCTTTTGATTTACACAACAAGAAAGGCCACTCCATGTTTGGACAAATGTGAGGACCAATACAGAGAATCACAATGATTCTATGCTGGATGGAGGACTTTTTTTACAGAATCTGGTTTTTGGAAGTTATAAAAGGGAAGTAAAAGAAAAGCGTTGACAAGTCAACAAGGCAGAGCTTTGAAACATGAAAAGAGATCCAGGATCCTCCTGAAACAATAAAATTCTAGCTTCGGTTGGGTTTGTTATACACTGTTAAATACCCAGTAACACATCCAGGACTGCAAAGAGTGATACAGAACAAGAAAAATGAATCTATGCTGGTACATAGACAGCTTAATCTGGATTTCATGAGCATGTAGTTCTTTGATATTGTCCGTTTTAGTGTCAAACTACTCAACAAACTTTCACTACACATTTAAAAAGGTATAACTGATTGAAACATAATTAACAAAAAACAAGCCTCAAACCTCCAGGCAGAGACATACATTACATAAAGTGTGATATATCATACATAATGAAGAGAACCAGTAGCACACCTGGGTTATTAAGACTGGATTCACAGCTGCCTTTGAAGACTAACTTAACCAGTATTAACCACAAGTCTTTGTGAAAGTAACAATCACAAGTCAAATATATATTTTTTTTGTGTCATCAAGCAAAGTTCAGTTTGATACGGTAATGTTTTCAATATTTAATGTATTTTCCTCTTTAAAGACAGAAGAAAATATCTCATTTAATAAAACTTCCAATGAAACGTCGCACAACAACATCCAAAGGTCAACAAAGAACAAATCAAACATTGGCTGAATGGACCTCCAAGGACTGATGTACAAATGACTTAATCCAGAGTAGTTTCACTCACATGTGTTACCTCAAACAAGGGAGGAAACGTCATCTGTTTTAAACTTCCAGATACAAACTGTCCACCGGGAGTATCGTTGTAATAGTTAATCAGCAGCAATACTCTGATACTTCAACTTGACAAGTTAGCTTTGAAGTTTAACCGTTTTTAGTTTGACACCTCATGAATTCATAACCTGGTCTTCTGCAAATGAGTGCAACCTCTAAATGGTTCATTTGTAGATTTCCAAACTTTGTTTTGACTTCAGAAACTCAAATAAGTACTGACACACAATGCCTGCCTCTACCATCCTTCTTTTGTCCAATGTTATGCCGTCATAGCGAGTTTTTACGTGCAAGTTAAAACTGTCCTTCAACAGAGAGGCTAAATATCAGGATCCTGATAGAAAAGTATTGTCTTGCATGTGGACACTTCAGCAGAGAGCATTGCAGCCCTGTGCCCTTCTTGTATTATCCCCTCCTGAGCCCAGCTCAGAGGCAAAGTTCATCCTCCAGATTGCTTCTTTTTTCTCGTGGCCTTCAGCCCTCACTGGTGCTCCAGCCTCCAGGATCAGAGTGGGTGAGCTGCGCTTCCTGTTGGAAACATCTTAGGGATTCAAACTGGCAACCATCCAACAAGCCAATTGGTAAGCTCGCCTGGCCTCAAGCTTTTCTCTGCTTATTCACTGCTAACAGGTATCGACTGAACTGATGGGGCTGATCATCATCTGAAAGATTTTTCTGTTGTTGTGTTGCTTGGTTTCACTCCTGAGGCAGTCCCAAGGCACAAGGCCTCGGATTCTGAGACTCCCTTACCTGAAGGGATTTCCAAATGTCTTGCAGAAGACGAAATAACCTCTACCTAACTAAATAAAACCCCAGCTCTCTCCCTATAACAACAGAGAGAAGAAAGGAACATGGACTAACTGGCAGTGAAGGCAATTTGTCGCTGGAGCTCGCTCCCCCTTCTCTTCTGCACCATCCAGATTTCCCATAAGGAATGTGCTTTGGTGTAATTCATCACTGGGCCCATACGGCAAACCGCTCGTTCTGGCGGTGAAATATGAGTCAGTGAGGGGAGGCATTTTCACACGGTAGCTGCGCTGAATGGGGTATTATTTTGGCAAGCTCCCACAAGATACTCCAACACCTTTTTTCTGCTGTTGCAACACGCTGTTTATCAAATGTCTCTAGACACGGGAGGCACACAATAAACATCAACCGCCGAATTACAAGCTTTGATTTCCGGCACATTACTGGGTCGCATAAAAAAAAAAAAAAAAGGTGCTGGGAGAAAAACACAGCACTCCATCTTGTTATAATAACATGCCTGTTTATGAAGATGGAGGATGACAAGAGCATACCTGCCTTTGAGCATGAAGCTGAATGATAGTATTCATGCTCTGGGAAGGGACATAGGGCTGTGCTGCAGAAATGTCACTCTACTAATGAGGTGTCTTATGTGGAAAACTGCAGTAGAATTAATCCCATTTGAAGCAAATATGAAGTGTGACGACTTTGAAAAAATTTAGCAGGTGCACTGGTTCGGTGTAGAGGTAGAATTATTGCTCGAGTCTTTCTTTTAAGTGATGAAATGGTCATTTATTAAGCCGTAACTCTTCTGCTCTGTTGGCTACAGAGAATTCTGCTTGGTGTTGTATAAATATTATAATTTCATACATAGAAACCCTAGAGTTCTCCTTAATTTTCGTTAAAAATGAGTGCCAGTAGCTGTGTGCAGATCAAAATTAACCTGCCAGTTCACTGTTTTGGCATATTGCTATGTAAAAAGGTCTGTGCTTTCTTGAATAGGGTTCATGGCAGGTGCAAAATTATGCCTTCATCCCCATTTTATTTTGGTGCTGTTGCACCAAGTTCCAGCTGCAACATTGTTTTATTCCACTGCTTTCACACTAGGAATGTACAACTGTAGAACTGTACAAACATATCACGTCCAGCAATAGCAGCTATTTCAGTTGATCTGAGAACCTGCTCACTTACATCTAAATGTCCAGTCCTTGTTTTCTAAGAAATCACATCCACTTTGGCATGTTGCTGGCTATATTCTAGCAAATTATGAGATGTATATTTAGGTGTTTTGGGTTTTTTTTTTTTTTTGCAGAGAACATGGCACCATATTTACTTCTGAAATGCACCTTAGCATATCTAATGGAAACACAAGGTTTGGCTAATGACACTGATCAACTGGAACTGGAATGTATTAAAACTGCCTAAAGTTGGAACAAAAGAAATTCACTTTGTTTTTCTAGCAAGCATATTTTACAACCAACCATCTGCGCTGAATTTGAAAAAGCAGATTTGAACAGAATTATTTGCTAACTGCAAATTTGATGCACTAATATCTTAAGAATAGTCTTTGGAAATGACCGAAACTGGATGAAGCATCAGTCACGAGCAGAATGAGATTCCACCAACTGCAAGATAAATGCTGTCAAATTAGCAAAGAGCAGCCATTGTTGACTGCTGAGTTTGAACATAATTGTTTTTAGCAACAAACTGATCTGTGGAGATCTACTTTCCTGAGAATCTGGTAAGATGATTGTAGCAGTGCATTGAACCTTCTACTACTTACAAAAACTGTTAACAGAAAGACATTTTTGTCTTGGAGTCTAAATGTCGCCAGAAACCTCCGGCAAATCCTTACAGCTGTTGTAGAGAAATGCATGGCATGGCCGGTCGCCTTCCTCAACAATTTCCTGGGGATTTACCTGCCGTATTCAAGCAGACTTGCTGTTTCGCTTGACTCTGAGCTGTACCAAGATTTTTTTTTTTTTTATTCCTTAAGGCTCCAAATTGCAACTGATTAATAGATAGTGGCCCAGAATCAAGAGGTACATGTAAATCTTAGATGACCAATAGTGACGATGTGTGATGAGTGCTTCTAGAATTTTCCATCCGAGGATGAAAAGGTCGTTGGGTGCAGCATCCATAGAGAATGTAATCTTCGAGCAGGTGTCGCCGTGTCCGCCACGCCTGCCCTCTTGACTTCATCACACGGAATTAAAAGTGAGCACCTTGTTGTGATGACTCCAGCCTCCATCGGAGAAGCCGTCACAGCGTCAGCAGCCTCTCCGCTGAGCCATTTTTCTCTTAACACTGCGAAGTTTAAGGGGCGGGTGGGGGTGAACGAAGGGGGCCATTTAATGCACAGTAAACAACTAAAGCACTTCAAGCCTTTAAATCCCGACAGGAGTAGAAGGGAAAGTCGGATAGAGAGATGTGATGAGGGAGAGGGGGGCGGCGGAGGTGGCACAGCCAAGGGAGAGTCTCTTTCCCAGTGGGAGATGACAAATGCCATATGTCCTGAGCACAGCGCTTGTGTTAATCCTCGGCGGGTCCCGGCAGGCCCACATCCGACACTACGACCTCTGTACCCCCCCCACCACTCTCCACTAAGCGAGTGGATCAGTCAGACAAAATGCTCAGCTTTCACATAGAAGCACAAAATGCTATTTTCTTAGAACCTAAATGAGCCATTTGTCTACTTTTTAAGAGAATGTTGCTCACCGGAGACAAAATGCACATCATACTCAGTATTTCCTGTTAGTTTCACCGTCTTTTCTGACAGAGGGCAGCTCATGTTTGGCTGTAAACGTGTGTGAATGTTCAACCGACAGGCGTCAGATGAGGTTTGTGTAATTTAAGGTGGTGAAATGTAGCAACAACAGTGTTTTCCTGGAAGGTGGGAGATCAATCTTAATGGTATGATCCTTGGAAAGCGATCAGTGGTATTGTTGAGGGTACACAATGCGATGTAGCCTTTGAAATCCAAACTGAGCTCAGCTGTGCCAACTTCAGATCTTTTCTCTTTGTGTGCAGTCGACTGTCATCATCTTCCAGGGATTCTTCTACGACAGTTTACATGTTGCCTCTCTGGCATCCTGCATCACCTGAAGTGGCTGTAAATGAGCAGAGCTCGTACTTGGAATAAACTTCAGTCCCCCAGTGTTGGACATACCGTGCAGATTGATGACTCCAGCATGTCTGCGTTTGGCCTGTTTTTGATACTTTGACTGTTCCAGTCATTCGTCTTTGCTCAGAGCCTCAACAAAGCGCTGCCTCGTCGCTCACTGAACCCTGAACAACACCCTAACTGAAACCTGGAGGCCGTTCAGCTGTAATGATGTGGTTAAAGAATGAACTCTCTTCACCTACATGCTGAATCAGCTCTTTACCTCCTCAAAGCCACAGCCAGTGACTGTTTGCAGCAGCAACGATGAGGCTTGATGCTACAGCTATGACCACAATAAATAAATCGAATTAGTGACTTGATTTAACTGTTTTCCATTTTAAAATGGTTAATCCCCGGCCTAATTGGCACCAAATTTGTGTTACTATGCATGACTATTTTAACTTTTATTATAATGTAAAAGAATTTTATCTGACAGGTGAGGCTAATTCCTCGGGCAACTGGCAAGAATAGGGTTAAAGGTTCATGCGTTACCTGCATATTTTACTGTTCAGTCATTTCAGCTTCTCCTTTATGAATGATATAAATAGAAAATGAGGTGAAAAATTTGTAATTAATCCGCTCTGGGTGACACAGGAGAAGGCATAACCCAGGCCTGCCCAATCCCGTTTGTCTGGCTAACATTAAGGGGCTAATTTTCAAAATTGAGCACAGTCAATTTTCCAGGATGCCTTGAGGTGGGGCGGAGGAGCAGGGGGGGGGGTAAAAGGTAGGGGGATGACAGGAGGGGCTAATTTCACCCACCTTATTTACCCCTATGCATCATCCGGCAGCTCTCATCTGACATGAGTGACGGCGGGATTGAAATTAGACCAACTGTGGCTGGCGTTGACAATTTACGATGCCTCACTGGTACTTGTTTGTTCGATATGTATGTGTGTGCGCAGTGAAGGCATCAGAAAAGAGAAAAATGGGAGGTGCATGGAAAACCTGGGGAAATACATCTTTTTAATAACAGTCAGTGAGGTTAATGCAGCTTACCTTAGTGTGCCGACAGCAGCAGGAGCAGGGGGAGATGTTATTTGACGGGTGGAGGGAGACAGACGATGCACAAATACATTTAAACCGTAGTTTACCTACACAGCAGTCAGGCCTCTGTGTCTGATTAGTATTTGTTGTACAGAAAAGGGAGGGAAAAAACAGTAAAGGAGGAAGGGTTGAGGGGAAAAAATAGAAAACAAACTCTTAACACTATTGTGTGCCTATAACCATCTGTCACCGCTGGCCTGGAGATGAGACTGAGATTAGGAGGAATAAACATTGGGGCCGTAGAGCATCGGTAAAGCCTTCAGGGCAGTAACAACAAAAGCAGGAAAAAAAGAAACAAAACAACAAGGAAAAAAATGAAGGTTAGGGGAAGAGTGAAAGAGGAGAAACGAGCCAAAAGATAAAACTGAATGGGGACGTTTTAATTCTGAGGCGGTCACGTATTACAGATCCTAACCTGCGCTGACAACGGCGGGAAAACTGATGGGCGATATTACAGTGAGACTCGGAGGGGGTCTGGATGATGATGTTGGTGGCAGTGGCAGCAGCGATGGTCATGATGATGATGATAGTAGTCGCACTGATGATGGCAGTAACGATGGCGCTCGCTTGGCTTCCTCTTGCCTTACGTCAAACAGAAATAAAAAATTTTTTAAAAAAACACAGAGGTAGGAAGGAAGGAAGGAGGGGGTGGGTGTGGGGGGTTGAAAGGAAATAGTGTCTTCTCTTTCTCCACCCCCCCACACTCCTCACCCCTCCTTCCCTTTTCCCCTGAATGCCGACGGCTTAAGGAAAGGCATTTGGAGACTCCTGAGGCATCCACGGATCTCCCCTCCTTAAATTTACCGTGAAGGTTCTTAGACTCCCTATTCAGGCAGGATATTCTCGTTTATTGCTTTTAGAAGACAAACCTCACAAAAGTACAGTGTCATTGCTTCTGGAGAGCAGAGCCCTGGAAGAATGTGCAACAAAAAAAGAATCTTTTTTTTTTTTTTTTTCTCCTCTGATGAATTATGTACAATGTGACACAGAAAGCAGCTGAGGTTTCCTAAGGTGCTTTACATTCTTAGAATTTAGGTACAGACCATGACATTAAGGAGCAGAATTGAATGCAATTTAATTTAAAAAATGTATTTCTTTCTAATTAAATTGGTCTAAGGAAAACTCAATCAAAATCAATAGCAGTTTTGTTTGTGTGCACTTGTCCAATTGCTTGTTAACATCAGTTGTTAATCAGCCAATCACATTGCAGCAGCTAAATGCATTTAGTCATGTGGACAAGATCACTTGCAAAAGTTCAAAGTGAGCAAGAGAAAGGTGGAAAAAAAGACATTAAAGTGATTTTGGCATGGTTGTTAGCATTGTTACCTCACTGCATAAAAATTCCAGGTTCAAACTTTCGCTGTGTCGAGTTCCTTATGCGTACATGGGTTCTCACCCACTGTCTAAAATAGTGCTTTTTGGTTTAGTTTGTAATGATCCTGTGAGTGCTTGTTGGTTCTGTGTTGGCTCTGCGAGAGACTTCCAACTTGTTGAAATTGTACCTGTCTTGTTGCAAGGTGGCTAACGCTAGATGGACTCGTGGGATTTTCACACACAGCCATCTGAATGTTCTGAACAAGAGATGATATTCACTCAGCTGAAGTTGTCTGGATAAAAATGCCTGGTTAAAGAAGATGGAGAGGCAACTGTATCTCAAATAACCACTGTTTACCACCAAGATGTGGAAATACCATCTCTGATCAACTTTGAAGCGGGTTGACCACATCAGAAAAGCAGACCAGCTAAGGACACGAAAATTAAAGCACATTCACATCAGCCTTTTTGATACAAATCCCTTGTCCATTTGCTTGGAAGTCAGCTTTGTTTAAGGAAATGTGAATGCACCAAGCGAATTCTGATTCAGATCAAAGAAGCTGACTCGGTACCTCGAACACCAGGCTAGTTGTAGCTGACTGTGCTGACCTGTACATAATTTGACAGTCCAGTTTCCCAACATCAAGAAACTTGTCATCTTGTCCACAGATTTACTGACATTACAAGGAAGGGTGACAGAGAAACATGCAAATAAATGCGGCAAAAACAAATTACTAAACCAGCTTTGAATATCTCAGCCTATTTTATCTTTCCATGATGTGCAATATGGTTTTCTCGAAACCACATGTAAGTGTTTTGTCTTGAGCTGTTTTCTTTTGCTAGTAGAGAGTATATGTCAAGGGAAATGTGAAGGTCAGTGCTGAGACTACTCATGAGAGTAAGGGGACTGACTCATAATTAGTCGCCAGCACCTGGGGGACACCAGGAAATCAGCAGTGGACAATGTTGTACAATTTATTTTAAAAAGAACATTTGTTGTTTTGGATCTACGATGGGAACTGAAACACATTTGTGATTCCAGAGTAAAATCTCAGACAACTTACATGAAGATAAGAGCGAGCTGGACAAAAATGCGAAGGGGCCAAGCAACCAGACGGCCTGTCTCACCCTCATCGGATGATGCATTCAGTCCCGTGGCTCCAGTTGAGTCAGACTGGCCTCCACCCCCTGCAGGATGAAGAAGTAAAAAAAACTTTCATGAGAAACAAGCAAGAACATGCTCACTTCAGACACATGGGGTTCATTTGCAGTTTGTGCTTCCATCTGAGGCCTCTTCCTACCCATAACTCCTTGTGTTTTTGGGTTGTTTTCGTTGGTTGTTCGGGATTTTGCTCTTTCTGTTCGAAAAGGACTGACAACTTGTATTTTGAGGCATTTCTGCATGTAACCCTTGTGTTTACAGCAACAGTGTGACTATGTGCAAGAGTGTGTGTGTGTGTGTGTGTGTATGTGTGTGTGAGCGCTCAGCTGCCCTTCCCACTGCCCTTGTCATACTGGTCCCAGTGCTGCAGGGCTCGATGCTGGTTGGACAGCTCGGGTCAAGGTCTCCCCTCTCCTGATCTGACCGACGGGCTGTCACGGCAACAACCAAACCGCTGGCCGAGTCTGCAGGCTCCTCACATGCACACACTTTTCATCCAGTGACAAGCTCGCATGGCTGCATGTACACGCCGTATGGAAAAAACACACAAATGAACTGACAGAGCAGGGCACTTTTGCATTTGTGTATACACACACACACACACACAGACGTGTCTGCTTTATGTGCCTGTGGGGACACTCCATTGACATGATGCAGTTCTGACCCCTCAACGTAACTTTACCCGCAACTGAATACCTAACCAGAACCTAACTCCAATCCTTAAACCCAAAACCAAGTCTAAACACCCCTAAACATCACTTTTCTTATTTGTCCCCACCTTTAGTAGAAGTCCCCGTAAGTTGATGCCCACATTTGTGTTGGTTCCTGTCATGTGGGAAAGATAAGTACACACATGCACACACACACACACGCGCGCACATGGACCCCCACCCTCCTGGAGATTGACAGTAAGGTTTATTGCTGCTAATACTCCCAGCTGTAAAGGGAGAGCAGCAGCATCCTAATGGGAAATGGACTCATTTCCTAACGCGATGAGCACAAGGGTGCGGCACACGCCCATATTTGGTCAACGGGGGCGTTTAATCAGACTGACTTCCTCCCTATTGGACTAAGCGTCTATTCTCTAATTTGTGAACTTTTTTTTTTTTTTTTTTTTTTTTTCCTTTTTTTCTTGGTTGCTCCTTAATCTTTGCTACACAGGAAGATATGCAGGACTCTGGGAAAGATGTTTTTAAAGGAAAAATGGTGTGGGGGGGGGGTCAAATTTTTTACAAATGAAATGTTTTCAGTTTTTTCTATTTTATTATATATACATACATATACATATATATATATATATATATATATATATATATATATATATATATATATATATATATATGTATATCACCAGATAGATAATATACTAGAAGCATGTAACATAAGTCTATCCTAAAAAAAAGCACAAGAAATAAGCTCCACAGATTCTTCTTTTATCTTTTGTTCATTTAGTTTCCTGCTTGTTTTTTTTTAAGCTATGCTGAACTCTAACTGTAGTCATGCGAGAGCGGCTGCTGACATGTTTCTGCATCTGAACGAATCTCTTGCTATTTTGGACTTTTCTTCATTAAAGCCATTAGTGTTTCATGAGGCTGTGCAGCGTCCTTGTGCTAATTAGGTGTCTATATTTCTATATCTCGTTATTGGATTTATTTTATATTGTGCTTAATGGTTAATAGTGTTTGAATTTTAAAACACACCTCTTGGGTGCAACATAAAGGGGAATTTTTAATCACATTTTCTGTAAATGAAAGGACGTGGTCTTTTTTTTTTTTTTTTTTCCATCAATTTTTTTATGCATGTGTCTTAATGAGTTTGCAGGTTTCTTCAGCAGATACACACTGTGATTATATTTTTATACATTTCAGTGCAGAAAACCATGTCTCCTCCCACTATGGTCACAGCAGGAGACAGTCCAAAATGAGATATGGGTAGAGGTGGTGGGGGGGTGAACATCATCATCATCATCATCATCATCATCAATGCCATCAGCTCAAGGGGTTAAAAAAAAAAAGAAAAAAAAGGGATTTAGGTGGAAGGAAGAAGAGGAGAGTAGCATAGTTAACAATAGTGGCCGCCAGTTGCCTCGGTAACCTTTTTTTTTTTTTGTAATTTTATTTATTTATTTTTTTATTATTTATTCCTGAGGCCTCTGTGATGAGGCGTGCTAATGTAGCGCTCCGCCTGCGCCGCCTCTACCTGCTGATGGGCGAGGGACTCGTCTCCTGCGTTTCAGCCTGGCTTGACAATTAAGACCTGGGCGACTGTAGCCAGGGGTTAATACCGCTCATTAAAAGAACTAGGTCATTAGCGAAGAATCAAGGCTCTTAAGGCGGCAGGGGATGTGGGTTGGGGGGGGGGGGGGGGGGTTGATGGAGAGGAGCAGCAGCAGGAGGAGGAGGAGGAGGAGGAGGAGGAAGAAGGAGGAGGAGGGACAAGGGTGGCAGCAGCAGCGGTGTACTAAACTCTGCATCTCGGTGAACACGCGGCCCCTTACATTAATTAACCTCCCTTTTTCGTTGTTGGGGTGGTGTGTGTATTGGTGGGGGTGTTCAGAAAGAAAATCCGCTGTTATCATATATGCACATGGCAGTGCACCAATTAATTGCAGGAAAGAAAAAAAAAGGAACACTAGTTTATAGTCCTCCCTGTGGTCGCCCTGTGTTCCTGTGTGAGCCCAAGTTACATTATTTCACAAAGATGAAGGATTGAGGATGGGAGGGGGGGTCGGAAAGGGGGTGTCTAATGTCTGTATGAGTAAAAAGGGTATTAAAATTAAGGAGGGAATCATGGCAGAAATCAGCCTTTGCTTTACCACAGGGGAGAGGAGCAAATAAAAGCCACGGAAATGAAAATAAATAAGCTTTGCTAATACCTCACCTTAAGGAGCAGGAGCTGTACCCAGCTGAACCGCCACCGTTTGACGGTAATTTGTTTGTGGACTTTATTATTAAGCTCTACACACGCTGTTTGACCTTCAGTAAGGAGAGCTGCTGCTAAATAGGAAGGGGGAGGGAGGGGGGCAGCTTTGTCAAACAAACGGTAAAAGACTCCGGTAATATTCAGTCACCAAACTGGAAGTTCTGGTGGTTTCAGTTCCAGCACTACTCATCCAATGATCAACTCACCGAGAGATAGCCCCCCTGAACTTGTCTATTTCTGCTAATTAGGACGGATTAAAAATGTATTTATTTGACGATAGTGCTTTTATCTTCCAGATGTCAGTTATCTATTCTGTCTCTTCACATTTTGCACATGAACGTTCACATTGAATCATCTACGTAGTTGTAAATCTTACAAAGTTTCTTTCCACATGGTTTTATCAATCCAACAATTATAAGTTGGAACAACACTCCTGATTCTTTTGTTCCGTGTGTGTGTGCCAAGAGAAGTGAACTTAAACACTGAGTTTCACACAACTTATTGTGTAACTATAAGTAGAGTAAAAGCATCCAAGATGTCTGCTACTAGAACATTTTACAAGCAAAATGTTTTAAATTTAGGTTAAAATTGCTTTGAATGTGTTAAATCCAAAAATTGTCTCAGTTGTGATGCAGAAAGTTCTGCAGTTGTTAGCTGCTTAGCTAGTCAGGACAACAGTCTGGTTTTCATCCGTGCAAAACAATAAAGATTGATGGAAAACAATAAATAAATAAAGGAGGAGGAATAACATGTTGTTTCTACTTTTTTGTTCTGCAATTTTAGAGCAAAATTTGAACATTTCATGTTCTGAAAGGTTATTTTTTAGCACAAGGAAGCTTCATTTGTAACTTCAAAGCAGCTCTCATTCAAGCACACTATATGACTGCAGTGTTTCAGAACATTTATTGTGAGACAGTTTTGGATATGGTATCTTCTTTTCATATCAATACAGAACATCTGAATAATTTGATAAGTAATGCTACAGTTTAAATAAAAAAAACCCAAAAAGATCAGGTCATCAATTTAAACTGATTAGTGAGACTCTGATTTTTAATAAAGTTGTTTTTTTTTTAGCAAAAGATCAAATGAACGGTTTCAGTCTTTGGAAACAATTCTGGATGCAACTGACTTTTTGCAAAAAAAAAAGACATCCTCTTTGGTCGAAGTTTTCTGCAGCTGGTACAAAAAGCTAAGCATCTTTTTAACCTAATGAGCATTAATTCATCGGTTTATTGCAAAACAGTGGCTTCTCTGTTCTGAGCATAACAGAAGAGTCCAGAAATCAAATTTCTCCAGTATCATGTGAAATTTGTGGTCTTCAAGGCTCATATTTAGGACTGGACTCAGTCTCTTGTACAAAAGATGCACCATTTCTTCCGCCTTTTCTTTTTTTCGCAACCTTAGTACATCCATCTGTTGTATCTTATAGCCTTTAATTAGGTGTTCATATTGAGTCTGACATAAAGAACTGTCAGGCTCGAAGAGGTTAATGCCATTTCTTTTCTCCTTTTAGAGTGGGAAATGGAAGGGGAGAAAGATGTCAAACATTATCTGGATTTTGGATTAAAAAGACGAGTGTGTATCCAGTGATCAGCAAAAGCCAAGAGACCTGCTGCGTAGTGTCTTTGAACAGGAGACACAAAGGTCCTGAGATTTAACAGCCTCTGTAAAATTCCCTGGAGGTTTTTTTTTCCCCCTCTCTCTGAAGTTTAATTTAGGAGAAGTAGGTGTTGTGATTTTTCAAAAGGTGGACATCTCAATTTTGTGCAAAACTCTAATATCAAGCAGCTTTGATAGGTAGCTCTTCTTCATTTTCTGCAATAAAGTGTTAAAAGACAGAAAGGGAGGAATTCAAGGGGGGTTCAATTAGCCTTAATATCAAGCCCGTGTGACAGAGTTTTTATCGGCTAATTTCTCAAGCATCATAATGAGATGGTACAGAGCGATGGAGCGATTTGAATTTAAATGATATAATACTTGAGATAGCCCTAATTCACCCATACATATTTAATCTGACATATTATCTCGCTCCTGCGATGACCTGATATGATATGACAGCTTGGCCGCTGTGCCGGCAGGAAGGAGCCGGGCGCGGTACTGCACTTCGGAGAGCGCCTCGATGAGAAGAAAGGTGGTGGAGAATGAGCTCGCTGCAATCAGAGCCACTTTAGACTCTGAGTGGGTTTGTTGTCGTGGTGGCAAAAAAGCAGAGATCCACTGAAGGAAACACATGTGATTCATGCTGTTGGAGAAGCTCAGAGGAAAAGTCACTGCCTCCATCATATCGCTTTGACACACAGTCTGTCACTGGAGTTCTCTGCATTTTTGACCTTCTTTATGGTTGTTTTAATGGATTTTCTACAATTCAGTCATGCTAAATTATGACCAAATTTCAACACTCAATTAAATAAAATACCACTGTGGTGACTCTTAAAAAAAAAAAAAAAAAAAAAAAAAAAAGAAAAAACAAAAGAAAAAAAGACTATCTTCCTTTTGTCTTCCTGCTTTTAAGCATGAGTGTGCATCATTTCTCTGCTTCAGATAATCATGAGTATTCCTTTTCTTCAGCGTTTTTCATACGTTGATACCGAATAAGTTAAAAAAAGAAAAGCAATCTATTTGCTTTCAAATGATTGATTGAACCATTCCCCTGCCTAATGACATCATACTCCCAATGACAATACTTGCGATAAGGAAGTGTCATTTCTGGAATATTACTGCATATGTTTCAAACACAGTTGCATGTCCAAATCATAAGAAAAATCTTGTACTATTTCCAACTTAAGTGTATTTACATTCATAAGGGTTGTAGTTTAATTACATACAATAACGATCATTTTCTCCCTGGTATTTATAAGCTGTTTCGTTACACTGTATCTTATAATAAAAGAAAATGAATACAATGAAATGCTTGTAGATCAGTATGTTGTATGATGAACTGCAAACAAATTTTGTTTTAGTAAGCTACTACCGGGCGCAAACCTCAAGTTTGATCACAAAGCGTGATAAGGTAGATAATTGTGGCTCAATCAGATAAAATTTTGGTTTCGATTCCAGAGCCAGCATGTGACAGTAGACAATATGACATGCTAATTTAACACAATTTATTTAATTTGTCAAATCACAAAAACCTACTGAATTATTCAAATATTATTTCATTTTGTTCCTGAACTAAAACTGAAGTGTGCTTTTGAGAAATGTGTGAGTCTATGAAGTCCTATTACTTTGCTTTTTCTCTAAGAATATATCAGGGCAAAGTGGCCATTGGCCAAACCCCCTAAGGGGCAAGCCGGGAGATGTGTTCAGGGGCTGATAAAGCACATGAAATTCTGATTGGTCAGAAAAAGTCTACCAGAGGCTCCAAAAGAAAAAAACAAACAAAAACAAAAACAGAAGACGTCATATTTTCATTTCACATTACTTGTTGACCACATGCAACTTTCATAAAAACAATACTTTCTGTAGTATTACGCAGGATTTCAGTAAAGACCTTTCCATGCTCTACTCAAAATATAAATACGGTCTTCAATCTGTCTGTTGAGTTCTTCATGGGCATCTTTTCTGTTTCCATGGTTCTAGAAGCTTTGTCTCCCCCCCCCCCCCCCCCCCCCCCCAACACTGCAAACAGAGCAATACAAGCAGAAACTGTAGGGGGGCAGTGTTGAGCTGTGTAACTGTCATGCAACCAACAAAAGTAATAAAGAAGAAGAAGCTACCATTGTGCGTTTAACGATTGCACATACTACATACTACGTTGGTGCCTCTTTTTATTAAAGCTCAGTGATCTTGGAAAATTTTGTTTTGGAACATTTTGTCTGATCTTTCAGGACCCAAAGAATAATCTGTTTTGGGGTTGCAGATTGATTTGGCCAGGTGCGTAAGATGGGGTATTTTTGGCGTGTTTATGCACCTGAAGCATGTTCACAGCATCTTGGGTGCACAGTGGTTGCATGCTTGGAGTACACATTGTGGGGATGTTTTGACGCATGTGTTCTACAGTCAGGCCACCAGATGCCAAAACACTTAAGTTGATGTCTTTTAGCATCTTTGGCAGCCAATGAGTTGAACTGAATTTTACAACTGAAAAATTCAAATTGAAGTTTCTTTTTTTGGAAATGAAATAACATCTACAACACAACAAAATAATACAATAAATATGTCATTTCCTTACACAACACAGTTGTTTGAAAAAAGATAAAATAAATTAGCTAAACAAAAGCAAAACCTACTATTAGCTAGTTCTTACTCTCATTCTTTGGCTTTTTGCCCTCAAAGCCATTTGCAAAAAAAAAAAAAAAAGAATACAAAAAAATTGATTTAATCATGCTGGTATTGAACATTACTGATTCAGGCTTTGGTATTTTTACTTTCAATATTTGTATCAATCTGCCCAGTCCGACTTTTAAGGTTTCTTTTCTTTGATAATTTAGATTATCTTAAGCTTTTTCATCACCACCATGTTTGCCTTTGTCTGAAACTGATGTAAGAACATGGAAGTGAACTCTGCATTGTGTGTTGTGGATGTATTGCCTAAAAACCTTATTAACCCCAAAAGACACATAGAAGTATGTGGGCAGTTTTTGATGGGAGTTTCAGCTCTTCTTAATGATTCAGTTCTTTTGACTTGTTTCAAAGAGTTGGCTCTTTCAGCTCCCAAATGGTTCTTCATTTAGTGTCCCTTATAGCTTTTATTTTAGTCTAATTTAGCAACAATGAGTGGTTTGTTTAATTGTAAGCCATTTGTGTTTATCATAAAAGACTTATGTTGGTCCGTTTTTTGCATTAGAAAATATAATTCTTGAATATTTTAATCAAATCTTTAAACTGAAAAAAAGAACAGCATCCAGAAAATCAAGTAAATAAAGATCATAGTATGAACATTATGACACTTTAAAGTCACTTTTTCAAATTTTTTCCACCACATTTTAAATGTGAATTCCCACTCTCTCTGGACACCTGGTATGTACCACAGCATTCCCTGTCTTCTAACAGATCCTTAAGTTTTATACATATGGCTATGATGGTGTTGACTTATCTGGAATGGACCTCATAGTGAGCCCATTAAAATAAAGTCCCACTCCTTTTAAAGATTCAGCTCTCTTAGACAGGAATCTGTTCTCATTCACTACAGAGAATGGGTTCTTAGAGCAAACTCGTTCATGATTGACACATCACTAGTGGGCAGGGATGTTTGGAACAAATCTGTGTATACACTTATGTAAAGGGAGAAGAAATAAACCTGAAGTGCCATGTGAGAATGTTGTTGTGTGCACCATTTCAAGTTATAATCAAAAAGTTCATTGCCATGTGGAACCATTGGAGCTCTCATCATTCATGTGCTTTTGTCCTTTAGACACGACTCTCACTCTTGAGTCTTGATTATCTCCTGAGCTGGTGTGCAGTGCTACTATCACAAAAAAATGCCTCAACTTGAGCAGCGCTCACCTTGCATGTCATATCTCGAGCAAAAGCCATAAGCGACCAACTGTGTTTTTGTGCAAGGGTGTAATTGCAGCTATAGGAGGGTAGAAAATAAGAGATTTGCTCAATTAACCAATATAGCACAGCTGAGGACAGCACCTGTGCACATTGGAGTCCTAGTGTTTTTCTGCAGATAACATGGCCGATTACCCTCTGGAGTGTGCAGCCACCGTGTTCTGTCTGTTACATCCCCTACCTGGTGCAAGGCAGGGAATAGCACACGCAACCACATTGTGTTTAATTGCTCTCTGGGTGTTAATATGCACTTGTGTTTGGAGTGTTTAATTTTCGCCCGTCTGGCGTAATGATAAGCAGATCACTGGCTGCCAGTTTTTAACAGTTGGATAAAATCACGGGCGTTGTGGAAACCTGCGAGCCGTTCGAGCAGAGAACGGCTCCTGCTGTTTTCTATATGAGACACCAGCTGAAATTACCTGTTTACATTCAGCGGTGTGTTAACCAGCAGGCTGCTACTGTGAGAACTGCAAAGCTGTGAAGAGATAACGTGTCTTTGTATTTTAAAAGAGGATTGTTGTTTCCTTCTTTTTATGTAGTATAACAATCCTGCACAGTTTGTTTGGTGAAAACAGAGTCAGATGAACACATATGCTGTCATGTGATTAAACACGTTTTTTTTTTATTAATATAACTTTACCAACATAAATTTAATTGATCTACAAATCTACAGAGACTGGCTGTATTATTTGTTCATTTCTATGTCAACACAAACCCAATCACATGGTAGAAACAGTGTAGACGTGGTCAAGATTACTTGCTAAATTTCAAATCATATCTGCTGTTTACATATAAATGACAGTGACCTCAGTGCACACTAGTGACCTCCATAGTCACCAGTAGAAAAGCTTTAACCCTTTGGGGACCAAGGATATTTTAGAAAATAAACCTCGCCTTACTTTTTTTTTTTTTTTTTTTTTTTTTTTTTTTTTTTTTTATATGCTAATAAACACCTCCTTTCAATGTCCCATATTGTCCTATACCTTTTTTATTTTTTATTTATTTTTTTTTATTTTGAATTGAAATATCATAAACTGCTATGTAAATGAGGCTATTTTGCTTGAAATAAAGAGTATTATAATTTGGAAGCATGACTAAAGGTACTAAAGGGGACAGCATCCCCAGAGCTTTCCGAAATCACTGTCAGCTGCACACACTGTATCTGTTACCAAGTTATACATCTGTTACAATGCCGCCGTGTTGTTTATGTTGAAATAAACTACTTGAGTAATGAAAATGTTTGTTTGAGCAATTACGCATGGTATGCGTGCATAAAAGCTGTTGTTTTCATAATTTATCGGCCTTGTAGATACAGAAGGCAGCTATCCAACTGCTAATGACGCCGATGCATAGTGATTGACACCATTTGGAGGCGTTTCCTGAGGCATCATCGGCTCTGATTGGACAAACACGTGACATGCGCCAAAGACAAAGGCTCTGACACAACACTGTATCACCTATGAATGGGCTACAGTGATGCCGGAACTACCATCTGAAAGCACGGAGTCTTCAAATTAAGAGGGGGAAAAAAGTAAATTTCTGTCTTTTATGGTTCGAAAGCTATGCTCGATTGAACACAACATGGTCCCTGGCATCGCCGACGATGTATTATAATTTGGAAGCATGACTAAAGGTACTAAAGGGGACAGCATCCCCAGAGTGTTAAGATGCTGTGGAATGGTAGCTTGTCATCACAGTTGGGCTACTCACAAATCTGCAGAAACTGTGTGATACCATCACGTCAATATAAAGCAAAATCTCACAAAAATGCTTCCAACACCTTGTTGAACCTATGCCATTATGAATTAAGGCAATTGTTAAGATGAAAGGGGTCAAACCTGATACAAGTATAGCACATCTTACCAAATGGCCAGTGGCTGTGTATAAATATATAATCACAAGGAGCTGCATTCACCATGGATTTGTTTACTGATGTGGCACTGAAAGTAAATTAAATAGTTTTTTTTTTTTTAATTTTATTTTAATGTAGTGAATAGTAAGTGGGAGCAAATTTGACCAGTTAAAAGCTAGATATAAATAATGGAAACTATTTTGCCTCTGAGTACATGACTGTGACACCAGGAGGGCGTTTAGGAAAGAATAAATTAGGAACACCCAATTTTTAACTTTTCATCTTATTTGAGTCAAAATTGACTTATTATTTACAGCAGCCATGAATTAAGCAGCAGTAAATTTCCCTGACAGCATCAAATAAAAGTAAAGTGAGAGCGAGATTTGAGGTCACTTCAAAGGGACAGTTCCACATTTTACTGTCACACAGAATGTTCTGCATCATGTGTGCTGCTGTTTCTGGCTCCATTAAAATCTTGTTAATGACACATGCTCCGATAATATATCGGCACATATCAAATACCATCATTAGGAGTCCACTCTTTTTCTTCAGCTTCTTCCAAATGCAGCCCTTCTCTCAAGCCAATAATTAGCTTTCCTGTCATTGCACCCCCTATAGATGCTCTACATTATATGTGTTCAGATCAAACAGTAAAACACTCTCATCTTCCTGTTCACTGTTCTTGATACCGGTGCCTCTGGTACCCCAACATAGCAAAACATATCATTTCTGTTGGCAACATTGCCTCAAGCAGGAGGGGAAAAAAAAAAAAAGTTGGCTAGCAGATGTCAGTTGTTGTGTTTATCTCGCCGGTTTCCCTTCATTCATGCGTGGATCTTCTATCAAAGAGGGCTTATCCGAATAAAGTGCTTAAAAGCTTTTCAGACGCCTGGTGATCTGAACAGTTTTTGGCTTGATCTGCAGACTAAACAAACCATAATGATGCAAGCTTGTGTAAAGATGTACACAGCAGTCGAACAACAAACACCCGCGCTTGATGTTTTTATTAATGTTTTCTCTTCTTCTTTTCATCAGATTTCTTAGTTTTCTTCCATTGACTTGGATCTGAGGCGCAGGACTAACTTTGCGTTTGCTCCTGCAGAGGTGCAAAGAAACGCCACAGTCTCAATTCATGCACAAAAAAAAAAAAAAAACGTGTCATCCGCCGTCTCTGTGCCGACCCTGCAAATTTCCCATGGGGGCAGCGGGGAGAGAGCTGCAGCATGTGAGACATAATCAAAAATATTCAAATAGTCTCCAGTCAGTTGGGGGAAAGACAACAATCCTGCTGAAAAGGTGTATTTTTCTAGGACGGCACCGCCACTCCTGCAGCCTCAAAGTGAGAGCAGCGGTGGCATTAAGTTTTTAACACTTTTTTTGTGTTTTTGTAACAAGGTTGGATGTGGGAAGAAAGTTAGCAGACATCCTCTCAAGACCTGCCGATCTCATTTCAATGCAGAGAAAGAAGCATCAGGGCTCTCCTCTGAAGTCACAACTTCTGGCTCACATGACGCTCAGGCAGACGTGGTGAGATCTGCTCGCTAAAGCCAATCAAAAGACCTGAATTCTATTTGTTTTGTTTCAAGGGAAGACGACAAAGGGGGCCTCAAGGTCTTCTTCAAGATGACTCTGAAGCTTTAGAGGGAAAAAAAAAGAAAGCAAAGAGGGGGGCGAGAAGGAGAAAGAGGGAGAACCAAAGCTTTGAAGTGCCCGTCCTTGGTGGGACCTTTGCCGTGGTGCCAGGTACACATCTTTTAGGAAGGGAGGGTTAAGGAGGAAGGGGCTGTTTTTTTCATGTTAGTACTTGGTTGGGAGTTATTAATATTCTCAAAGACAGAATTTTCTCCTCCGGATTGAAATAATGGATCATACTTAAAAGGGGAAGAACTCATTTCAGGTTTTAATACGGTAAGCCTGTTGGAACCAATTATTGGAGGTGCTTTGCCATTGTCATCTTGCATTTCTCCTTGAGGAGATTAGCTGGCAATGCTGAAAAGGCCTCAGTATCCGGGATTTCTCTCATTCTGAGAATCTGCCTGAAATGAAATATTTCTTCTTGATTTTTGTGTGTGTGTGTGTGTATGCTGCACGTCTGTGCCCGTGTCAAGTTCCAGCGTGTTTCACGTATTTTGGCTTCATGTTCTACCTAATTATTGCAATTTGATCCGAAAGCAGGAGTGTCCTAATCCTCTGCTGTACTGCAGAAATCCTGTTTCAGAAACTTTGGTAATAAATTTGGCCTGCTTTAATAGAGACTGGGAAAGTAGCACTTTGACGGCAGAAGGACGGCCTCCCTGGGAGGCTCCTCTGTTTCTTCATATACAAATTCATGCGTGGAGGCAGCAAAGGAAACTTGCAGAAAGTTTGAAGGAGTTGTGCAAAAAAAAAAAAAGGAGACAAAGTCGGGTTTCCTCGTGTTTTTATCTGTGCTTCTGACTGGTCCCAGAATGCAAGGAGCTCCCTGTATGAGTCAACTTATGGATCTGTGTATCCCGTAGAATCTTCAGAGACAAAATGGCAGCATTTTTACAGCTTTTATTCTGCAAGCGACTCCTTACAACAGCATTCAGGAAACTGCAGCAAAGCTTAGATTTAGTGCTGCAAGAACATGAGCTGATTGATATTTCAACATTTTTCTCAATATATGTGTTGGTAATTTACATCCAAAATATTTCTATTACACATGCACAGTTATTGTGCAAGTACTCGTGGTCGAACCAAGATATTATTAAATGTCAAACCTGATTTTTTTTTTTCTTTTTTTTAATAAAGGAAAAGTGAAGTTTTGCCTGTCTTAGAATATATGTGTGTGTGTGTGCTCAAGTACTGGGCAACTATCAGTATGCAGAATTACTGTGCAACTAAATGAGGAAAAAATTGTCATTTTCACCTTTTTTTCTTTACTTTCAAATTTAAAATTTCAAACGTAATTCAAAATATGAAAAAAAAAAAGCTTTCTTAATTTGCAGCATCCATGATCTCTTGGTGAAGAAAGGCCCATAAGTTCTCAGCAGGGTTTAAGTTAGGCGAAGTAGCAGGCCATGTTAGTATTAGTTATCTTTGAGTCCATTTAAATACCACTGCTTGAAGAAAGGTAGGTATTGATTTTAAGTCTAATATTAACTTGAGAGGTCCCACTAGCTCAGATTTAATCATACCAGCCCATATCCATACCCCTTGACTTTGTTAGCATGTGATTGGATGTGAAGCTCTATCCGTACTGAAGCTTGAATATCCTCCACAGGAAGCGAGAACTTTTTTCTTGTTCTCGAGGCCTCAAGAAGAAAATGAGGTAATTTTGTTCTTGCGGACGTGTTTGAAGACAGTTCTCGACACATCGGGCTGGCAGAACTTTTTTCTTGTGGGATTTCGAAAAGTATCGTGTGGTTAGTCGGACATTTGAGGTGGGCGTCATTAACACGGAAAAAGCATGAAGCGGAGTTGCTGCTTCTGCGTTTTTGCTGTTGCAGGTAAGACGGATGGTTTTGATAAAACAGCTGATCGAGGTGGTGAGAAAGTATAAACATTTTTACATGTGGCATTAAAACACTCGGACCCAGCCACGTGCACAACCCGCCTTGCCGCCGACGAAGTTGCTCGTTAAATATGAAACTAGAAAAGCACTCGGAGAGCGGAAACCTCCACCAAGCACAATGTTTATGAATCTTTTTTTTTTTTTTAAATTCCTGGATCCAAACAGTGATCCGGATCACCACCAAAATTTAATCAGTTCTTCATTTTCACATTTTCAACAACTCTTAAAATTTTCATAAAACTACGTCCATTTCTGTGGGTTTCAACCTCTTTCATTTTGTCGATGTCTCTCTACGCTGAAGTTGTTTGACAGGAAATAGCTTCTACTTCACCTTTGATTCGTTTCATATCTAATATTTAATTTGTACCTTTTTCTCTGGACACATTTCAACACCTTGGTGTGCCACGAGATATTGTCAGGAGTGCTGTGGGAAATTATTCAATTTGTATGCCTGCACAGTCTCGTGCCTGACAGAGTAATCATGTAGTAGGCTACTCTTGCATACCAGTAGGTGGCAACAGCAGATAGCTAATTACCTTGTGCTTGCGAATTAGTGACGCATGGATACAGTGGCAGGTGGCGTTGTGGATAGCGGGACAACAGTGAAAGTGATGAAAAAGTTTTTGATGAGGAAAAATGCTGACTCAGAACTGGACCCTGCACAAAATCTGGACCCAGATGCAGACCCAAGTGTGAGTGGAGGTCAAAAAAGAGCAAAGACAGTGACCTCAAGCAAAGTTCTGGTACGAGGCAATACCACAAAAAACTACCACAATCTTTCATTTGAGTTTGAGTTCATTGAGTTCTCAGATGCAACAGAACCATCCAAGTTATGATTTGTATGTGGTGAAAAGTTCTCCAACAGTTTAAAACAGAACTGCAGAGTATTTTTTTAGCCTGTGTGAACACAGGGAGACACAGACGACTTTCATGAGAAAAACTGCAAAAGTAAACGAGACAGCCCTTAAAGCTAGCTCCCACATCGGTACACTTGTGGCTAATTTTGAAAAGCCCCACAAGAGTAATTAATACTTCCTCCCTACAAAGCCATTGTAAATGAGATGCTTGGACCCGAAGCGGCTAAAGAAATAGCCAAAGTTTCTCTCTCAGATAACACTATTTCTAGACGTATTGATGAGATGTATGCAGACATCGAAAGTGTGGTTCAAAATAATCCAGTTCAGCTTCATTTGTATAGTGCCACTTCACAACAATGTTGTCTCAGGGAACTTTACATACACATTATTTCAAACTAATACAAAAATAGCTTATAATAGAAACCAACTGATAGCATTGAATCATGACTCAGATCCAATCCCCCATTGGTTGTGGACAAGCGTTGCAACTTGATGAATCTACTGATATAAGTAGACATCTTCAACTCTTGATCAATGTGCGTTTTGTGAATGGAGACACCAATAGAGAAAACTTTGTATTTTGTAAGACTTTGTCAGAAATAGCAACAGGAAAGAAAATTATTTGGGTCTTCATTTTCACATTTTCTCTGCACCAATGGAGCTGCAGACTGGGTCGGGCGCACCAAAGGCTTTGTAAGCAGAGTGAAGGAAAAATACACACATGTGAGGCCCTCGTAGCCAAGACTTTACCAGCAGACCTTATTCTTGTGTTGGATGATGTTGTGCGCATGGTAAACTTTGTGAAGTCGCGACCTGTGAAAAGTCGCATGTTTGCGGCTTTGTATGAGGAAATGGGAGCGGACCAAAAAGCCTCGCTGTTTCATATGGAGGTCCGATGATTGTCACATGGCAAGGTGCTGGCTTGTTTGTAGAAGCTACGATAGGAACTTACAATGTTTCTGACAAATAAGGGGTCTGATTACACAAAGCTGCTTGCAAGTGATGATTGGTGTGTGCAAGGTTGGCGTACCTGGCTAAACTGAACTGAATACGTGAATGAAAGGCAGAAATGAAAACCTGCTTACAAGTACAGATAAAGTAAATGGATTCCATTTAAAGATGCAACTCTTGCAGCAACATGTGGAAAGTGCCAATCTTGAAATGTCCCCACTCACCAACGAATGGCAAGATGGTAATACTGCCGCACAGTCTGAGATGATAGTTAAACATTTGAAAGCTTGTGAGAAGATGTCCTTATGTTTCTCTTCAGCCTCCATGGAGTGCCTTGACTGAGTTAGGGACCCATTCAGCTCAGCATCAGCTGTTGAAAAGGACACGATTTTACAGGAGCAGGAGGAACTAATTGAACTGAGACAGGATTGTGGTATCAAGCTAAGCTTTGCTGATCTACCTTTGAACCATTTTTGATTGACAGCTGCCAAGGAGTTCCCCATGCTAGCCAACAAAGTTATTTTGACATTGCTCCAGTTTTCCACAATATATCTGTGTGAGGTGGGCTTTTCAAGCTTGACTGCTGTGAAAAATGAAAGCAGAAAACGACTGAGACCTGTTCAGGAAGAGCTTTGTGTGCGTTTTTCATCGATTCCTGCCAGGATATCAGCTCTGTGTTCATCCAAACAGGCCCAGGTTTCACAGCGAGTGAGTATAAATATGAAAGATTATAAAATACGTTTTGCTTTGTGTTTATTTGATTCCTATTCTAGACATTATAAAATAATATAATTCTTCAATGTTTTTTTTTTTTAAAAAAAAGGACATATTAATAATAAAATACATTGTTAATATAAGGTTTTTTTTTTCACATTTTCAGTTGGTGGTGTGCCGCTGGATTTTTTTCAATGCGTCAAATGTGCCTTGGCTTAAAAAAGGTTGAAAAACACTGCTTTAAAAGATACAATTTGGTCAAAATAATGGTTTGCCAATAAATATTTTTTTCTTTCTTCTAATTTTGTTAAGGACCAATAAAATTAATCTTGCAGGATATTGAGTAAGTATTGCACTTTGTGGGTGGCCCATGTTCACTGGTCTGACAGCCAGCTTGAAATCAGGATTCTTACATATCTTGAAGCAGATATGGAGCCTGAACAGATGGAAGCTGTGCACATTTCTTTTCCCTCTTATTCAGGTGTGGTCAGAACAAAACCAAACAAAACAAAAAAGGATTCTGCATATAATTTCATCTAGAAAAAATGGTATTTCAAATCATGAACTGTAGTTTTGTATTTGGTAAAAATTTATTTAGAACTTATAATTTATTTAAAACTTTACAACTTAGTTATTTAAAGACGCATTATGTATCTTTCTGACCTCAAACTCCTCGTTCCAGACTTGTTCCATGGCATGGTGACTTTGTGAATTTCCAGAGCCGCTGCTGCCCGGCAGAGTAACCGCACTATACAACTTTTACGTCTGGAACACGGTGTTGCAGCAGAATTTTGCTAGAAAACACACTAACTGTTTTAAACACACAACTTCACTGATTCAGCAAAGAATATCAGCAAGAACATTAAAAGACAGAAGGGACAATAAAAGACTCATTGTAAGATGGTCTTTTGTTGGCTGGAGAGAACTAACCGGTCAGGCGGGATGCAACGTGGATGCTGAATTAGCTGTTGATAGGAGGGCACGTGCCTGGGAAAATGGCAACAGTAATGTAGTGTCTCTTTAAAGCAATGTTGTGCTAACAGATGTAAATATTTTTTTGTAATGTAAATACGCATGGTGATGGTTGTATTGACGTTAATATACTTTGTGTTTTGCTACTATGAAATGCAAAGGAAAATGCTAAAGAGCAGATTTAGATTCAGTACTATATTTATAAAATACATATTCATTCAATAATCACTTTTTTAAATCACTTTGTCCAATTAAGGGTCACGGGGAAGCTGGGGCTTACCCCAATAATCATTGGGCGAGGGGCCGGGTACACTCTGGACTGGTCGCCAGTCCATCACAAGGTCAACACAGAGAAACAAACAACCACCCGTGCTCACATTCATTCCTAGGGAGACTTTCAAGTGATCAATAACCTAACAATCATGTCTTTGGATGGTGGGAGGAAGCCAGAGTACATGCAAACACAATGGCCACCAATCCATTCATTCATTCATTCATTCATTTTCCGAACCGCTTATTCCAATTCAGGGTCGCGGGGAAGCTGGAGCCTATCCCAGCCGGCTTTGGGCGACAGGCAGGGTACACCCTGGACAGCTCGCCAGTCCATCGCAGGGCCACACACAGAGAGACGAACAACCACACTCACGCTCACACTCACTCCTAGGGACAATTTAGAGTGACCAATTAACCTATCATGCATGTCTTTGGGTGGTGGGAGGAAGCCGGAGTACCCGGGGAGAACATGCAAACTCCACACAGAAAGGCCACTGACCAAACCAGCCAAGGATCAAACCAGCGACCTTCTTGCTGTGAGGCCACAGTGCTAACCACTGGTCTGCACGGTGGCGCCACCAATCCAACATTCCTAAAACATATGTGTTGATGTTTACATATATATGTCAATTGGATCAGTTTGTTGAACTGATGTTGAACAGGACATCCATATTTGCACCATTTTGTACTTCTATATGATTTATATTCCCACCTTTTTACACACCTATGCCTGTGAAGTGTGTTTTCCATCTGTTCTAAACACAAAAACCTCATCTTACTTTGTTTAGATTGGTAAAACATCAAGATTGTATTTCAAGATGTACAATCTAACACATTGTCCTGCTCAAACTGGACTCAGGCAGTGCTCAGGTGGTCCGTCATCTCTGGAGGCCTATCTGGAGTTTTCTATCACACGTGCTACCTCAGCTTCACTGCAGGACATCCTCCTTTGTTATCTCCAGCTTCCTCCCCCCCACCCCCCCTCCCCCCTACACAGTACCAGGAGTGAGCAGCGTTCTCGGATCATTACTTCTCAAAGAAATTTAAGCACGGGACGCCATTTAATTTTTTTTCTTCCTCTCTCAAATGTAGTCAGTCATTAGAAATCCTAGCTGTCATGGCGATGCCATTTTTGGTGCGGAGTGTTTGTTGCCTCATTTCTTTTAATTTTATCTCCATTAGCTTAATTCTTTTTTAATATTTCCATCTAACGAACTTTACAGTCCATTTTGTCTCAGTGTCTTGCTAAGCGAGTTTCATGAAGCAGGCAGTTGGCTTTTCCATTTGAGAGCGGGTGAGAAGGGGAAAAGGAGGGGAGGGGGG